>NC_071511.1:92873916-93176946 GCF_027887155.1 Malaclemys terrapin pileata | reverse complement strand
TATCTCATCCCACTGTGGCCAATGTATTTTTCACCTTCTCATTAGAAAGTGTATTTCCAATCTACATCACATCCTCTAAACTTCACTTCTGAAAATATGTATTTGTTTGTTTTCAAAGTTCAGTGAAATGCTTAGGGAGTTTGGAAAATCTACAATAAAAGCACCCTCTGCCTTCTAAAACAAGGTCAAATTTGTTATGCAGAGTTGTAGGTGACTTGTGGAACTTCTTTCCCCAGTATGACATGTTTTGGTGATTGCAGTGTTGTAGCAGTGCTGGTCCCAGGATAAAAGCCCAGGATATGCACCTTAAGAAACTTAAACCAGCCTTCACGAAACACACACCAGAGAAGTAGATTGCATCATGAAACAGGCCACCCAAATACCCCAAGAGAACCTGCTTCAATAAAGAGGGGGAAAAATGCTCCTCCAACCACACCCCCCCACTTGTCACTTGGTATCCCAGAACACTGGAACCCATCAGGTATCATTAAACAATTACAACCCACACCTGATGGGGACTACATCCTGAAAAAAATGGTTTCCTGAACCTCCTCTTTTGGCCTTCAAACAACTCCCCAACCTCATCAAGCATTTCGTAAGATGCAAGTTCCCCACCAACCAGGACACAACCCAAAGCAGCACCACACCCTGCCAGAACAACAGATGCAAAACCTGCAGACATATCTTCACTGCTATGATGATCAATTCCCCCCCGCCTCCCAAACACAAGTTCAAGTTCCCCCCCGCCTCCCTTTCAAGTTCTGGGGGTCCTACACATGCCTATCACAACATGTGATGTGCCTCATCCATTGCACTAAATGCCCCAGTAATAACTATGTGGGTGAAATGAGACAAACACTACGCTCTCGAATGAATTCGCAAAGAAAAATGTTAAAAGACAAAAACATTTCCTAAAATGATCACTCCATATCTGCCCTCTCAGTCCTCGTTCTCAAAGGAAATCTGCCCAACACTTTCAAAAGATGAGCCTGGAAGCCTAAATAACTTTGATAAACACGAAAACACAGACTGAAGAGGGACTCCAGATTTACGGTTTATTACAACCATCTGTAACCTACTAATCCCTGTTTTTTGTCCTATGACTGCAGAGGTGTTAATGGGCCATTTCATCTTGAATGGTCCCTTAGGATATGTGTTAACTACTTAAGCTAAACAATCTGTTCCACCTTGTATTTAGCTGTGACACTCTGGGTATGTCTACACTGCAATTAAAAACCCACAGCTGGCCCATGCCAGTTGACTCCGGCTTGCGGGCATAGGTGGTGAGTTATATATTCCCACGTGGTGCCCGTGCACCAGCCATATTCAGAGTCCAGGAGCCCAGCTCCACCAATATTTGGGGCCGGGTGTCCCCCCCGCCCCGGCCCCACCTGCCGCCTCCCCCCCCCCCCGCGCCTCCCCCGGACCCCTCTTGCCTTCCCGGGACCCCAGAGCAGAGAGTCCGTCTCTTCTGTGCAGCTCCATGCTGCCTCCCTGCAGCAACTGCTGCCGCAGGGTCCTAGTGCCCCCCATCTCCAATGCCAGGGCAGACTGACTGAGCCTGCCCTTCCAACTCAGACCCTCCCCTTTTCCGGCAGGACCCTCCAGCAGCACAGGGAGCCCCCCGCCCACAGTTACTGCTCCTGCCCCATGCTGGGCAAGGAGGCAGCCCCATCCCTCACCCTCAGTGAGGCTACAGTCAGGGGCAGCAGCCCCCGGCACCCACCACGGGGGAGGCGAGGGAGATTCCTGGACGTGAGAGAGGCCCTAGGAGCACATGTAGTGACAGTGGTGGGAGTGAGTGTGCTGCTGGGGGGGCGGGAAAGGGGGGCTCCTCTTCCAGAGCGCTCTGCTGCTGGCAGGGAAAGGGCTGGGGGGAGTCCTCCTTTCTGGCCCCTGTCCCGGAACAGCCTGCCTGCAGCCCAAACTCATCCCCAGCCCTGCCCCACCCCAGAGCCCACACCCCCAGCCAGAGCTTTCACCCCCCCCCGCACACTCAACCCTAGCCCTGGGCCCCTCCAGCACCCCAAACACCTTATCCCCAGTCCCAGCCAGAGCCCTCACCCCCCACACCCCAACCCTCTGCCCCAGCCCTGAGCCCCCTCCCATACCCAAACCCCTCATCTCCAGTCCCAGCCAGAGTCCTCATCCCCCTGCATTCCAACCCTCTGCCCCAGCCCTGAGCCTCTCTAACACTCCAAACTCCCCAGCCCCAGACAAAGCCCTCACCCCCCAAACTCCTACTCTTGCCCTGAGCCCCTCCCACACCCCAAACCCTCATCTGCAGCCACACCCCACAGCCCTCACCCCACACCCCTGCACCCCCTCCCATCCCCAAACTCCCTCCCAGAACCTGCACCCCGTCACTCCACACCCCCTCCCATCCCCAAACTCCCTCCCAGAGCCTGCACCCCATTCCCTTGCCCCAGCCTAGGGCCTGCACCCCAGACCTCCTCCCTCACCCAAACTCCCTCCCAGAGCTTGGCAGATGCGGGGGGCCAGAGTTTGGGGGGGGGGCAGGTTCTGGGCACCACCAAAATTTCTATAAACCTGCCACACCTGCTTGCAGGGCTTGGACAAAGGGGCTGTTTAATTGTCATGTGGGTATTTGGGTTTGGGCTGCAGCTCGTGTTCTAGAACCCTGCGAGGTGGGAGAGTTCCAGAGTTCAGGCTGCAGCCTGAGCCTGGACATCTACACTGCAATTAAACAGCCCTGCGAGCCCGACTCAGCAGGCCCAGATCAGCCACGGGTGTGTAACTGCAGTGTAGACATACCCTCTGAGAACCTTGCCCAGACCTCATGAAGAGCTCTGTGCAGCTCAAAAGCTTGTCTCTTTCACCAACAGAAGTTGGTCCAATAAAGACATTGCCTCACCCATCTAGTCTCTCTAATGTTGGTGAAGCTTTCCAGGCACTACCACAATGGAGTTTCAATATAGCAACACTCTTCATCTGCCAAGAAAGTTGTGTCTTGTGGGTGTCACAGGTTCCATCCTCTCACCCTTCTTATTTAGGGTGACAATAGATCCCAGTGGCAGGAAGAAAGTGGGGTCAGTTGTTATGGTGCTCCCTGTTTAACCATGGAGGCATGTGCAGGGGAAAATCAGACTGAATTTGGCACAAATGCCGCTCCATGACAAGCCTGTGATTTCTAGTGAACCTCAACTATATCATACGTATTAATAAGAATATTTTCTATCTACACTATGATGAAAAAACTGCAAAGCCCTTGAAGTTGTTTATTGCTAGATGCAGAAAGACGAGAAGAGAAGACTAAACCAAGCCTTACATTTAGATCTACAATATGATTTCATTTTTGGGCTGATAATAAAGAGAACTGTTAACTATTCACATACTTTTTGATCAACCTCAGCAAAATAATTCAATGCAAGAAGTCTGTGAAATGTCTAATTTTCACACCACACATGTGCAACTGGAACAGATCTATTAGAATTTTTTAAGGTAGTTTTCCTGCTAGGTTTCAGAGTAGCTAGGTAATTTTCAGCATGCAATTATCTAGCTTCAGCTGCACTTTATTGTAATTAGTCTTGTGATAGTTCTCTCAACGTAAGGATCTTTTAGTAGGAAGACAAAGGATAATTAGGCACTAGCCCAGCTGAGATTGTGAAGAGGGTGTAATACCACAAAGTCATATGCTCACCAGCGTTCATTTCTTTAAACTTCTGTTTGAGCTCCAGTGGTGTCAAGCGGTATTGGTCCAGTCCATCATTCCATTTTATTTTCTCTAACACAAGAAGATCACCACCAGCCAACCAATTCCCACTTTCCATCACCATCTACAAAATCATATATATACACATATACATATATTAGTCATGGAATATCTGCTAAATACTAAAACATTTGTGTTAATTTTATCTTTCATTAAATGCCTCCACAGTACAACTATCAGTGACTTACTGAGTGGCTGCATCTAACCTAAGTGTTTCTCTCCTTGAAATGCAGGGCTAGAGGGGACCTTGCCAGGTCCTCTAGGCTGAGGTAGGACTAAGTATATTGACAAATGATTGTCTAACTGGTTCTTAAAAACCTCCAGAATGATGGGGATTCCACCACCTCCCTTTGAAGTTTAGTTCAGTGCTTAACTATCCATATAGTTAGAAAGTTTTTCCTAATATCTAACCTAAATCTCCCTTGCTGCAGAGTAAGTCCATTATATCTTGTCCTACCTTCAGTGGAGATAGAAAACAATTGCATATGTCCTCATCATAACAACTCTAACCATATTTAAAGACTGTCATCAGGTCCCCCCTCTTCTCTGCCCCTAAACCAAGTCTTCTTTTCTCAAGACTAAACATGCCCAGTTTTTTAAACCTTTCTTCAGAGGTCGTTTTTCTAAACCTTTTATCATTTTTGTTGCTCTCCTCTGGACTCTCTCCAATTTGTCCACCTCTTTCTTAAAGTGTGGTGCCCAGACTGGACACAGTAGTGCAGGTGAGGTCTCACCAGAGCTGAGTAGAGCAGGACAATTACTCCTGTGCCTTACATACAACACTCTTGTTATAAGATGTCAGAATATTAGCCTTTTTTACAATTGCATCACATTGTTGGCTCATATTCAACTTGTAATTCTCTTCCATTCCCAGATCTTTTTCAGCAGTACTGCTGCCTAGCCCGTTATTTACTATTTTGTAGTTGTGCATTTGATTTTTCCTTCCTAAATGAAGTACTTTTCACTTGTCTTTCCCGAGGCCTGGTCTACACTAGGAAATTAGGTCGGTATAACTACATTGCTCAGAGGTGTGAAAAATCCACACTCTTGAGCAATGCAGTTAAACCAGCCTAACCCCCAGTTTAGACAGTGCGAGGTCAACGGGAGAATTCTCCCATCATAGTAGCTAACACCTCTTGGGGAAGTAGATTACCTATACCGATGGGAGAACCCCTCCTGTCGGAGTAGGCAGCATCTTCACTGAAGCTCTACAGTGGTGCAGATGCAGTGGTACAGGTGTGTTGCTGCAGTGTTTTAAGTATAGACAAGCCCTAAATTTCATCTTGTTGATTTCAGACCCATTTTCCAATTTGTCAAAGTTGTTTTGAATTCTAATCCTGTCCTCCAAAGTGCTTGCAACCCCTCCCAGTTTGGTGTAATCTGTGGATTTCATAACATACTCTTCACTTCATTATCTAAGCCATTAATGGAAATATAGAATAGTACCAGACCCAAGACAGGCCCTTGAGGAACGCCACTGGATAGGTCCCCCCAGTTTACAGCAAATCATTGATGACTGCTTTTTACTTACGGTCTTTTAACCAGTTATGCGCTAACCTTATAATAATTTCAACTAGACCACTTTTCCCTAGTTTGCTCATGAGAATGTTATGTGGGACTGTGTCAAAAGCCTTACTAAAATCAAAATACATCAAGTCTATATATCCATAGACCAGTAACCCTGTCAAAGACGGAAATTAGGTTGGTTTGGCATGATTTGTTCTTGACAAATCCATGCTGGCTCTTCCTTACAACTGTATTATCCTCCAGGAGCTTACAAATAGATTAATAATTTGTTTCAGTGTCTTTCCGGATATTGAAGTTAGGCTGCCTGGTTTATAATTCCCGGGACCTCTTTGTTCCCCTTTTTAACTATAGGTACAATGTTTATCCTTCTCCAGTTGTCTGGAGTCCTGCACCATCCTCCATGAGTGTGCAAAGATAATATTTAATAGTTCCAGTATTGATTCAGCTAGTTCTTTAAGTACCCTAGGAGAATTTCATCATGCCCTGCTTGATTTGAATACATCTAACTTATCTAAATGTCCTTGAACCTGTTGTATCCTTATTCTGGCTAATGTTCCTTCCCCTTTGTTCATATTAATTGTGTTGAGTATCTGGTCACAATTAACATTTTTAATGATGACTGAAGCAAAACAGGCATTAAACAATTCAGCCTTCCTGATGTCATTTGTTATCAGCTCTCCTTCCCTGCTAAGTAGTGGGCCTACACTTCCCTTCATTTTTTTCTTGCTCATATTGTACTTATAGATCCTCTTCTTATCGTCTTTTATGTCCTTTGCTTGGTGTAACTCATTTTGTGCCTTCGCCTTTCTGATTTTGTCCCTACATGCTTGTGCTATTTTGTAGGATTGCTTTTTGATTTTCTGATCATTAAACAGCTTCTGATGGAGCCGTATTAGCCTCTTACTATTCTTCCTATCTTTCCTTTGCATTGGGCTAGTTAGCTGCTGTGCCTTTAATATTGTCTCTTTGAGACACTCTCAGCAATTCTGAATTCCTTTTTCCCTTAGATTTTCTTCACATGGAAACATACCAACCAGTTCAGTTCAAGTCTGCTTTTTGAAGTCCATTGACTTTATTCTGCCTTTCTTACTCCTTCCTTTCCTTAGAATCCTGAAATCTATCGTTTCCTCATCACTTTTACCCAAATCCCAGATGATACTTTCAAAAACATTTTATTTAGGCATGATTCTGTTTATATATTTAATCTTCCTTGTTTTTGTTTTTTAATTACTGGATACATTTTCTTTTGGAAGAGTCAGGGTGTAAACGCAACAGATAAGGTTAAATGCACCTCAGGCTCCATGCAACCTGATGGTAGAAAGCCTGCCAGGAGAGGAAAGAAACAGCAATAAAAAGGAGAAACAGTCTTCCTTCTTCTGGGTGGTGAATTGTAGTGCTCCGGCAAAGTTCAAGTACCACACAGCACTAGCTGAGGAGGGACTGTTGCAAGGGTGACCCAAAATGCTTCCATTCAATGATCCTTTCACATAACTCCTGCCAGTGGACTATTATGGAGTTCCTGGTAGACTTTAGAGCTCAAAATGTGACCTATAGCATTCTGGAACTCTGAAGTTAACCCAAAAGGTAAATAACAGTATCAGTTAACTCCTGTACGTGCCACTGAACCAGTCTTAAAACGCCTAGGAATTATGCTATATTGTAGTCTTTCATCTAGCATGTATTTATCTGGTATCTTGTTGTTTTAACAAATGCAACTCAACTGGTATAAACTGACATAGCTCCACCGGAGTCAATACATATATACTGATTTACATCAACCGAGGTTCTGAATGTTGGCCTTCACACTGCATGTTTTGTTTCTCTTTTCTGCACTAAATGCCCAGTATTCCAGGGGTTCTTTTCTTCTTGGTGATTTCACAGTGGTCCCCGCAGTCACTGGCATTATTACATTAATTCCCACAAATATAAAACATATCAGTTGCAGATCATCAAACACCTTATTGTTTTCATTATGCATAAGCAGAATTAACATAATGGCTGTTGTTTTTGAAAGTAAACAGTCAAAGTCAACTACTCATTTTAAGCAAAGACACACTGAAAACTAATATGGTACTACATACTAATGAAAATTATTATTTGTATTTTTGTTCAGAGTAGGTGGGTAAAGATAAGATGCAGAAAATTAAAAAATCCCAACATTCTACTATGATTAGTAGGAAGAAGTAAAAAGCACTATTCAAAATTCATTTTAATTATGTTTTGTTTCATGCCTCAATTCCAGCTCTCAGCCAATGATTTGCAGGGTTAGAATGTTGAATAGTATCAGAGTGAAAACCAAACCACTGATTCATGGAAATTTAAGGAGTGAAAGTATTAGATAAATGTGAACATGTTTAAGCTAAAAAAAAAAAAAAAAATCTGTACTTATGTATGTAATGAGCGTTTGTAGAAAACTCTCCAGCTCTTTTGTGGTGTTCTATACCCACTCCCACCCCACGCATTTGATTTTGAGTTCCATGAGCTTGATGGAATAAATTGCTCTCTTGTTAACCAATAAACATGATGTTCAGGGACTGTTTGCATGTCAAGAAATCAATTCTCCTTTGCAATCCTAATGCGATCTTTTCCAGTGAATGGTTCCTTATATTTTACTTTGAGAGAGTACAGAAAACACCATGTATATTCCTAATAGGAAATGTACTATTGCATGCTCTCTACTTTACAGGTTGCCTTAGTTTTTAATTCCTGAAGACTTATTATTGCAAACAGGGAAATTACTAACACACTTACTTTGACATGTGGGTGCTTCACACAGGTTGTCCCCCACACACGCGCACAGCGCTCCTCCTTCCTATGTTCATAGAACTCTGGGTTTCTGAGGATTGCTACCCTTTGGCCATTATACTCAAGTGCAAATGCAGTGCAGCCATTCAGCCGTTCCTTATCTTCCGTAGCAACAGGGAGCACAATGGGAATGCTCAGATTAATAACTCCATCTGTGATGAGAAAACCACCATATTTTAATATACTTAAAAAGGCTAGAGCATCACACACACACACACACACACACACACACACACACACACACACACAAATGGCTCTTATGAAAATGTTCTGAAAGAGGAAGTCCTAACCCAGGACTGACTGAATGATCATAGATGCTGGATCAATTGGTCTAATGACCTCATTCAATTAACCACATGACCATACTGATTTTACTCTGGGGTTAGGTTTTTTCTCCATGTTTTTGCTTGGAAATATACCTATTGTTTCCTCATAAGCATTAAAATCCATAAGAAAGAATCATTAAACAATTTAACAGTTGTAACTGTGACAGTGATTACTTGGTCATCTAAGACAAATTATTTTGTTCCGGTTTGACCAATATGTAATACTCATGCCACATAGAGATTCTGTTGATTTAGCACCCTGGAGATTTTTCATGTGATGATTTTAATACTAGGTAGATTTTGCCATTCTTTATTTCATTTTTTTAAATAAAATGTTTATCATTCATTTATGTGTAGCAGTTTTAAATTAGCTTCATGCACAATCAGGTATTTAAAATGTAGTCATGTGTGATCCAACCAGGTAAATTTCCCTTTGTTTAAATCTTCCTGACTGAAACACGCTTTCACAAATTATTCAGAAGTATGTTTAAAAATTTAAAAGTTCAGCCTCATATCAGGTCTATTTATTTAAATAATACCAACCAATCCTCAAAGTTATCAATTAGTAAAGCCAATGTGGCAACAAAACATGGAATAATTTCTTAAATAAATCATTTTGGGTTATGGTATTCCAGCTTAATTACAATACACAGAACAACAATCACTTATGATATATGCAAATACAACTTGCAAAGTTATATGATTAGTATTCTCATGAACTCAGTTAATGGCCTATGGGAGGTCTGGTATTATGTATAACTGGTTGGATCATAAACAACTTGGTGCCAGTTCCAGTTCTAATTTAGATTTTATTTTTCTATGGCATTTTATATAATTTATGTTAAAATCTCTAATTGTAATTATTTCCATAGCATATGGAAAACAATTAAATACATACCAACTAGAGCTATACCAACTCTACCCTTTCCTAGGGGAATAAAAACATAATTAACACCTATGTTTTTAATTTCCCCAAAAATAACTTTTACAATAATAGATTCAGGAACCAACTTCAAACAGCTATTGCATAATTTTTAGTTTGGATATTTCCTTGCACTGTCAAGACTATATTTTTTCCTCTTTTGCTGTCAACATAAATGTTACTCTGTATGGTTCAGTGCTATTTAATTTGCTACCTGTTTTCATAACACGTATTTTACCCCCAAAATGTTGAATGTGTATAGTTTCTCCATAATGAAATCTTCAGAAAATATATACATAACAGGTAAGACAATCCAAGTTCTGGGTGCCAACTGCATGCATTCAAAAGCATTCATTAGTAGAACTGATTGAAAAGTGGAGAGGGTTAGTTCTGTATAAAAATAAACAACATTTTCAGCTGAAAACCTGTTTTTTCAGCAAAAACTCTGTTTTCCACAGAAAGCAGACACTTGTCAAAAAAAAAAAATTCATTTAGTTGAAAACCCAATTTTCTGTTGAAGAACTTTTGACAGAAAGTTTTCAACCAGCCCTATTAGACATGTTATTTTCTGACTCTGTCCTAATAATTTTGGAGCACACTACTTCTCATCTCTAAAGGGGAGAACAGCACCAGTCAATAAATCTGTGTGGCACTAATTTAATTAATATATCATATTAATATACCTTATGAGCCACTTGAAGGTAAATAAAATGAAATTACGTATTTATACATGTTTGGAATGTATCTCTTATGCTACCACACACGTGACTTCTTGTTTCACAGGAGAGGTTAAATACTTTACAAGGCACCTCAGTATACCCTGCAGATACAGTGAAACATATTTAAGGCAGGGGTTTTTGTACATAGCCAAGTTCCTAAAATATAAGTGTGATTTATTACTGAGAGGTTATGGAATTCAAAATGTATTTGTAGTAGTAAAAACTGGTAACAAGAACTTGGACAGGTAAGTGCCAATGCTTCTACTGCTCACTTTATTCTGATTGCATCCTTTCAAGACATAACTACTTTTTGGTCAGTCCAAGGCTGAGGGTTCAATGTCTATGCTAATCAGGCAGGATGACTTGCCCACCTTTTTTTGAAAGTCTAGTCCCAAATGTTTATTTAGGAACATATAATGGTGTCCAATGCCTCTGCGTCCAACCATTTTGCATCACTAAATACAACCAATAATAAAGAAATAAGGGCTTTGCATGAAAGAAAATCAGAGAACCTCACTTCCTGCTCTTGAAATGTTAGTCAAAAGTCAGCCCAACAGATACACAGTGACCACCAAACTCAGACCACCAGGGACAGCAGATGCCAGTGGCATGGGACTGCAACTGAAAATACTTTTGCTGCTTGTTTTGGAGAAGTTAACACACACAAAGAAAAAAACAAGTTCTGCAATAAGTGAGTCCCAGGTCAGTTAGGGCTCTACGCATCGTAACCAACAGTATGAAAAACAAAACAAAACAAGACATTCAGTACAAGCAACAGAGCACCGGTGCTGTGAACTCATCATGGAGCATCCCACTCAAGCGATGAGCCACTGCAATCTGATCCAAATGGTGCTTCATGGTGATATTCAAGTGTAGCAACAAAACAGTAGTTTAACCTGGAAGTTACAGAGGTGTGGATTATTGTGGGGAGGTCTGCATCAGAGCCACCTGGAAATCCAAAAGCAGGGATTATGGCAACGTGATCTTCAGACTGCAAACTGTATTGACAAAGCTACACTTGCCCTGTTCCCAGCTTCATCACTTTTGTCTCATGAGGTTGAACATAAATATTGATGAGACCAAATTAGCTTATCAGGCACTGGGATCAGCAAAAAGACCACAGTTGTGGATTTGATGAACAGGAGACATGGTTTTGAGTGTCACCTGCATATTAGCAATGCTGCAAGTCAAAATGTTGGTGGTACATATACGTGGAACAGGAGCGGTGACAACGTAGAACTCCACAGAGGGAAGCTTTTACAGTGGAAGAGTCAATATTAATTAGCCCCTTTTTAGCATGTCAGGGTCTGATTTTTCATTCCTTATTTACTTTGAGCAGTACCTTACTCTGTGAGTAGTCTCAGTCAGTGAAAGTGAGTTATTACTCTACATGAGGGTTTGGGGCCTCAGAGAGGAAAGATCAAAATTACTATTTCCAGCCATTCTTTCAAGCTTCCAAAAGCAAGTCAACAAAACCTTATGGTCAATTATGTCAACAGCTGCTAAAAGATCTAACAAAATCAACATGGACATCTTAACTGCGTGCCTGGTTAGGAAGTGACTCTACTAAACCCATTAGGGGGAGGGATAGCTCAGTGATTTGAGCATTGGCCTGCTAAACCCAGGGTTGTGAGTTCAATCCTTGAGGGGGCCACTTGGGGATCTAGGGCAAAATCAGTACTTGTTCCTACTAGTGAAGGCAGGGGGCTGGACTCGATGACCTTTCAAGGTCCCTTCCAGTTCTAGGAGATGGGATGGGATATCTAAAAATCAGGAACAGGACCATCTAGTGTTCCCAGGCCAAGATGCAACTCTAGTTCATTCACCACCATCCCTTTGATTACCTTCTCCAAAACCAAGGAAGGTTAGCCTTTCAGTATATTGCTAATGAGAGATGAAATTTCAGGTCCATGGTTATGC
Organism: Malaclemys terrapin pileata; assembly: GCF_027887155.1. Taxonomy (NCBI): domain Eukaryota; kingdom Metazoa; phylum Chordata; order Testudines; family Emydidae; genus Malaclemys; species Malaclemys terrapin. The sequence continues at coordinate 93,164,994 of NC_071511.1, read as the reverse complement.
TTCTTAAGAAAGAAGACATGAAAATATCATCTGAAAACATATTCAGGCTTCTGTTTCTAATGTACAGGTCTTCTTTCCTACAGGGACTACAAACTCAATCTGGCAATCTCCTTAGGCAGTGGCCTTGATATTGCATTTGTATTTAATTCAATACAGGAAAAGTTTACATTCAATATTCAAATATTTGAACTGCCAGTTAATGGAATCAGTGTATGTGGCATTGGGGCCCTTCCATAATAAAACAGACTATGTCCGTTTTCAAATTCTTCCACATAGTTAAATGCATCCACTTGCCATTCTCAAGGTTCTTTATAAAGCTATTTGCTCAGGTGCCACATTCATCGAGAGAGAGGAATTAAACAAACATTAAGTGTAGATTAATCTTTGGTATATAATTGACAACTATCATATTTCATTTAAACTTTTCAAACAATTTTTAAGGCTGTTCGGAAGTTTTAAAACAAAAAAATGTTGGAAGCAGGAAATCATACCATCCCTGAGGGTGCCAAAATGGATAACTTGCAAATATTCTGTCTCACGCATAAATCCTTTCAGTGGTGTGGCCCAGCCTTCACTCAGGACTTGGACCCACTGTAGATCCAACTGAAAAAAGAATCAGATATTACTTGTGTTACCAGTTAATGCTTCAAAGATAGAACTGAAGGCTAAAGAAATCTAAGAACAATCTTGTGCATAAGTGCTACGACTTTCTTTAATATAGTACATTTATAAACACATCTTTCATTCAGAAGGATTCCCAAAGTGTTTTTGTTTTTGTTTTTAAGATTGTTAAGCAGAAATCTTCACCTCCCTTACATCCCTGCACCTTAATTTGCTTCAGTGATGTTGCTAACATTTGCACCTGTACTCCACTTGAAGTCACAAAAGGATTGGGTGACATTTTGCACAGACAAAATGCATCCAATATAAGACACCAGGCTAAGCCTTTTACAATCTTTAGAAGATAAAATTAAGACTGGAGTACAGTTACCATAAGAATCATTTCTAGAATGCTAATTGGAATAAACAGACTAAATCTGGATTTCAAAGTCCTCAATTTCATCTGACAAGGAGTCCTACAGTCAGGAGCAAGGGATCTAAACACTAATGATGCAACTTTAGTGGTACAGGATTCATTAATGTCAAAAAGAAAACATAATAAATGAAAAAACGTGTAGATAGCACTGTATAATTTACATGTTGCTGTTGTGTTGCTTTTTAATTTGTTTTTAACTCATAGTAACCCTTGAACCATTCACATTTGTGTAGCATTAGGGCTTGCATTAATCATACGGCTTGCAGTAATCAGAAAGCAACAGGATTCCACACACTTTGGAGATGTCTCCATTGTAACTTGTTTAGTACTTTGATAAAAGGGCTTATCAAGGTACTACACAATGCCATTTTCTTTATTCTCCCACCTTGGTAATCTCTAGAGTAGGCAGCATGTTAGCATCAGCTCGGGTCTGGTCAATCTTATTTTCAGGTACAAACAGTTCAAGAACATCCTTAATCACAGTTTTGGGAACAATGTTCTAAAAAGAAAAGAAATAAAGATCTTAGTTACCACACTAATTTTTAAACAAAATATACCAAAAGGCCAACATTTGAAAATATACTTTACAAACTGCAGGCGTTTTTTGGTACAAAACTACCTACTTGTGCTTGTAGCAGCTCCACAACCTGCTGGATACATTCACTCACTGTAGCAATGTTCGTCTTCAACACTAGTTCAGGAGATTCTGGTTTCTCATACTCTGAATCAATCCCAGTGAATCCTACACACAATTAAACCCAAGCCAAAATTTAATGAATGTAATAGTGAGCAGCCTAGGTATCAATAAAATAGTTAGCTACTGCACAAATGGCAAGAAAACATTCTTTCATTCACAGAACCCATGCTCAGAAATGGCATTGAGACTTCCTGTTTGGTCTATCAATAATGGACTTGACAATAAGGTTATAGCAATATGATGCTCTATGCTACAGGAACAATCTTTATTTGCCCACCTATGGAGATGTGTTACTGGCAACACTGCAAATACCAGATATACAGCCCTTAATGCCAACGAGAGAAAAAAGGGATGTGTTTGCTATCAGAAAGCAAGGGGTAAAGAAGCCTAACAAGGAAGAAGGTAGTCTCCAAATAACAAGGGTCCACGAGCAATTGTTTAGTGGAGGAAGGGAAAATTGCTATTTCAAAAAAAGGGAAAATTATTATGCCAACTTTTATACAGAAGCTCGACAACATTAGCTTTACTTTACAGGCCTTAAAGCAGTGTTGTTGCAGAGAAGATTCAGCTGTCTTGTGATACATAGTTGTAACTGGGTGGAAGACTAGCAAGCTGCATAGAGATGCACAACTCCTGTGTTGAATAATCTTCATGTCATATACCTGAATGATGGGGCAGTATAAGTGTAACTGAGTCATACTAGCAGGTGGATCTTATTAGTTCAAATCAAGAAAGAAGAGATGTTGGGGTATTTTTCTTTGGACGTTTAGGGATAAAGCTAAGGCTGAGGTTTACATTCGGTTGTTATTTGAGATAGCATTAAAATCAAACCCCAGGAAGAGGTTAAGTTTGGACTATGTGCATATTCTCTTCAGCACAAGGTAGAAAATCCACCTGTTTTCAGTACTGGTCTCTTTCCCAATGTGAATGTTCTACATTTCACCCCCTGTTCATAAGAACGGCCATACTGGGTCAGACCAAAGGTCCATCAAGCCCAGTATCCTGTCCTCTGACAGTGGCCAATGGCAGGTGCCCCAAAGGGAATGAACAGACATGTTATCATCAAGTGATCCATCCCCTGTCACCCAATCCCAGCTTCTAGCAAACAGAGGCTAGGGACACCATTCCTGCCCATCCTGTTCACCTTTCTCACTCCTATGTTTCCGTTCCTCAGCGTGTTATTGTTGGGCAATTCAACAATAGTCTGCCATAAAAAAACGTAACCTCATTCTAAGCACAGATATTACGTTGAGTGTGATATTATATATTATGTGATTTCTTGACCTGCTATGGAAAACTCACACTTTAAGAGAATCTCTCCTTTTGGGGAGAGGTTTATTGTCTTTCCCCTCTTTTTACTCCATTCTGGAACAATTTGTATAGTGGAGGTGCTGGAAGCCATAGAACTAAACTGTAAACGCTGTATATAATGGAAATCACTTCAAGCCAGGAGGTGCAGCAGCACCCCCAGCACCTCTAGTGCAAGATCTATGCCCTGGAGCTTCTCCCTTACCCTGCACAGAGGGATTGAGTTAAAAAATAAAGTTAGAACTTTGAGACTTTAAAACTGTTCCAGATTAGTTTATCAGAATATTGCAGATTCCCAATCACACTAGCTATAATGTATCTTGTGTGACTTCACCCAGCATTAAAACAACATAGGAATAAGTACATTGGTAAGTAAAGAATTTTAACAATGACCAGATGAATTAAGGTGAAAGGAACTCTCCGGAACAAATATTTCAGTTAAATATTTACCAGTTTCTTCATTAAAAATAAAAAAGCACCTCTTCTAGCTCAATAGATTTCAATAGTTAAAGGACGTATCCATATTTTTCTTCCAAAGTGCCTTTATCAAATCTAGCAGGCACGCTTGAATGGATTTAAATTTTCCAATTTTAAAATTTACAAAAGCACCTAAGTGACTCAGGAACCTAGGTCCCATTTTCAAAAGTGACTTGGGCACTTAGAAGACTAAGTCCCATTCAGTTTAAAGAGACATATGTGCGTAAGTGCCTGGGTAACTTCTGAAAATGGGACTTAGGTTACTAAAGGCTAGATCCACAAAGGGATTTATGTGCCTAACTGCCACTTTAAGTGCCCAAGTCCAAATTTAGATTCCCCATAACCTCTGCTCTGCTACTGCCAACCCTTTGAGCACCTACATTTCCGCTAGTGAAATCCCCATGGGGCCTAACTATCTGCCATTGGGCACGCACACAGCCACCTACATACGGACACTCAGGTGGCTAGCTCTTACCTAAACCTCAAAGAGATCCTCAGACTAGGTGTTTCCCCATCTATGTCACCTGATCAGTTCTCACACAATGTAATGGTGGTACTATTGTCCTGTTATATTCAATAGCCCAGTTGTTAGAGCACTCATTCAGGATGTGGAAGACCCAGATTCATATCCTCCCTCTGCTTGATGTGGAGCAGCGATATGAACTCAAGTCTCCCACCTCCCAGATGAGTACTCTAACCAATGGGCTATGAGATATTCTGATTTGGGTTTCCCTCAGTCTTTCCTATTGAAGCTGTTCCGCTATGTACAAATAATAAGTCATTGGGTCAAGGAATGAATGAGAATGATTCAATAGCCCAGTGGTTAATGCACTCAGCTGGATTGTGGGAGACACATCTTCAAGTCTCTGATCCAATAACTGTTTAAACAAAGCAGAATAGTTTCAACAGGGGAGACAGAGAGGATTGGTTCAAATCCCTGCTCCACATCAAGCAGAGGGGATTTGAACCCAGGTTTCCCACATCCTAGATGAGTGGCTTAACCATTGGGCTATTTGGTATAGTAAAGCAGAACAGGTAGCACCATCACCAACACCATTTCCACAGCTGTGAATCCAAAACTGCTAGGAGGTGTTCCCTGCAGCCTGGACTTAGGTGTCTGTGGCCATGTCTACACTACTAGTGCTACAATGGCATAGTTATGGTGCTGTAGCTGTGCTGCTGTAGAAGATGCTTTCCACTACAACAGAAGGATATTTTTCCATTGCTGTAGACAACCTACCACTCAGAGTGGTGGTAGCTAGGTTAACGGAAGCATTCTTCAGTTGACCTAGCTGCATCTACATTGGGGATCAGGTCAGCATAGCTGTGGTGCTCAGGGCTGTGAATTTTTCTCACTGCTGAGTGACACAACTATATTGGTTTCAGAGTAGCAGCCGTGTTAGTCTGTATCCGCAAAAAGAACAGGAGTACTTGTGGCACCTTAGAGACTAACAAATTTATTAGAACATAAGCTTTCGTGGGCTACAGCCCACTTCTTCGGGTGCATATAAAAGGGAACATGTATTGAGGAGATATATATATGCACACATACAGAGAGCATGAACAGGTGGGAGTTGTCTTACCAACTCTGAGAGGCCAATTAAGTAAGAGAAAAAAAAACTTTTGAAGTGATAATCAAGATAGCCCAGTACAGACAGTTTGATAAGAAGTGTGAGAATACTTACAAGGGGAGATAGATTCAATGTTTGTAATGGCTCAGCCATTCCCAGTCCTTATTCAATCCTAAATTGATTGTATCTATTTTGCATATCAATTCCAGCTCAGCAGTCTCTCGTTGGAGTCTGTTTTTGAAGTTTTTCTGTTGTAAAATAGCCACCCGCAGGTCTGTCATTGAATGACCAGACAGGTTAAAGTGTTCTCCCACTGGTTTTTGAGTATTATGATTCCTTATGATCCCCACCTAAACCTCTCCAGGGCATCATCAAAGATCTACAACCTATCCTGAAAGATGATCCCTCACTCTCACAGATCTTGGGAGACAGACCTCTCCTCGCTTACAGACAACCCCCCAACCTAAAGCAAATACTCACCAGCAACCACACATCACTGAACAAAAACACTGACCCAGGAACCTATCCTTGTAACAAAGCCCGATGCCAACTCTGTCCACATATCTATTCAAGTGACATCATCATAGGACCTAATCACATCAGCCATACCATCAGGGGCTCATTCACCTGCACATCTACCAATGTGATATATGCCATCATGTGCCAGCAATGCCCCTCTGCCATGTACATTGGCCAAACCGGACAGTCTCTACGCATAAGAATTAATGGACAAAAATCTGACATCAGGAATCATAATACCCAAAAACCAGTGGGAGAACACTTTAACCTGTCTGGTCATTCAATGACAGACCTGCGGGTGGCTATATTACAACAGAAAAACTTCAAAAACAGACTCCAACGAGAGACTGCTGAGCTGGAATTGATATGCAAACTAGATACAATCAACTCAGGATTGAATAAGGACTGGGAATGGCTGAGCCATTACAAACATTGAATCTATCTCCCCTTGTAAGTACTCTCACACTTCTTATCAAACTGTCTGTACTGGGCTATCTTGATTATCACTTCAAAAGTTTTTTTCTCTTACTTAATTGGCCTCTCAGAGTTGGTAAGACAACTCCCACCTGTTCATGCTCTCTGTATGTGTGTATATATATCTCCTCAATACATGTTCCATTTTATATGCATCCGAAGAAGCGGGCTGGAGCCCACGAAAGCTTATGCTCTAATAAATTTGTTAGTCTCTAAGGTGCCACAAGTAGTCCTGTTCTTTTTACAACTATGTTGATGTACATTTTAAGTGTAGACCAGGCCTAAGTCCCTTTGAAGTGTAGAGCTTAGGCCTCACCCCTCTCCTTGGCAATTCCTCCTAGCTAACTTAGACAGCTCATTGTGCCAGCTTTTGTGGATCCCATTCTTAGGCGCCTAACTCTCCCCATGCATTGTATAGGGAGCCTAGGTGATTAACTCAGGACTCTGGGTGCTCCTTGGCAGCAGGGTGGCTAAACCTTAGGCATTGCAATGCTGAGTCTAAGTTCCCTTTGTGATTCTAGCCCCTAAGTCACTTTGACAGTTTTGAAATTGTTACTTATAAGAATAAGTTTCTGTGTAAATGAATACTGCTAGCATTAATAATGTAAACGTACACAAGGGGTTTGCACCACTTAAGAGTGCAGAAATTAGTCTGTTTCTATGCCCCTTGTTTCCACCACCTTCCAACAGATGGCTGGGGATTTTTCCTTTTATTTAAAGAGGTAGCAACGCTGGCTCTCAGCACTGTTCACTGTGATGAGAAGAGAAAAGGGAGGCAGATAAAAAGAAGATACTGAGATATCATTAAACATAAACTGTTTACCACACCTTTGATTTCTCCAGCCCTTGCTTTTTTGTAAAGGCCTTTCACATCTCTGCTTTCACAAATATTTAGAGGAGCATCTACAAAGATTTCAAAGAAAGGAAGACCAGCCATTTCATGAATTTCCCTTGCATTTTGACGATCCTGTAAGAAGCAAGGGGAGAAATCATAAGCAATTCCACAATTGAATTCTCAGTGGGGTGTTGCTAAATATTTTATCTGGTCACCAATACCTGCCTAGAGTTGGATTTTTCTAACAGAAGGGTACAGGCCATATTCATCCATTTTAAAATGTTATATATATTAAATATATTCTTACTAAGAGAAAGAAGTTCCTTTTCACATAATGTTTAATAAAAATCACTAGTTTGATCTAGATTCATCTTTTTAACAGCAGTTTAGAACATCTATCTTCACTTAGCAGGATGGCAGAATCTTATACTTTGAATGACTATTTATTAACTAATCCTTGTTTTAAAACAAAAATTATTGATAACCAACTGTATTGACCTGACATTAGCAGATTACTGTCATTATTATGAAGCAAACTAAATCACAAGTATAACAGCATATCAAAACTTCTTAGAATAACTATATCAGCGTAATTATACCACTATAAAGCCCTGTACACCTTCCTCCAGTTTTCTATTTTTCAGGGAACTAGTGATTATGAATCTTTTGAGTGAAATTTTTACTTTTAACTTTTTACACTTATTAACTGAAACCTAGTTTTCTACATATTTTTTAATATCAATGTGTTATGCCAGTTTACATCCAAGCAAACCAAGGGAACTTATTTTATATACTTGTGATTTAAAAAAAAAAAAGAATAGGGGAAAAAATAAAGCGAACCTGTGATGGGGTGAAACCCATCACAGGCTGGAAAGGGGTTAATAATTAATTATGGAACAGATACAATATATGTACATAGTTAGCAGCTTCTCAGCCACAGGGGGCAGGATTGGGAGGCATCAGGTGATAACGTAATGGACACTCAGGCCCCATAAAAGGGAGAAGAGTTTAATCTGAAGGAGGAAACTAGAGGGAGCAGATAGGAAGGCAAGTTCCTGCAAAGAGCTGAAGTGCCAGAGACTACTGTGGACTGGAGGCCTCAGTAAGACTTTGGTGGGATCAAGAGTGTTTGATACCAGAGCTGAGGTGAGGCAGTGGAACCCCAGGGAAAGGGGGTGAGCTCCAGACCCAGAAGAGAGGTTGATTCTTGGCGACTTTAGATTACACTGTGACATCTGTTCCCCCAGAAAGGGTTCAACTAGCTGCTTCTCAGCTGGAGGGCTACGTGGTGTGCAAAGACAGATGGCCTGCAGGGAACACCAGAGAGAAACATCCCAGTGGCATCAGACCCTGAAATATGGGTGGTGATGAGTACACTAAACTGTTGTGTCTGAAATACAAGATATAAATTACACTCTTTAAAAGCGCCTCTTTTCCTAAAAATTCTAGTAATGAATTCTAGTAGTGAGAGAGCCAATGGACTCTCTGCAGAGACCCCATTTTGTCAAGTAAATATTGGAATATACTTAAATAGGTTTACCTTTGCAAAAGGGGAAATGAAACTAGTTATGCAAACAAGACCAGCATCGGCAAACAGTTTGGCAACCTCGGCAACACGGCGGATGTTTTCTTCTCGGTCATCAGTTGAGAAACCTAGGTTTTTGTTCAGACCATGCCGAATGTTATCCCCATCCAGAGAGTAGCAAGGCATGCCACGAGACAGCAGATATTCTTCCAGAGCAAAGCCAATAGTTGTTTTACCGGCACCAGAAAGACCTGTTAGAGAGGACAAGTAAGGCATACCGATGTTCATCTGGAGCATTAAAAAAACAGAAAACTAAACAGTAATCTAATTAATTAAACATTAGCTCCTAAATGAAAATCTAGACTAGAGAAAACAGATTACATATTTGAGGTAGATTAGAGGCATGAGACAGACAACAATAGCCATAGCAGTTGTATACCTAGGCCCTGATAATCTCTTGTACTGCAGTTGAAGAATGGGATTTTTTGCAAGCAGACTAGAGACACATCTCTCTCTCAGGGGAGAACACAGGGTTTGGGCCCCTCTTTTCTCCTGTGAAACAGATGCACTCAAACCTGCCAAATCCCCAGGGATATGTAGGAGGCCAGGCCGTCACGTGGAGACCCCTGTACCCTCGCTGGGCTGTGATAGTTGGTGGGATACAGGGCCTGGGAGCCTGCTGTCTTCTGAAAAATCAAAGTGCCGAGATCATATCCCCATTACTGGTCATGCCTCTTGTCCCAATCCCCCTGCACGGACCTGAGACTGCACAAAGAGCAGTCCATGAGGTCTATGTTGGAGGAAAGACAGTTCTGTGGAGGCATCCAACCCCCTTTTCTTTTCAGGAGGGTTCAGATCCATGCACTGGAGACTGCTCCGGGAACGGAGTCAGGACAGGAGGGTTAGCTAGGGACAGGAGCACTTCAATTTACGTAAGACAACAGAGTCAGTCACTAACTGATAATCTAGGAAAGTTATTTAGAAACCCTCAAATGTACTTCCATTATTGCCTAACCCTTTAAAAATTAAAATAATAGAAAGTTATGGTAAGATCCCTGTATATTTCAAAGAAGAAACATCACCAAATGAAATTAAAATGCTTCACATACAGTACATATAAATTATATATGAAAGGGAATAAACAGCACTGGATGACTTTCAGCTTCAGGAATAACCTTAAACTGATTTAGTCTTTTTCACCTAAATGATTGGTATTCAGTAACTTTTTTAAAACTAAACCCTTTTTAATAGAATTGTCAGTACACAAGCTGATATGAACATATGATAAAGTGGTTCTCCGAACATTATTGAATGTGTGTTTTCCTATATTCCAGCTGCCAAACAAAATATACCAAGAGTTACCAAGCAAACAAACCTGATAAACGATTAAAAGTAGTAAGAGAATTGTGTAAACATAACTGGAACAGCATACAGAGTACAGTTGTGACTTACCCTAACCTGGGAGGGAAGTTTCCCCCTGGAGAGAAAAAAACTGGAAGAAAGGGGGGAAAGTAATCCCTTCCCCAAAGTTTCATGAAACAAATACAATGTGACTCACATTGTCAGCATTATTTATTCTCTATACATACAAAGCCCACACTGTTATATCATATAGCAGGATATTTTAAATCCCAGGAAACTGTTTTTATTTCAGCTGTGTATCCAGGTCAGAAGAGTTTCCTAGGTCCCATTAGTATCAGTTTATGCAGGTCAAGTTAAAATAGACCTCTTTACACCTTGCACTAAACTCTACTTGGATTATTGACATACATAAATGAATTTCAAATTATACTCATCCAGCACCAGTGAGCAACACATTTCACACATCCATTTGCAGTCTCAATAAGGCTTAAAATACCTGTTAGCCACACTGTGCAGCCTCGAAATCCACCTCTTGTACCCACAACTTGGCCTCTTTTGCTCCTGCTGACATGATGAGCTTGATATACAACATTAGTGGCTCTTTGGATATTCTACACCCAAACAAAAACAAAAACAAAACAAAAGTTTATTGTTTCATACTGCAGAACAGAAAAATCCAAAGGGAACTGGCAAGAGGAGAAAATTCAAATTCAGAATATTCAAAATGAAAAAGGAGGTTATTTACAGTAAAGCACAAAGGAAGTATGTTTGCAGTGTTTCTGAATAAATAGTGGATAGCTTTACATGGAACTCAGGCAACTGTTCAAAAACGGGGACAAATAACCAAATAAGATGTCTGTCTTTGGTTTCAGATGGATTTAATTCAATTCAATTGTTTTTCTAAGATCCCTAATTCAATTTTTCTTTAAGTTGCTTTTTATCTTTGATCCCCTCATTTCGAGCCTGTCATACTAGTGCATTTTTATATGTTGCCACTGCCTATGAGTACAGCAGGAATTTCCTGGTAAAGCTGATATGAAATTTAATCTGCATATGGATTGCTGTAGATAGGGTGCTCTGAGGTAGCGACTTGCCCTCAGGCACATGTACTGCATAAAAAAGGAAATGTGGATGCAAACTGTCTTATTTCTCAAATTCTGTGCATGTGTAAAGCACATTTATAGTTGTTTACATAGTGTAAACCAGCGGTTCTCAAACTGTGGGTCATGACCCCGTTTTAATGGGGTCTCTAAGGACTGCCATTAGCCTTGCTGGGGCCCAGGGCCGAAGCCCGAGCCCCACTGCCTGGGGCCAAAGCCCAAGGGCTTCAGCCCCAAGCGTGTGTGGGCTCAGGTTACAGGCCCCCCACCTGGGGCTGAAGCCCTTGGGATTCGGCTTTGGGTCCCCTGCCAAGAGCAGAGGGTCTCTGGCTTTGACCCTGACCTTCCCCCCTCCCCCAAGAGCTGCAGGACAATTTTTTTGTTGTCAGAATGGGGTAGCGGTGCAATGAAGTTTAAGAACCCCTCGTGAACATTTAATGCTGTCAATTTACTTGAAACTTAAACTGACAGCTTAAATTGCTGACACTTATAGCCAGTAAATTGACTGCTTCAATGGTTTACATTATGTAAACAATTAAAATAATACTTTATTGTGCTAAGGTCAAAGGATAGAATCCTCCTCGTTCTGGCCCTAGAGGAACCGCTGCTTTGGCCAGTGTCTCTGCATAATTCTGAAACCACTGGCCATGCTTTAACCCCCTTTTTCCCCACTGTCAAGAGTCAGAGTTCTCCTGCTCAGCCTCTCCATACTGCACCCACTTTACCATGGAATATCAGTGGCTGCGTTGCATTTAGGATCTTCTGTGCTCAGAGGGTAGAATGGGGTCGATTTTATTTTGAACAGCAATGTTCATTTTTGCGTAAATCACATTTATACTTAAATTGTGGTTTGGAAATATTCATACATTCAAGTTGTGGTTAAATTGCAGAAGCATTTCACTTCACATCACCCATTCTCTCTCTCTCTCTCTCTCTCTCACACACACACACACACACACACACACCCCTGCCTTTTGCTGGCAGTGATTATCGGCCGGTACCACTGCCTATTATTAAAGTTGCTTGACACTTCCTATTTTAAGAACCTGTTTTCAGTTATTTATAACTTTGCCAAACTAATCATTTAGGCTCACATTTTCCATGCATAGGAACCAGTGGGGGTTGGGAAGAAGGTTAGAGGGAGGGCAGCCAGCTCTGATAAGGAACAGGTATGGGGGAAGAACCTGGACCAGCTGGATAAAGAGACTGGGACAAGAAGCTGGGGAGGAGGGGTGAAGATTGGACAAAGAGCCTGGGGATGGAAACTGGGATTGCAAGCAAGTGTAGATGAGGGTGTGTGTGTGTGTCTGTGTGAGTGAGAGAGACTGGAGCCCACCAGGGGCTCAAAGTCAGATTGGAGAGGAGCGAGGAGGAAGGGAGAGAGATACTGGAACTAGAACTAGAAGGTAACAAGACTGGGGACAAAGTGGCAGGGGGAGGGGGAAGGAAGAATGGTAATGAAATGGGAACTGGGACTAAGGGAGGGAAACAGAGATTTGGATGGGGAATCCAGAGGGGGGAGACTAGGACTTGTTGGGCAAGCACACTGGGACTAGGATGAGAGGCCTGAGGAGAAAAAATAGTATCTGATCATGTACTCATAGACTGTATCACAATGCATAGGTACCAGTGGAGGAGAGGGGAAATTAAAGTTGTACCGGCATCCTTCATTCTGGCATTTTCTAACATTAGAGTGCTTGACTTTGCAACCTTAATAATAGTCTTTTGACAGAGTTTTTGTGTGTGTAATATAGGTCTCTCCCACTAAATAGGGCTCTGGATTCCAGAACGTCTCTCCTAATTTAACAGTGCAGTACTTCCTGTCCATATACTATCTTTCAACCAAAAATCAGAGGCTACGTTGCAGCCATTATAGAAACTAGGCCTTTGTTTATCCCCCGTATAAACTTGCTTTGTTGCTGTTCTATTAATTGGCTCACAGTAAACTAATTGATTTGAGCAGGAGTACTTGTGGCACCTTAGAGACTAACAAATTTATCAGACCTGCGGGTGGCTATCTTACAACAGAAAAACTTCAAAAACAGACTCCAATGAGAGACTGCTGAGCTGGAATTGATATGCAAACTAGATATCAATCTAGGGAGGGATAGCTCAGTGGTTTGAGCATTGGCCTGCTAAACCCAGGGTTGTGAGTTCAATCCTTGAGGGGGCCACTTGGGGATCTGGGGCAAAATCAGTACTTGGTCCTGCTAGTGAAGGCAGGGGGCTGGACTCGATGACCTTTCAAGGTCCCTTCCAGTTCTAGGAGATGGGATATCTCCATTATTTTTTTTTTTTTTTTACAATCAACTCAGGATTGAATAAGGACTGGGAATGGCTGAGCCATTACAAACATTGAATCTATCTCCCCTTGTAAGTATTCTCACACTTCTTATCAAACTGTCTGTACTGGGCTAGCTTGATTATCACTTCAAAAGTTTTTTTTCCACTTACTTAATTGGCCTCTCAGAGTTGGTAAGACAACTCCCACCTGTTCGTGCTCTCTGTATGTGTGTATATATATATCTCCTCAATATATGTTCCATTCTATGCATCCGAAGAAGTGGGCTGTAGCCCACGAAAGCTTATGCTCTAATAAATTTGTTAGTCTCTAAGGTGCCACAAGTACTCCTGTTCTTTTTGCGGATACAGACTAACAAGGCTGCTACTCTGAAACCTGTCATTAATAGATTTGAGACAACTGTCTGGATACCACTGAGCTTTGCCTTCTTAAAAGGGTTGGTTTCCTTCTGATCCAGCTGAAGAAATGGTCTGATAGGGAAAAAAGTACAAATATTTTCTGCCCAAACAAATTCTGCACGATAGCTGGGTTTACGAGATATACACATATGGTATATGAACGATCACAGGTTCTTAAACTTTGCCATGACATTCCACCCCATGCTATAAAAATATTTACTCTTCTTCTGATGTTAGAGAAGGGAACTAATAATATTTCACTTGCCCCAGAAAAGTTGTAAGAGAAGACAAAAGAACAAGGAATGGGAGAGAGAATAAAATGGGAAAAATATTTTCAACGTATTGGCAAGGCAGCCTGTATATTGTTCCTGCTTGTTGGGTCATTAACATTCTTAGCACTCAGCAAACAAATAAGCATCTATTGAAAAAAATCAATATTTATTAAACTACAGAGGTGTTGGCTTCTGTAGAATTTTAATTGAAAAATTATTCACGCTACCCTGTTCTTGCTATTGCCTTCCACTGAAGAGGTCAGTCTTTCCAGAGAGATCACCCTGACAGAGAAACACTTATTTACTGTATTCCAAGTTTCATGCTAATTTTAAAAGTATTGATTAAATTTTCAAAAACTGGGCTTATTTCTGTGTCTAAAAACCATGGCCGCAAGTTTGCACTTCCAGTTACTTATGGAAACCTAGATCTCCAGGTACCTGATTTTCATGTACTATTAGGTACGTAAGTATCCAAGTGACAATAATGCACTTTTGAGTGTATATGCAATTGTGAATCTAAAAATGCCCCTCACATAGGGTGGCCCAAGGTAAGCAGAGCTGAAAATCAGGCCCAATTATAAAAAAAAGTCTCCAGATTTACAAGAAGTAATAAATTCCCATTCTTGCGTCCATGTCACAATTTCACGTCTTGATGGGAAATCCCAAAGCTAAAAAGTTTTGAGGGCTCCTGTCTCAACCACAGCAGGTGATACATTCTATCCCTTCTGGGAATCCACAGCTCCTACTGCCTCAACTCCCACTTCCTATTTTAACTGCTGCTGCTGCTGGCAGAGCGGTTCTCAGGGACTGACTCAGCAATCATTTCATTGGTTAGGATCGGTTCTTTTTCAGTTTTTTCTCTTTGTTGCTACTATCCAGGCTAAGTACATTTGCCATTTCTTAAAGCAGTTCTTTGCTGCTACTATGTCCCCATGGTAGGGACAAACAAGCAAATACCACCATCTGACAAGAACCAATTTCTGGCCAATTAAATGCACTGGTTCCCACTACATTGACACACATTAGTTGCTCCAAAATAAGGCCCTCACCTAGCATCATCTCCTGGAACACAGGTAACAGTTCAGCATAGCTTTGGGTACAGAGGCGCCAGTGAATCAGTTATGGATGAGTCTATTCTGAGCTTGTTAGCTGGGCAGGTGAGGCAGAATTTGAAACACAGACATAGTGTTGCCAACTCTTGCAATTTTATCATGAGTCTCATAATATGACGTGTTTTTCTTAAAGCCCAAACTCCTATTATCATGCAATTACGTGAGAACCATAGCTTTCATTTAAAAAGAAAGTTAATTTCTAGCCCTCAGAGTTGAGGAGGAAAGCATGAAGATTTGACTGATCCGAGTGTACCCAAAAAGCCCAGAAACCAGAAGTAAAAAAAATTATAATCTTTATTTTTAAAGATCTTGTGATTTCTAAGCCAAACTCATGATTTTTCATCCTGACATGATTTTTAAACACCTGGGATTGGCAATACTGTAGTAAGCAGTTTCACCAACTCTCATGATTTTAGTACAAGTCTCATAAAAGTTAGTTTTTTCTTTAGAGCTCCAGCTGCTGGAGTCATGTGAATGCATGAGAATCTCAGGTTTTCATTTTTCTAAACCACATTCTTAGCCCTCATAGTTGAGGAGAAAAGCTTGAAAATGTGACTTGAGTATAATTAAGGCTCAACAACCAGAAGGCAAATATAAGAACTCACAATGTATTTTTTTAAATCCTGGTTTTTAATCCAATCTCATGATTTTTTGTGAGTACTTGTGAATATTATATATATATATATATATAAATAAAAATAACAAACAAATATATATAAATAACAAACATTTGGCAGTACTGAGAATGTATCATAGCAGTGCAACTTTGGTCATCCCTTAGTTTCAGGCTTCATCATTTGAGCAAGTGCTAAATGCACATGGCATCAAGGTATCCAAGAGAGAAGTCTGTCAGAATTAACAACTATTACCAAAGATAAAAAGCAGTATTTATGATGTACTACGATTTAGCATAATTTAAAAATACAGACTCAAACTGCTAATGACTATCCCTACAGAGCACAGAGATCCTCAGTGAGTGTCTGAAGTCACCCCCTTTCCAGGGTTTGGCTTTACTGGTAACCCGAAAAACAAATAAAACCCCAGAACATAAACCTCTGCTGATACTTCCTCCTCAAGCCAGGCTGTTAGTATGGTTTCCTTTCAGGACCTCCTCCGTTCTAGAACCCTAGTTTTCTCTTATTCAAAAAGAAATATTCCCACAACCTGCACATTCTCGCTGCAGCTAACGTACTTAGCAACAGAGCCTAGGGTGATTCAACGGAAAAACCCTGCACTCCTATACAGTCTCTTATAGGCTACATCTACACTTGGAGCTGGGTGCGATTCCCAGCTCACATAGACAGACTTGTGCTAGCATGCTAAAAATAGTAGTGTAGCCGTGTCTCCCTAGGCAGTGGCACAAGTTAGTCACCTCAAGTACAACCCCCCAAAAACTCTGTGGCAGCTAGCCTCTGGTGCCACTGCTCATGCTACTGCAACTACACTATTTTTAGCATTCTCAGATGAGAGCTATCACAAGCATGCGCATGAGCAGGGAATCACACACAGACGTAGCCCTAGTCTGCCAACTTGTTACACACACCTAGATTTCAAACACTCCTACACCAAAACAAGAGTACCAATATTGTGAGGGATTGTTTGCAGACTGAAGGAAACACGACAGATGGTTTTCATGGGAAAGTTAAGTGAGGGAAAAATATGTTGAATATCTTTGCAAAATAGAATATGTTCTTCAGAATTTTGTACCACTCTCTTTAGTAGCAGCTTGTCTGTTACATACAATTTTATAAAATAGTTTTTCAACATGTAAATCTGGTGGAACTATCCTGCTCAAGACAAACCTTGTTGGTGACTATACTTCACAAAGGGTAGGTCTACGCTACCCATCGGATCAGCGGGTAGCGATCGATCTATCGGGGATTGATTTATCGCGTGTAGTGTAGACGCGATAAATCGATCCCCGATCGCTCTCCCATCAACTGCTGAACTCCAGCAGTGCGAGAGGCAGAAGCCAAGTTGATGGGGTAGCTGTGGCTGTTGATCCCGTGCTGCGAGGATGCGAAGTAAGTAATTTTAATTTGATCTAAGATACGTCGACTTCAGCTACACTATTCTGGCCCCCCAGCGTAGACCAGGCCAGAGGCTCAAGAATTAAAGTAGGTTCCTGGACATCTTATAGAAGTAACAACAAAAAATAGGGAAAATTGCTTGTTGGTCAGCTATTAATCTCTACTGCATAACCATCAAACAGCATTTTTTCGCTCCACAAGATTCTCTAAGAACTGTGTACACAAAGCACCATGAAATGAACTTGGAAAATCCTGCAGCCCATTTACAGTTCTATAGCCTGCAGGAAATTCCAGCCTGAGACCAAAATCCTGTTTGACTTTGTCTTGCATATTTTTTGTTCATGTTTAGCTGACTCATTCTTAAAGAGAAAAAAACTTTTAGAAACTGTATTATGTGTTGAGAGAATTCAAAATCTCCCCCTGATGTCCCCTATGGTAATCCCTCCCTCTGGAGTTTCAATACACAGGTTAAAATTCTTGCTGTCAAACATACAGAAGATAAATACAGCAGAAGTACAGTAAAGCAATACAAAACTTTTTCTAGTTGGGTAGATTGAGAGAACACGACAAGACAGACTGTTCACCAGGAAATACTGATTTAATCCAGAATGACTCATCATCTTAAAACTGGCTTAGGAAGTCAGAACTGAAACATTAACAACTAGAGTGAAACCAAGAATGTCGTCGCCAGAAGTCAAACATTGGCATCTTGTGAATAAATCTTTGAAAAGATTCTAAACCCAAATTTTTAGCCACAAAAAGTGGACACTATGACAAAAGAATGTTTCTTGACACTTATGTTTCAGTCAGTGGTGCAGCTTTTGGGGGGTGGGGGGGGGGGAAGAGATAGTTTAATGAGAATCTAAGCTATTTTAAAAACACTTTCATTTCTAGCTCTTAAAATGGCCAAGTAAACCTTTTAAATGTGACTCGGAGGTAACCTATGTAGTGCAGGCTGAGTCTGAGATAGAGAGTCCAAAACAATAACTGTAGGAGAAGCATTAACTTCCAACCATCATCTCAAAGCAATGTTAACTCTGAACTCTAACTACTGCAGGAGGACAATTTAACGTCAGTGTTGTTAAATATTTATTTCACCATCTAGATAGCGGAGGAAGGATCGAGGACCTGAGCCTCTCACTTCAAATCCTAGGAGGCCTGAGTGAAGGGAGCCAATTTTGGGAACTGAAGACAAATCTGTATTAAACAATTTTACCACGGTTGCATAATGTTGCAAACAACTGAGTTAGCTAACACAATGCTGCCTATGACTGAGTAGTCAATGTAGATCAGGACAAACTGTGTTCAACACTTCGTCAGTTATCTCTAATTCATCCTGTTCCAGTAACGTCCAAACACGTCAAAACTTTCTTGTGTAGACACGGACTAACTTGGATACATTTGGGGAAGGCAATACAAAAAGCTGGCAAGTGCCACCTCCAACTTCACATCTCTGGATAACACCCTTGCAGGCAGGACATAGAATGGAAACAACAATGCCCACGCTGACGAATTAGATCCTCCTGACCATGGATATCTATTCTCATACAACTAGATCTGTCCATGATGCTATCAAACATAATCTACTATAATCTTATCTCAAAGATGCAACAGGGATTAATGGAAAAGAACAGATGGTTCCAATCTTTTTAAGAGAGACAAGATGGGTGAGACAATACCTTTTACTGGATCAATTTCTGTTGGTGAAAGGGACAAGCTTTTGAGTTTACACAGAGCTCTTCTTCAGATCAGAGAAACTAGAGTGTCACAGCTAAATACAAGGTGGAAAAGATCATTTAGTGTAAGTAGTTAACACATACTTCAAGCGACCATTCAAGGCGAAGTGGTCTGTTAACACCTTGCCAGTCATAGGCAGAAAAGGTGAGGGCAGGGGGAAGCAGCTGGAGGGGGTTGTTAGTGGGTTATAAATTACTGTAATAAGCCATAAATCCAGTGTCTCTATTCAGTCCATGATTTTTAATGCCTAGCAAAGTTATAAATGTAAGCTCCCAGGCTTGTCTTTTGAAAGCTTTGTGCAGGTTTCTTTGAGGATGAGGACTGAGAGCTCAAATATAGAGGGATCATTTTGTGAAAAGTGTTCACCTGCAGTGATGTGGTATTTTTGTCTTTTATCATTTTCCTGTCTGAGTTCATGCAAGAGTGTAGTGATTGTCTGGTTTCACTCACATAGTTGTCATTGGGGAATTTAGTGCAGTGGATGAAGTACATTACATGTTGTGATAGGCATATGTAGGACCCACAGATCTTGAAAGGTGTGTTGTGGGGGGGTATTCATCATTGTAGCAGTGGAGAGATGTCTGCCAGTTTGGATCGGTTATTCTGGCAGGATCTAGTGTCGCTTTGAGTTGGTGTGTCCTGGTCTGTGAGGAGCTTGCTTCTGATTATGAGTTTGGAGAGGTCGGGGGGTGTTGAAGGCCAGAAGAGGGGGTTGAGGAAAGATTTCTTCTAGGATGGGGTCCCCATCAAGTATGTGCTGTAGTTGTTTGATGATACCATGTATAGGTTCCAGTGTGGGGTGGTAGGTGACAACTAAGGGTATGCGGTCGGAAAAGATTTTATTTCCGTTTTGAAGCAGGTTCTCTCACAGGGTAGCCCGTTCCATGATGCGATCTACTTCTCTGGTGGAGTGTCCTTGTTTGACGAAGGCGGTTTTGAGTGTGTTATGGTGTATATCCTGGACTTTCTCCTCAGAGCATATTCTATGGTACCCGACTGCCTGGTTGTAGATAACAGATTTCTTGGTATATTTGGGTTGGTTACTGGATTTATGAAAATAGGTGTGGCGATCTGTGGATTTTTTGAATATAGTTTTGTGCAGGGTCCCATTGCTGAACCTGATCATGGTGTCCAGGAAATTGATGCTGGTGTGGGACTGTTCCAGAGAGAGTTTCATGAATTGTTGGTGGTTGTTGAAGTTGTGGTGGAAATCTATGAGAGAGTATAAGTCATTTGTCCAGAGGATGAAAATATCATTGATGTATCTCAGGTGTATCGTTGGTTTCATGGTGTGTTTGTTTGCAGAGTGCCAATAGGCAAATTCTCTTTTGCTACCAAACTGCTTACTTGGGGAGACCCATAAGGCTCTGTTTTTTCCCACCCCATTCTATTTAACATTTACATGAAACCACTGGCAGAAACTGTATGATGTCAAAGTTTCAAATGTCTGTGGGCTTAGATTTTAAAAGTAAACATGCTAGTTTGCCAGTTGAGAATTTGCTGGTTTCAGACTGATTATTTTGAGTCTTTTTTCTTAACTCATGTCCCCAAAACAAACGGTCATCTCTTCTTAACAAAATAGTTAAAAGAGGGAACATTCATGGGAACATTTTTTGTTCCCAATATCCATATACTGCTAAGGATGATTTCTACTTGGCATATGAGATGGGCAAATGGAATAATTTTCTACTCTTAACTGACAAACGATTAATACACCTACAATAGCTGAGGACCTTTGAACAACTCCTCTGATATGTATTGAGAGTTGACCTATTGCATGAACAACTAAATAAAGTGTACTAGCTGCTTTGCAAGGCATCATGGACCTGCAACCTTATCACTGGTCTGAAGCATTAGATGCACAAGTTGTCTTCCATAAACTAATTTGCACAGGGCCCACTTCTGCCATCCTTAATCACATTGAATAGTACCTTACTTCATGAGAAGTCCCATCTCAAAGGAAGATACTACTTGATGCGAGTCAGAGTGTCAGAAATAACTGGGCTCACAGTGAGCCCACCTCTCTCTGTCTGCCACCCCCATCGCAAAATCCTAGATCCAATATTGGTTTAGTTACCTAAAAAACACAAGTGTTTCCGTGGAAAAAATCCTTTTCATTTTGGGAGGACAATATTTGTAATTAGAATACAGTTTTTTTCCCCCCATTAGTTTAGAGAGAAAGGTTTTTTTTTTTTTAAATGTACTAATAGTTCTATAATTTCCCTCATTCCTGTCCCCACCGCTCTGCATATCTCAGCATATTATATCTGGCTCATGTGCAGGGCCTGGAAAGGAGCCAGACAGTAAGTGCCACAATAGTGGCAGTCTAAGAAAATCTATTCCAAATAGGCTCTCCCGCATGAAAATATATTACACAGCTGTCCCAGAACTAGGCCAGCAGAGAAATATTCTTTGCAGCATAATATTAACACCACATTAGTTGTGCATCTATCTCAGGGAAGAAAAGAATCAATCTTGTAAGAATACATTTAACACATGATTGGTAATTGGTAATGCACATAATTGTGAGCAAACTGAAAGGCAAATTTTCCAGTGCAAACATTGACTGTGTGGCCTTTTTATTAGACAAGCAAAACTACATTTTAAGGTCCCAATCCTGCAAAGACCTATATTCATGCTTAACTTTGTGCACAATATGTAGCCCCACTGACTTCAATGGGTCTACTCACAGTGCACACAGTCAAGTATGTGTGAGAGCTACTGAGAATGCATAAAGATATGCATATGTATTAGTCTTTGCTGGATCTGGGCCTAATTTTGCAATGTTATTCAAAAACAAACTGATAAAGCACAATGGACGGGATATTGCAGACAGAGCCTCCAATGTCAAAAATAAACAAATAAATAAATAAAGCTTTTAAAACAGTTTGAGCAAATCAGTATTAATTGACAAATAATAAAAACAGCCCATTTAATTAGATAAGGCCTTGATTTCAGCAAAAGTAATGGATGGAGTTCCAGCTGGGGTGGTTTAGCCCCAAATCCTGTAAAGATTTAAACACATACTTACCTTTAAGTATGAGAATTTCTCCACTAAAGCCAGTGAGACTGTTCTCATGCTTAAAGTTAAGCATGTACTTAAATCTTTGCAGAACTGGGGCCTAACTTTGCAAATACAGTTACATTTTTGTTGCATTTTTTCACAAGATTTCTATTAGAAATATTCTTTTCTAAATACTGTAGAATTTTACATTTTATCCCACAACCAATTTTTTAACATTGGAACATTTTAACATGTGAAATATTTTTTTAAAATAGATTTTGGCCTCAATCCTGCTCCCACTGAAGTCAGTGGGAGTTTTAGTGCTCAGGTTTTAATGAAATGCTGAAGTACATTGAAATTTTTTCTTTTAAACTGCAAAACAAGTTAATTCTGCCACCAATTCTCCATCTTATGCTTATACAAATATTCCTTAGTCACATGATTAGTCTCAGTGATGTCAATTGGACTACTATGTGAGTGTTCACAGATTTCAGCCCTTACTTTGTTATAATAGTGTTTTAACCAGTTTTCATTCTCCAGTCTATTTTAGCATTTCAATCAGAATCTGAAATTTTGTATAATTTCTCAACAGCTATGTCTAAAAAAATATAACTTTCCTTTTGAGACAAAGCACTACTGAACTCAATACCCTCACAGGTACTTTTATAAGTATCACATCATAAGGAAAAACATTACAACAACATTAAAAATAATTTTAAACATTTATAGCTAAAAGGAAACTAAACACAAAAATATATCCAGAAACTATATTTAAATTTATTTTTAATCAAGAACTATTTGCAGCTTTGAGTGTTCATAATGTTGCACAAATATCCAAGAACCAATAAAACTACAATTAAATTAATAAAACATTTTTATAAGAAAATTAATTTTCTTTTAAGAACATTACAACAGGGCCACTCCTTCAGCCCTTGTCTTGTGAGTGGTCCCATTGACTTCAGTGAAAAGAGAGTGCACAGCACCTCCCAGGAGATGCACTTTATCTCCAGTGCTCAGACCCACAGAAACCAGGGTTTCAAGATTGAGTCCATAGTTTCTTGTGACGTACCAAGTTAGTTTTTTATGCTTCTTAAATCTGCTCCAAGCTCTATAAGCCCGTCCAATAAACACTTTCCAAAAATGAGCTGTGACAGAAGTTTTGCTCAGAAAATGAAACTAGTTCTGGCTTTTTGAAAAATTCACATGATGTCAAAAACCAAACCAAAACAAAAAACCAAATGCCATCTGCCCATGCATTTGTGCACTTTTTTTGCCTGAAAGCAAAACAATCAAAATGTCTTTGTGCTGCTGAAATAAAACCTATTTTAAGGGGTGACAAGGGCTAAAATTCAAAGGGTAAATTCTGCTTGTTGCAACTGTAAACTGAATCTTTCGCTAGTAATCAGTCATTATGGCCAAATATCAGACCCTGGAGACTCAGTATGGTTCTGACAACCCAAAAGTTGTTTTCCAAAACACTAGCATCAACGGGACTACTTGGAATATGTAAGGACTACACAAGTGAGTAAGAGTTTCAAGATCAAACTTATTCTCTCCCATGGAAACAACCTTGGGAAGGGATGAAATTACACCAAAAATTTTGCAAATTTCAGTTCACAGAGCTCCATCATTACCAGTGGGACAGGAGCTGCAGTTCCAGAGGGCATGATCCTCCAAATACACAGTTGTTCCAATATTTGTAGGGAAATCCCACTTACCTCAGGACATTTACAAAGGAAGAGGAAGCCCTGAAGAGCACAGGCTCTTCCTTGTTCCCACCAGGACCTTCTCTCTCCTCCCTAGTAGCACAGATTCTTCTAACCTCTGCTTTCCTTACACATTTAATAAATAATTTTTGGCTAGTATAAGTGCACCTCTCATTCCTTCCACTCCTAAATGAGGAGGGGATAATTTGGACATACTACTTGTCAATCAATCCCTTCTGTGCTAAAAGGCTGCCTCACAGCCAGCTAAGCCATACTATGATCTGCCACAGCACACCCTGCATAAGGACTAATTGATTCTAAAGGCTCATTTAGCATTACTCATCAACAGCAAGGTAAACGGCTGAACTGGGATCCCATTTTTTTATTCAGTGCTCTGAACTGAGTGGACCCACACTTGTTCTTTGGCACAATTTAACTTTTTATGCTCGTTAATTTTGGCTCTACTACACCAATCTTTTTCCTCTACCAAGATCGTAACACTAAGGCTTTTAAAGAGACCAACAAAGACATCCTGGTTACCTGAAATAAGAAGTCTTTCAGTTTAGTGACAGACAGTTTGAAATGCAAACATTACTGTACTAACACATGGGTTTTTCATATCAGTGTTCTCCAATATATTAGTCTTCAAGAATTTCTGACCCTGTTGCGTGGCACGAATTTTGAATGCATCCATAAACAATTTCTATAAAAAGAAAGAAAAAAAGTACCTCTTCATGTTCCAGTCACCTTGCAAATCAAAAGCATATTGTGGTGTTTTCTTGAAATCAGTCTAATGAAGGAGATTAAAATCAGCCTTGCTAAATCTCACCCTCCCAAGTTACTTATGAGACAGTAATAACACTATTTTTTTCATTAATGTGGTAAAATTGGGAGTAACTTTTGTGCTTGGACTCTCATTTTCAGGATATTTTACAAGACTGGATTAAATGGACAGAGGTCATTTAATAAATACACTCTGTTCTCTTCCCAAAAATACAACAGGCAGCTGTGTGAAAGAAGATTATAGGAAGATGTGTCCAGTGAATATTTTGCCAAACACAGAACCGTGTAAGTGTTTGACAAATTCCATAGTCAGTTTTGATGGGGCCACTTTTTTTCTTATTAATTAAAAGAAACACTTTTAAATTAGCTCTGCAAATAACCCTACTTTGACAGATACCCCATGTCCTTCACATAAATAACAGGTTTTATCTCAGGAATTGAAACCTGCTGTGGTCTAAGTTCTGGCATCTGTTATATTCTGGATCAGTTTCAATAAGTCCCTGCTAGTCCAGAGGGACAAGTGACAATGTTAAAGTTGGTGACTGCATAATAAGAGGGGACCTGTTAGTCAAGTTGCTTAATACACTAGTGAAAAGTGCTCAGATTGTATGGTGATGAGCTTGGTATAAAAACCTATAGAGAATAGAATAGAATAGAATAGAACAGAATAGAATAGAATAGAGAAGGTCGGTCAAGCACTTCTATTTAACATTTCATATAATACAGGAGTAAAGGGCCTTCCAATGAAAATGAAAGGCAACAAATTTAAAATTTAAAAGTGATAGAACTAACTTTGTCACTAAAAGAAAAACATCTCGTTAAGAAAGCAGCAAACTGTGCATCAGTCTTTCACAATTTAGTAGGACAAATAAATAAGATAGAGGTACAAATTTTAACTTTAACTTGAGCTATTTGTTAATTTTTGGTTTAAAAAAAATCTCAAGTGAGAACTTAAAAATAAATCTGTCCTCTGCACTTGGAAAGTCTGCATTACAGCTCCATAGGGGTAGCCTTGGGTCAGGGAGCAGACAGAAAAAAAAGTGATTCTGGTACTTTAAGGATTTTAAAACAATGAAGTTGATTTAGGCGAATAGACCTTTCCCTTAATATAAAGTTATAACCATTGACTTACACAATCCCACTGTAAACAAACCACTGATATCTCTTATCATAGCTATGCACGCACTGCTTTGTTTAGAACAGAGCGAACAGAATTTGGCCCTGCATCAAATGTCACTTAAAGATCATTTAATTTATAATACACTGTGAGATTAAGATAAATGCCTTGCTGCTAAACAAGGTTACACCTTGTTTAATTACAAGATGTAGTAAGTTTACTGTTTGCTATTCTCCTTTCTAAGCTTTAACTTCAGAGTTACCTTACACACCAAGTGGAGGAAAGGACAAGCTGAATTTACATACATACTTAAACTGGAATTTCAACTTTGAACCTTTATATCCATCCAAAGATTTGAATTACAGCTTCTAGTTTTTGTGGTTTCACATTATTTTCTATGCCTAACACCTATATCCCTTACTATAAAGTTACCCACCCAAATCTGACGGAAATCTGAAGTCTTCAAAAGCCTGAACTATGAAGAAATACACTTAAGGATTTTGATTACTATAACATGATAGCAAGCTATATTGTTAGAATTGTTCACTTGTTCTTACCACAAAACCTGATGCTCCTGTTCTGGTAGGGTGGACTATATTATCTCCACAGGTACCTGCTGTAGAGCTCAATGTAGTTATACCGGCACACTCTGACCTGTCTGTCCTGGCATTACTCTATTTAAGGGAGTGAGCAGTATGCACTCCATATTAACATGGTCCACTACCTTCTTTTATTTATTTACAAAAGGCGTTTTTTGGAGGAGAATTACAAAAGAACCCCATGAAGAACAATGAGACCAGAAACACAAAACAGAGTTCAAATATTAGGAAATTCAGAAAGCAGCAGGAGCAGGCACAGCTGAATATGCTAAGTTTTAAACTGCTCACTACTGTCATTTAACTTATTATTTTTTTTTAAAATTGCCTTGACAATATCGCCAACACAAAAAACAAAGGGCCAAATTCAGCTTCAAGGTGACTCCATTAACCATAGTGGTTTTACAGCAAAGCAAGCTAACCCCTAGTTTAAAAACCTAACTGTGCAGGCGAGATACCAACTCCGCATTGTGCTAAATAGCAGGTCTGAATCTTTTTCAAAGGCTGAATTCAGACTCTGCTGGAAGCAGATGCACCGCCTTGTTAGTCAATACATAAAAGTAGCCTTGTCACTGGTTCTGGATCCACTCTGGCGGTTAGATGCTGCTCTAGTAAAGATGGCTGGAGCGGGGATGGGGAGAGAAACAGAAAAAAGGTTAAAAAAGCAGAAAGGGGGAGGAATGTCATTACAGGGGGAGCCAATAGCTATTCCTGTATTTAGGATGCCTAACACTTTCCATTATAAAAAGATTCCTGCAACTTTTTTTTCCAAGAAGTTCTAACACTTTCATTGTTTGCAGCAGGTCTTTGAAATTTGGCAGGGAAAAACTATGGGGCTAAAGATGTACCTATCACTTGCCCCAAGGACAAGTGTCTAGATTTGTCCGGTTTTGGGCGAGTTAAAAACTTTCAAAAATAACTATTTCCCTTCTCTCACATGCATTCCTCAGGTAAACGCTGACAGCCTGCCAAAATAATGGAACATGAACATTCTAATGAGCCAAGCTCACACTGCCGCCCGAACAGCAGCAGCAGACACTGCCTTGGGAACCCTAGAAACCCAGAGAGCAGCCTCTGCAGCAGCAGTTGACTGGGGAGAGCAGGGCTGGGTTCTTCCTCCATACCTTCCTCAGCACTTTCCACCCATCCAGGATCTGACACATGGTCTCAGTGGCCCATTTCCCATCTCTGGAAGTGCAACATAGGGGCAGGATCCATGAAAAGAACCCATTAGACTCAGCACATTTTTATATATATATAAAAAACTTAAGAAATGAGATAGAAAAAGAGTTAGAAGAACATTATTTAGGTTGGCAAGTCAAGCACTCAGAAATTATGGTTGCCTGGGCGAGCTTAATTAAGCTCTCTGGAGCATATGCATCATGACAGTGTAACTACATAATCACGCTCTGTTTTTTTCCACAGAACTCCTGCCTCATTCAGTGGTCAGAATGGATGCACAATGGGACAGAATTAAGTTGCTCATGCAGTCTTAAATGTAGCATTTCCTAAATTCCAACTGCTTGACTCTGCAACCTTAATGTTCTGGGGTGATTTTTTTTTATTATTATTATTTTAAATGTAATTTATGTTTAAAATGATTGAGGTTTATATACTTGCTCTTTGGTATTTTAGGTTTATGGACAAGAGGGAGAATCTTTTTTGACCTTCATAATATCATATCTGGGAATACAGCTGAGAGATGAGCAATCTGAATAGATCAACTATTATCAGAGCAGTTATGATTTTTAGTTTTCTTTTAATTATTTGCAGCAGTTGTATCAAGTTGTTATTCAAGGTTCTTTTTTCTGTAAAAAAAACAGAAGCTGGTAAATTAAGCCTATGTACTTCAATAGAAAGAGGCAGGGCCTGATCCTGCTAACTGCCCTCTACTCCTGTTGATTTCAGTGCTGAGTGAGGGAAGTTCAGCATGCCAATAGATTGATCCATCTTTGAAAATAATACATAGGGCCATGATTAAACAAACTATTATTCCAAGTCTATATCCGTTTGGCAGCATGTTTGTAGTTAGTTGATTAACTTTTTTATGACAACATTCAGGTAAGCAATCAAATCAAAACTACTAGAGATATCAGAAAAAATGTGATATAATGGTTAACCAAACTATTAGTATGGGATTTTGCCAGGCAGCGTGACAGAACAGATTTCTAGAGAGACACAATGGGTGAGGTAATATCTTTTATTGGACCAATATCCTGGGACCAACATGGCTACAACTACACTGCATAGAGCAGATTTCTGTCAATCTACCATTTGTTTCCTCAATCATAATTCAGTTTGAAATACAGGAATATTTTACTCCTTTTGTGAGGTGTGAAATTGTCCTGGTCATTTTCAGCATATGGTCTGAGCATTAATCTGCATTTTACACTACATATGCCCCATCTTTTCATTTTCAGAAGGTATAGCAAAGGTGCACTCTGTGCCCCTTGAAGCCCTGGAATGAATGTAATCCTTTCTATTAACTTGTAAAAGTTGCTATTTCAATATGAAAGAAGAATACATATGCTTTATCTCAATTAAAACAATTGCTTTTAAAAGTACAAGCTAAGCCTGTTGCATTGCTAAGATTATTACATTTGTTTCCATGTTGTATTTTTATCTCTCTGATTTTACTACACTATAATAATATATTGTAAATAACCATTACAGCATTGGTACCCTGAACAGTTTGGATTCTACTCAGAAGGGGGCCAGACTGTACAACTCTTGCTTACATTAAGAACGACAAATTTCAATGGGGACTATTTATGGAATAAGATACCAACTTAGCATGAGTCACGTTACAAAATCTGGCCCTATTTAGGGATATTCTCCTATATCTGGCTTTAGGATTGAATTTCGCTCTCTGGAGTAGGAACAATAATTTAAAAGAGAATAATTTAATTCAATGGAATTAACCTCAATTGGACTACACTATCATAATTGAGAGAAGAATTAGCCCTTTGTATTTAAAAATCAGAATTGTGCACCAAGAACAGCTGAGGCCCCATCTTTGTGTCATATCCAACCCTTATTTCACAGGCAAAATTCCTAATGAAGTCAATGGAAATTTTG
Organism: Malaclemys terrapin pileata; assembly: GCF_027887155.1. Lineage (NCBI taxonomy): Eukaryota > Metazoa > Chordata > Testudines > Emydidae > Malaclemys > Malaclemys terrapin. Next base: position 93,135,955 of record NC_071511.1, on the reverse strand, counting down.
CCCAAAACTCAAGTGCAGACGAGGGGAAAATCTGTATTCAAAATGAGTCAAATCCTTCTACTGAAATGAATGACTGTTTTGCCGTTGACTTCAATGAAACCAGCATCTGACCCAATATCATCATTGTATGTTATTTTGTTCCTCAAAACAAAAAGCAAAACTGCAGAGGTCAGCTAATAGATGAGCAAGGAAAATTCTTATTGCAAACCACTAAGATGTTTCAGGTCAAGAAGAACAAACAAAAACAGACCCCTAACTTGGGATATATTTCAGATGTACAGACCATGAATAAAAGTATTTCCCTCCAGCTACACTCATCTTGATTTACTTGGGGGACTGGTGATTCTGTTAAGTCTAATTGGAGTGGTCAATGTAGGAAAACTGGATGTACCTGTGGGCTTCCTGAGCCTTACCCATAATTTAGGTAGAAGCTCTAATGGCCTCATTCTGGGAGCTCCAAGAGAGAGTTCCCTTCCCATCTCCAGGACAGTAAACATACTGGTTGAGGATGCAAGTTAGATTCTGAGTCTGACTAGCTTAAACTCTGGGTATAGAAGATTGTTAAAAAAAAAAAAAATCATCCAATACAGGATTTGGATCTGCTGAAATAAGTAAATGAAACTTGTTATTTTCCTCAAGGTAGATGGTTAAAAAGAAACTTGATCAAAAGGGATTCTTATTATGATGGAGTTTCTGTAGACAAATTTAAAGATGTATGTTAATTTTCTGCATCTTTTTGGACAACTCTTTTTGGACAATTCTTGCAGTAAATACTTTGCCGTGAGGAACGTTATTTTGGATTTTATTTTATTTTTTAGTTTGGCTGTTTAAGATATTAATATAGGAGCAGCCCTGCAACTATGTTTGAAATTTTAAAAGCTTTCTTTCTGACTGCATCATTGTTACATATAGAACCTTTATCAGCCAATTCCAATGCTTCACTGTTTCAAAGATGAATCTGAAAAATATCCCAGATCGTATATTTGCTGTTCCAATTCATAATTTAGAACAGATGCAAACTTTTTTTGCTGGGTCCCCTGTGAAAAAATTTCAGTCTATGAAAACCCCCGCTTCCCCTCCCCATAAAAAAGTGATATCAAATTACTATACATACTCATAGGAACATACTCATGGTATTGCCACTCTTACTTCTGTGCTGCTGCTGGCAACAGCACTGCCTATAGAGCTGGGCAGCTGGAGAATGGCAGCTGTTGTATCCACCCCTCCGGATCCCCTTCTCCTCGGCAATATTTTTTGTGATCTCGCAACCCCCTTACAATAGCCTTGCAATCCCCTTTTGGGTCAGGACTCCCAGTCTGAGAAACACTGGCTTAGAGGAGGAAAATGAGCAAGAGAGTAATGAAGAAGATTAAATAACTGTTTTCACAAAATAGTCCCTAAATAGCTCTGATGCTTACTGGAGGGACTCCATGGGGAAGGAGTACATTCTTAAACATCTTATGGAACTGCCCCAAAATAAGCATATCAGTGTTTTTCAAACTGTGGGTCGCGACCCAGCATTGGGTTGCGGCATGTAAGGCACTGGATTGCTTTGCTCTTGTCAACACCGCTGACCAGCAGGTTAAAAGTCCCGTTGGCGGTTCTGCCCAGCTAAGCCAGGCTAGTGCCTACCTTTTCTGACACTGTGCTGTACCCCGGAAGTGGCTAGCAGCAAGTTCAGCTTCTAGGCAGGGTGGCCACAGGGCTCCGCACGTGCTGCCCCCACCCCGAGCACCGGCTCCGCACTCCCGTTGGCCAGAAACCTGCCAATGGGAGCTGAGGAGGCAGTGCCTGCGGGTGAGAGTCATGCAAAGCTGCTTGTGCACCTCTGCCTAGGAGCAGGACCCGCTGCTGGCTGCTTCTGGGGCGCAGTGCATTCCGTGGTGCCAGAATAGGCAGGAAACCTGCCTCTGCACCCTGGCTGCGCTGCTGTCTGGGAGCCACCAGAGGTAAGTTCACATCCTAACCCATGCCCCAATCCCCTGCCCCAGCCCTGAGCACCCCAAACCTGCAACCCCTTCCTGCACCCCAAACCCCTCATCCCTGGCCCTACCCCAGAGCCCTGACCCCTTCCTGCACCCCAACCCCTGCCCCAGCCAAGAACCCCTCCCACACCCCAAACCCCTCATCCCCAGCTCCGTTGGGTCACAGGCATCAACAATTTTCTTCAACTGGGTCCCCAGAAAAAAAGTTTGAAAACCACTGCTTTAGATTTAGGCAGTAATGTCCTTAACTTCTTTTAGGCTCCTTTGAAAATCCCATCCTTAATCAATAGGATTTCTAATACCGCTTGACCCTTCTTGGGGTATTACTGGGTACACTTCACTGAGAAGCCTATTGGTTACAAAATAACACACTTAATCCCTAGACCTGGTCAAAAACTAGGATTTCTGTCTGGGGAACATTTTTGCAAAAATGTCTCCCTCTTTTCATCAGAAAACTTCACAACTTCATTTTTCTAAACCACCTCTACTAATATCACACCTAATCACTAGTAGTCGCAGCAAGGTGCTTGCTGGCAGAATACCAACATGTTACTCCAGACATAGTTGCCTAGTTCAGAAGGATGTAAGAAAAAAAATATGGGGGTGGGTGAGAAGAGAAACTTACTGATTTGAAAAGAAAACAAGACACAAAAGCAGGTCAAGCCATGTCTCTACAGTATGGTTACCACTCTTAGAACCAGAATAAAATGATTTTTTTGGGGGGGAGGGGGAGAACTATTCATGAAGTCAGATCATTTTTATAAGCACAAAAACTGTTAAAAAAGAGCACTACGATTGCGAAATAAACCACTCAAAGGTTAAGAAATCCCAAAATGTCCCCCTTCTGTGTATGCAATACAAATATAGTCTTTAATTACATGATTCATAGATTCCAAGGCCAGAAAGGACTATTGTGATATCTAGTATGATCTCCTTTATAACACAGGCTATAGCACTTCCCTAAGATAATTCCTAGACTATTATTTTAGTAAAACATCCAATCTTGATTTAAAAATTGTCAGTGATAGAGATTCCATCACGACTTTTTGGTAAAGAGATCCAGTGATTAATTACTCTCATTGTTAAAATGTACACCTTATTTCCAGTCTGAATTTGTCTAGCTTCAACTTCCAGACAATATCTAACTTTAGTAACATCTGTTTAACATCTTCCAGAGATACTAGTGGAATGGAAAGAGTGTTATCACTATATGATGAGAAAAAACAATGAGGAATCCTTGTGGCACTTTAGAGACTAACAAATTTATTTGGGCATAAGCTTTTGTGGGCTAGAGTCCACTTCCTCATATGCATGAAGTGAAAAATACAGAAGCAGGTATAAATACATGAAAGGACGGAGGTTGCTTTACCAAGTGTGAGGTCAGTCTACCGAGATAAATCAATTAACAGCATCTGATGAAGTGGGTTCTAGTCCACGAAAACTTATGCCCAAATAAATTTGTTAGTCTCTAAGGACTCCTTGTTGTTTTTGCTGATACAGTCTAACACGGCTACCACTCAAACCTATATGATGAGACTGTATCATCTGTTTTTCACACAAGTATAGAACAGAAATATTTGTTGAATACTTCCTCTTTTCTGCATTATTATTGATAATTCTACCATTTCCATGTAGTATAGGACCAATATTATCAGAATTACAGCTGTCTTCACTTCACTTCCCCTCTAAACCAGGTTGATTTTTTTTAAAACCAGCCTTTTTCCTCGATTTTAGGGTTGTGGCTTTTTGGGCATCTAGTAAGGTATTTTTAAATAATTCCCAATCATCATTCACATTTTTCTGATTAAATTCTTCCCCCTAACTGATTTGGCTTATAATTGTTTTCAACTTCATGAAATTGGCCCAATTAAAGCACCAAGTATATATAATTACTGCTCTGGACTTTATTTTACTTGCACATTATAAATGTGATCAAGTCACGATTACTTGTACCTAAGCTACCATTAACTTTTAGTGCTGTGATCAGTTCCTTTTTATCAATTAGAACAAGGTCTAATATAAAATTCCCAGTTTTGGTGCAACACTTTTTCAGATGGGAAATTGTCATAAGAACATAAGAATGGCCTTACTGGGTCAGACCAATGGTCCATCTAACCCAGTATCCTGTTTTCCAATAGTGGCCAGTGCCAGACACTTTAGAGTGAATGAACAGAAAAGGGAAGTGGTCCATCCCCAGTCATCCAGTCCCAGCTTCTGGCATTTAGAGGTTTAGGGTCACTCAGAGCATAGGGTTGCATCCCTGATAATCTTGGCTAATAGCCATGGATGAACCTATCCTCCATGAACTTATCTAATTATTTTTTAACCCAGTTACATTTTTGGCCTTCACAACATCCCCTGGCAACGAGGTCAACAGGTGAACTGTGCATTGTATAAAGAAGTACTTAATTACTTTGTTTTAAAGCCACTTCCTATTGATTTCATTGGGTGTCCCCTGGGACTCGTGGTATGTGAAGGGGTAAAGAACACTACCCTATTCACTTTCTCCACACCATTCATGATTATCATATCCCTCTTAGTCATCTAATTGTTCTAAGCTGAACAATTCCAATCTTTTTAATATCTCCTCATATGGAAGTTATTCCATACCCCTAATTAGTTTTGTTGCCCTTCTCTGTACCTTTTCCAATTTTCAATTTTCCAATATACACCTCTACCCCGATATAATGCTGTCCTCGGGAGCCAAAAAAATCTTACTCCATTATACATTATAGCTGAAACTGCGTTATATCCAAATTCATGTTATATCGGGTCACGTTATATCGGGTAGAGGTGTGTGTATAAATATATATATATTTAAATATGGCAATCAGAACTGCATACAGTATTCAAGGTATGGTGTGCCATGGATTTATACAGTGGTATTATGACATTTTCTGTCTTATCTGTCGCTTTGCTAATGGTGCCTGATGTGTTGGGGGTTTGTTTATTTTGACTGCCGCTGCACATTAAGCAGATGTTTTCGGAGAACTTTCTATAATGACTCCAAGATCTCTTTCTTGAGTGGTAACAGCTAATTTAAACCCCATCACATTTTATGTATAAGTTGGGATAATGTTTTGCAGTGCACATTACTTTGCATTTATCAACATTGAATTCCATCTGCCATTTTGTTGCCCAGTCACCCAGTTTAGTGAGATCCCTTTTTAACTCTTTGCAGTCTGCTTTGGACTTACCTATTTTGAGCAATTCTCCCACTTGACTGTTTACCACATGTCTAGATCACTTATGAATATGTTGAACAACACAGGTCCCAGTACAGATCCTTGGGGGATTCTGCTATTTACCTCTCTCCATTGTGAAAACTGACCATTTATTCTTACCCTTTGTTTTCTATCTTTCAAACAAACAGTTACTGATCCAGAAGAGGACCCTCCCTCTTATCCCATGATTGCATACTGTGCTTAAGAGCCATTGGTATGGGACCTTGTCAAAGGCTTTCTGAAAGTCCAACTCCACTATATCCACTGGATCACTCTTGTCCACATGCTTGTTGACTCCCTCCAAGATTTCTAATAGATTGGCAAGGAATGTTTTCCCTTTACAAAAGCCACATTGACTCTGTGACAGTGTACCCCATAAGGCTTTATGGGGAGGGGGTGCTTATAAATGTATGTATGACATAACTGGAATATGTTTTGTGCTGCCTGTGCCATGTAACATATCTCCGTAAGGGTTGTGATCTACTATATCTATTCATCCTATTTGTACGTATATATCATTTTCTACTCGAGCTTAAGAATATGGGCTGTATGCTTGCCTGATTTCTAAGTAAGCTTTGTGAGGCATGTGGTCAGCTTCTTTAGGAAGGAATTTGCCAGGTTAAGTACCTGATCAGGAGACACTTAGGGAACAATGCATCTTGGAATGCTCCAATCCACATGAGAAGTCTTCCTGGAGACATGCAAGATGCCATGTGGACAATGCAAAGACTGAGTCATGCAGGGGCATGTGACTTGCCCAGGTGACTCCAAAACTCCATCTTGGAGCTGGGCTTTGCATAGGAGGGAGGTCTCCACCCACAAGAGAGAGTCTACTTAAACCTGTGGGAGACCCCTCCATTTTGTCTTCAGCTGGCTAAAGAAGGAGCCTCTCCACCCCCCCCAGGATACTTGAAGGAGACTGAAACAAAGGACAGTAACTGCAGGGGGTGTGAGTGATTGCTGGACCCAGGCTAAAAGGAGATTAGCCTGTAAAAGGGAGCACTCTGGAACTGGTGAGGAAATTATCTGTATTCAGTTTGATTAGGCATAGATTCGCGCATTTTATTTTATTTTGCTTGGTGACTTACTTTGTTCTGTCTGTTACTACTTTGAACCACTTAAATCCTACTGTCTGTATTTAATAAAATCACTTTTTATTTAGTAATTTACTCAGAGTATGTATTAATACCTGGGGGAGCAAACAACTGTGCATATCTCTCTATCAGTGTTATAGAGGGCGAACAATTTATGAGTTTGCCCTGCATAAGCTTTATGCAGGGTAAAACGGATTTATCTGGGTTTAGACCCCATTGGGAGTTGGGCATCTGAGTGCTAAAGACAAGCACGCTACTGCGAGCTGTTTTCAGGTAAACTTGCAGCTTTGGGACAAGTGATTCAGACCCTGGGTCTGTGTCTGGAGCCAGACGGAAGTGTCTGGCTCAGCAAGACAGGGTGCTGGAGTCCTGAGCTGGCAGGGAAAACAGAAGCAGGGGTAGTCTTTGCACATCGGGTGGCAGCTCCCAAGGGGGTTTCTGTGATCCAACCCATCACAGACTCTTCCCCAACATACCATGTTAACCTATGTGTCTGATAATTCTGTTATTTATTATAGTTTCAACCAGTTCACCTGCTACTTAAGTTAGGTTTATTGGCCTATAATTGCCAGGATTGACTCTGGAGCCTTCTTTTAAAGTTGCCATCACATTAGCTATCCTTCAGTCAGAAGTTAATTTAAATGATAGGTTACAAACCACAGTTAGTAGTTCTGCAATTTCATGTTTGACTTGCTTCAGAACTCTTGGGTGAATACCACCTGGTCCTGGTGACGTATTACTGTTTAGTTTATCAATTTGTTCCAAAGCCTTCTCTATGGACACCTCAATCTTGGGCAGTTCCTCAGATTTTTCACCTAAAAGAATGGCTCAGGTGTGGGAAAATCCCTCATATTCTCTGGAATGAAGACTGATGCAAATAATTCATGTAGCTTCTCTGCAATGGCTTTGGGGTTTTTTTGAGTGCTCCTTTAGCACCTCAATCGTTCAGTGACCCCATTGACTGTTTAGCAGACTTCCTGCTTCTGATGTACTTAAAAAAAATTGCTGTTAGTTTTTTTGTCTTTTGCTAGTTGCTCTTCAAATTATTATTTTTTTGCCTGCCTAATTATATTTTTACACTTGCCTTGCCAGAGTTTATGCTCCTCTCTATTTTCCTCAGTATGATTTGACTTCCAATTTTTAAAGGATGTCTTTTTGTCTCTAACAACCTCTTTTACTCTGTGGTAGCTTTTTTTTGGTCCTCTTACTTTTTTTTTTTTTTTTTTAAATTTGGGGGTATACATATTTTCCATGCAGCTTGCAGGCATTTCACTCATGACTATTCCTTTTAATTTCTGTTTAACTAGCTTCTTCATCTTTGCATAGTTCCCTTTTTGAAGTCAAATGCTACTGTGGGCTTCCCTTTGGTATCTTTTCCCCCCTACAAGGATGTGAAATTTAATTATTATTGTGCTATTACTGAGCGGTGCAGCTATATTCAGCTCTTGGACCAGATCCCGTGAGCCACTTAGGACTAAATCAAGAATTGCCTCTCTCCTTATGGATTCCAGGGCTAGCTGCTCCATGAATCAGTCATCAATAGTGTGTAGACATTTTCTCCTGAGGTGACATACCCAGTCAATATGGGGATTATTGAAAAATCAAAGTTATTACTGAGTTTTCTGTTTCTGTAGCCTCTCTAATCTTCCTGAAAATTTTACAAGCACCATCACCATCCTGGTCAGGCAGTCGGTAGTATATTCCCATTGCCACACTCTTATTATTCAAGCATGGAATTTCAATCTACGAAGATGTTATGGTACTGTTTGATTCATTAAGATTTTTACTATATTTGACTCTTTCTTTTACATATAGTGCCATTCCCCCTCCAGCGTCACCTACTGTCATTCCTATATATTTTGTACACAGGTATTACAGTGTTCCATTGATTATCATCATTCCACCAAGTTTCTGTAATGTCTATTATATCAATATCCTCATTTAATACCAGGCACTCAATTTCACCCATCTTCGAATTTAGATGTCTAGCATTTGTATATATGCACTTATAAAATTTGTCAATATTTAGTTGTCTGCCTTCATGTGATGTAACTGAATGGGACTCTTTTTCACTTGACTGTTGCTCTTCATTTCCTACCTGTACTTTATCAGTGTCTCTCCTCTCTTCTCCTCTTTGAGGATATAGAGTATCCCCTTTAATAAATCCTCCCCTGAGGATATCTCTCTCCAAACAGTGTGCTTCTCCACAACTCTCTGCTTTCACCCAGCCCTTAGTTTAGAAATACCTCTCTGACCTTTTAAATTTTATATGCCAGCAATCTGGTTCCATTTTGGTTTAGGTTGGATCTCATCCTTCGTGTATACACTCCTCCTATCTCATTGCCTAATAAACCTAAATCCTTCCTCCTGCCACTATCGTCTCATCTACATTTTGGGACCCTGCAGTTCTGCCTAACTGGCCCTGTACATGGAATTGGAAATATTTCAGACAATGTTACCATGGAAGGGCTTGAACTTTAATCTCTTACCTCACTGACTAAATTTGACCTCCAGGACTTCTCTCCTGCCTTTCCTTATGTCACTGGTACCTACATGTACCATGACCACTGGCTCCTCCCCAGCACTGCACATAAGTCTATCTAGATGTCTTGAGAGATCTGCAACCTTTGCACCTGGTGGGCAATTCACCATGCAATTCTCCCAGTCATCACAAACCCAACTATCTAGATTTCTAATAAGCAAATCCCCATTACTATTACCAGTCTCTTGCTAATAAATGGGGTCCCCTCCCCTAGAGGGATATCCTCAATGTGAAAGGCTACCATGACATCCCTGGAGGGTCCCAACTATGGGATCATTTCCCTTCACTCCAGCTTGATGTTCTCCTTCCCAAGACTTTCATCCTCCTCAACAGCACACAGGCTATCAGACTGGGGGTAGTACTCTTCTACTGTGTTTCTGAAAGTCTCATCTGTGTACCTCTGTCTCCCTTAGCTCTTCCAGTTCAGCCACTCTGAGGGCCATGAGTTGTTTGTACCGAGTGCACACATATGCCACTTGCCCACAGGGAAGGTAATCATACGTGCTGCATTCAGTGCAATTAACTGGATAGCTTCAATTCTGCTGCTGGACTTCTGCCTGCATTTTTATTTTATTTTTTTAACTTTCGCAGAGGGCTCTCTTTTTTGTTTGCTTGTTCTTTGTTGTTTTGGGGTGGGGGGGCACAGAAGGGGGGTTAGGGAGATAATTGTCCCAGGTTTAGAATATGTTTGTAGGTTTGTCATCTACAATGTTTAAAAATTTCAAGGATGTTTTAATACTGGCAGCATGAGACTTCCAGCTTCTGTCACTCAAATTGAAGTCCCCCATGATCTCACAGGGTTTTTTTCCTATACAGTATAGATAGATGAGTAAGGAGGTACTCATCATTAGTGTGATTTGGTGCTCTGTAGCAGACACCGACTAATTCCCCATCTTGTGCTTTATCTGTTAGGACATTAATGCATAAGTGCTCAAGACCACTTTCTTCTGAGTTATCAGTGACTCCAAATCAGGTAATGCCAATTTGGCATAGAGTACCACTCAATCCTTCCTAAATAGGTTATAGCCACTGATTTTAACATTCCAATGGTGTAATCATCCCACCAGGTTTCAGTAGTATCAACTAGATCAAAGTTATGCTCATAACGAGCAATTCTAATTCCTCAGTTGTTACCCAAGTTCCTAGCATTAGTGTATAGGCAATTCAGGAATTTCTTCTCTTCATTTCCTTTAGTTTCTTGATTAATTTTCAGAGTAGCAGCCGTATGCATCTGAAGAAGTGGGCTGTAGTCCACGAAAGCTTATGCTCTAATAAATTTGTTAGTCTCTAAGATGCCACAAGTACTCCTGTTCTTTTTGATTAATTTTGTTTTCAGTATCTTGATTTTGTCTTGGGTGCTCATATCTTCCCTCTTTTTACCCTCCCCTTTTGCTATTAGTTTAACCACCTCCTGACTACTCTAACTAGCCTATCCCCAAGGAGATTGATCTCTCTTCTTCTGAGGTGGAGACCATCCAAACTGTATGGTCCCCTTTCCCTGTAGAAGGTGGACTAATGTTCCACAAAACCAAAACCCTTCACCCTACACTAAACCTATCTTGCCAGTGATTCACTTCCAGAATCTTCTGCCTTCTCTCTTCCTTTGCTCAGGTGACAGGAAAGATCTCAGAGATCATGTACTATTTCCCCCCCCCAGAATCCCTGCCTCACTCAGTGCTCAATGGATGGTGCTCAATTAATATACATTTAGTCAAAGAAAAAGTCACTGGAATTTTTTTTTTTTAAACCTGGACAAAACAATGTACTTTCCCTAGCCTCATTCTTGGAAACAGCTTAACTATTCTGGCTGAAATCTTCCAAAATAACTTAGCCTGAGGCTCCCACCCACATGCTTAAAGTCTGGCAAAGTAGAAGCAAGTGAAAACACAGTCTTATGATGGGAATTGTCAGGCAACCTTAATAATAGGTGGTGCTACCAGCCCTGCTTATAATATTATAGAATCATAGAAACGTAAGACTGGAAGGGATTTTGATAGGTCATCTAGTCCCCTGCACTAAGGCAGGAATAAGTATTATCTAGACTATCCCTCACAGGTGTATGTCTAACCTGTTCTTAAAAAGCGCCAGTGATGGAGAATCCACAACCTCCCTAGATAATTTGTTCCAGTGCTTAACCACCCTGAAAGTTAGGAACCTAAATCTCCCTTGCTTAAATTTAAGCCCATTACTTCTTTTCCTGTCCTCAGTAGTTAAGGGGAACAATTAATCACCCTTGTCTTTATAACAACCTTTTATGTACTTGTAGACTGTTATGTCCCCGCTCAGTCTTCTCTTCTCCAGACTAAACAAATCCAATTTTTAAAATCTTTCCTCCTAGGTCATGTTTTCTACACCTTTAATCATTTTTGTATAATTTGTAAACATCTTTCCTGAAATGATATTCCCAGAACATGACACAATACTCCAGCTGAGGCCTTATCATTCCTGAGAGGAAGAATTACTTCTTGTGTCTTGCTTACAACACTCCAGTTAATACAACCCAGAATCGTGTTCACTTTTTTTGCAACAATATTACATTGACTCATACTCAGTTTCTGATCCATTATAATACCTGGATCCGTCTCTGCAGTATTCCTTCTTAGGCAGTCATTTCCCATTTTGTATCTGTGCAATTGATTATTCCTTCCTAAGTGTAGCACTTTCCATTTATTCTTATTGGATTTCATCCTATTTATTTCAGACCATTTCTTCAGTTTGTTAAGATCATTTTGAATTCTAATCCTGTCCTCCAAAGCACTTGCAACCCCGCCCAGCTTGGTATCACCCACAAACTTTTCTACTTTTCTGTTATCCTGCCTACCGATGCACGCTACCACTGAACTTTGAACATCTATAGCTCTCCTTTTGTTAATATTATACTCTGAGAAAGTTTTAAAAGACAAAATATTGAACTACATGGGCTGTAGTGAACTACTCTTTCACTTTCGGCAACTATGACTTGGCATTACCCCAGGGATAAATTTGGCCCATCGTGTACTTGGGAGTAATACATTAACAGATAATATCCTGAAATGAACCCAAGGTCATACACACTGCCTCTTTCTATGTACTTTCAGTACTCTTGACTGTTATCGAAGTACTGGCTCAAGGTAAACAACGTCATCCTACCCAATAACATGCTCATGACACAGACAGTTAAGTGACATTATCTTCTGGTCAGATGTATAGATACAAACTTATCTAAAACACTGTATTTTAGATATAAACATTGTTTCCACTTAAACAGATATTTCAACAGTCAAAATCAGCCCCGTGATTAAAGTAAATATACCTTCACTCCAGTTTCTCAAAAACAATCACTGAGGGCTAGATTGTGAAATCACAACACTCATCCATTGCTGCTGTGCACTTGTCAGCATGGTCAAGCAAGGAGGGTAGTCTTCCAACCGCGACCCTTCTCTACACATTTGTCTGCTGTAGATGCAACAGTGGCTGGTCATACTTTTGAGTTAGCACAGAAGACAATTTAGGAATTGCCCCCCTACACTTCCAATGCATTGCAGAACAGTCACTCACATCAACTGCCTGGAGTGATTGTGGCATGGCTCCCTGACTGCCATTCCACAAGGACCATGCTATCAGTAGCAGGGGTGTCACTATGCCACCTGACACTGGCTGACAACATTACTGCTATCAGCAGTGCTGGATGCTGTGTGGCCTAGTAAGTACCTAGCAAGACATAGCAAACCAAAGATTGGGGCCAGGCCCACATTATGATGCACCCACGAAACCAGAAATCACTGGTGAGCAGCATATGCATGCCATGTTCCCTTTATGCCACAACATGCAACATTAGACCTTACAATTATAGCCTTCTAATTACCATCATGCCTTCTCTAACATCTGACTACCGGGGCTGCTATCTCAAGAACAACTGAAGGCGGAAACCTATACCTGAAATTAATGTGTTGATATAGATTTCTTATTGACAACAAAACAGTCTTAATAATGCCAGCAAACTTGAAGACTGTGTCTTCTGTTTGACTTTAGTGCTTGTGAAAGTTGCAGGATTGACACTAAAAACTTTTGCAGGGATAGTAATGTCACTTAAGGATGTGATTTTTAATGACATTTCCATACTGGCCAAAGTGCTAGTATAGATACAGTTATACTGGTAAAAAGTTCTTTTGCTGGTATAGCTTATTTCATTTGGGGAATTCATATAAGCTATACCAGGAGAAACACTCTTGCCAGTATAAGGTGTGTCTCCACCAGGCGAGTTTGCAAGTATAGCTATGCCAGCAAATCTTTTCCAGTGTAGTCTAGGCCTTCTGCCTGCAGAGATCAAGTACAACACAGGAAACAGCAACTGCTTCTCCACCCCAATGTACTTCAACTCTGACCTGAGTCATCCCCTGTGGTAGAAAGGGTAGTTCAGTCTACGTGCCTGTTCAATCCCAATGTACTCTGCCAAGCATGCTAAAAAGGGTGCTCATCATCACCAAGTGTGTTGGGTTTTGTGCACCAGTGATGTGAACATTAGTCCACTGGGAAATGAAGCTAGGCCACCAAACAGCTACTACACGATACTTCTAGTAAGCAAACACTTAGGTTTGACCTAAACTGGTGACACTGAGGTAAAAGACTAACTGTTTGGTTACCAGTCCCCTGAACCATCCAATCTCGCAGAACTCCATAAATAAATAAATGAACAAATAACCAACCCCCTTAATTTTTATTTCATATTAGCCTCTGCTGTGGTCCATCTTCCAATAAAGTCTATAAAGCTGAGTTTCAGAATCATACACTGAAAGAGAGAATGTTTAAGAAAATGGAATCAACATGAAAACCACTCTTATTTTAACTCTGGGGACACAGAAAAATGTCTACCAGATCTTCATGTAAAAATACATATTTATGTGTGCATGTACACTTCCTTTAGGATGGCAAGAACCTATCCTTCAATAACTGACATTTAATAACACTAAATACAATCACTTAGCTAGGTAATGCTAGCACCCCTTTAAAACAGATAGGGTTAATAAGCTACAAAATGGGGAAACAAAACAACACTAAAGGTAATAGCAAGGATTTTGGGTGGGGCACATGGAAAAAAAAAATCAAACTGAACAGCTACATAGTTGACAGTTACCATGTATAATTTCAATTTGAAGTACATCTTTACAAGAGTTATTCTTGACAAACTAACTGCTCTTCTAAAGAAATAGTTAAAAAGCAATATAATACTCCCCTATAATGTTCCAATACCCGTATTTGGATATATTTACTGGAGGAAGAGCTGTAACAATATTACTGTCTGTGGAATTATGCAGATGTAAATTTCTGCATTTCTTTATTTGAAAGAGCAAAAGTCCAACTCCTAGATAGCAAAACAGTCATATTTCACCATTATGAGGCAATAAGAGGACCACTCTATTTCACAACTGTGAAGTAATCATAGCTGTAAACTATGACTATTTTAACAGTGTGATAAAACTGTGACGGTTTGGATCACAGAAACCCCTTTGGGAGCTACCACCTGATGTGCAAAGACTACCTCTGCTCCTGTTTTCCCTGCAATCTCAGGACTCCAGCACCCTGTCTTGTTGAGCCAGACACTCCCCTCTGCTCCAACACAGACCCAGGGTCTGAATCACTTGCCCCAAAGCTGCAAGTTTACCTGAAAACAGCTCACATAAGTGTGCTTGTCTTTAGCACTCAGATGCCCAACTCCCAATGGGGTCTAAACCCAAATAAATCCGTTTTACCCTGCATAAAGCTTATGCAGGGCAAACTCATAAATTGTTCGCCCTCTATAACACTGATAGAGAGATATGCACAGTTGTTTGCTCCCCCAGGTATTAATACATACTCTGAGTAAATTACTAAATAAAAAGTGATTTTATTAAATACAGACAGTATTTAAGTGGTTCCAAGTAGTAACAGACAGAACAAAGTAAGTCACCAAGCAAAAATGCACAAATCTATGTCTAATCAAACTAAATACAGATAATCTCACCCTCAGAGATGCTTCAGTAAGCTTTTTCTCAGACTGAACACCTTCCAGGCCTGGGCACAATTCTTTCCCCTGGTACAGCTCTTGTTCCAGCTCAGGTGAGAGCTAGGGGATTCTTCATGATGGCTCCTCCCTCCCTCTGTTCTCTTCCACCCCTTTATATATCTTTTGCATAAGGCGGGAACCCTTTGTCCCTCTGGGTTTCCACCCCCCCGCCCCACTGGAAAAGCACCAGGTTAAAGATGGATTCCAGTTCAGGTGACATGATCACATGTCACTGCAAGACTTCATTGCCCACTTGCCAGCACACATATACAGTGAGACTAACAGGTAAACACAGCCATCTGCAGACAATGGTCCTTGTTAATGGGAGTCATCAAGATCCCAAACCATCATTAATGGCCCACACTTTACATAATTGCAATAGGCCCTCAGAGTTATATTTTATATTTCTAGTTTTAGATACAAGAGTGGTACATTTATACAAATCAGATGATCACACTCAGTAGATTATAAGCTTTGTAATGATACCTTACAAGAGACCTTTTGCATGAAGCATATCCCAGTTACGTTATATTCACTTATTACCATATTTTTCTAAAACTATCCCAGTTACATTATATTCACTTATTATCATGTTTTTATAAAACCATATAGGCTGCACAACGTCACAAAAACATCAGAAAATGTTTGAGCAATTTGGCTAACGGGACTGCAATATGCCAATATACTACAATCAGTTTACCCCGATGTCAAAATTCCACTGCAGTGAGCTATCAGTAGTTGTCTTGAAATAATACACATAGAAAGCTCTTTTCTTATTGTAATACAAGATTATCAAAAATGAAGATGCAAAAGATTTAGTAGTATGCATTATATAAGATTTTTATAAATTTTTAACTTTATGTGGTCCTTCAGTTAATAAAAATACCTTTAAGGCTATTGATACACACTGCAAGGTACTGAGTGATATCACTATCGATGTGAGCTCTGGTCTTACAGTTGGATGGCTATTCCAACATCAGAATACGTTGAAGTTGTATAGGCTAATTATATACGAGTTAACCATATAATGTCCTTTCATTTATCAGTGTAATTTAAACAAGGAAACTGAGCATCTTTAGATGTTAGTCAACTACTTTCAATAATTTATAAACATGGAGAGGTTTTTTTAAATCCAATCAGTAAATAAATAAATAAAGGGGAAAAAACGCAATATCTTCAATATAACTGAAAGAGAATAAATTACTGTTAATTAAGTCATTTAGTTTCATTGAGATGACATTTCAATCTCTGTGGATGAGAGTGACAGGCTCTCAGTATCCAATGATCATTATAAACAGTCATGTGAATGAGGAGTCCATCTGAAGATCCTCCATATCTATATATTTATGTATTACCAAAAGCTCTCTCTCAATAAAATATTGTACTATATATCTTCTTTTGCATGTTATGAAAAGGCCACTTGCTTATGAAAGATAACTTTTGTATTGAATTAAGGAAATGCCAATGAAACCTCAGGTGCATAGAGAACAAGTCTGAAGCTTGTGGGTGTTGTGAGGTATACTTAGTCATGAATGCTGCACTGTGCAAAAACTGACATAATAAACAAGGTTAGGTCTACAGTTACACATTATTCACTGCAATTATTTTCAAGTATATTTATTCTCAAAAGTATGAGTTCACTCATAAGGACACAGAAGTTTTATGTAAGTAAGATTAAAAGTTAAGCTATTACTAAACACCACTGTTCTAAAAAACGAGTTTAGCACCACAAAGCTAATATTTATTGCTTTTAGAAAAGAACTCTGGAACTCAATGATGTCTTTTCAAATTCAATAAAACAGAGCATGTGCTGAATGAGACATTTCTCTGCATAATTACTATTAGAATTCCAGTCCTCCTAAAGTATCATATACAGAATTAGAGAAAATAATTTTCATATAACTAGCAAAAGTCAGATTGCTGTATGTAAAATATTTTGTTCTTAATTTGAATTAAAACAGATTATTAATAAGAATGACATAGTTCATACCCTGCCAACAGTCTAGAAGTCAAAGTGATGGTCTTCTAATTGCCTTATTGTTGCCTACACAGCTAAATGGCTAGAAAGTCAAAGTACTACCAAACTAGAATTTTATGGACACAAAAGCAACGTCTTGGTTTTCTTAAATATTTGGATTATATAACTCACTACCCAGTTATCATAAACAGGGTAACATAACCAAATGATTTGTTTCACTGACCAAAATGTAGTTAATACTCACTGCATTTCAAAAGATTTAAAATTCATAACTACTAAAGATCATGTATACATTCCTTTTTCTGACATTCTCAAACTGTCAATATTCATGGTAACGTCTATTCTTCTACATGAGTATGCCTTCACAGAGCCCCATAGGATATAGTCTGTTGGAGAAAAGTTAATGCATCATTTTTGCCAATAAGGATCTTCTTTTTATAGAAGAGCAGGAAGAAATCAGGATTTCATTAATACCCAAAAAGCAGACAAATCTGAATTCACACTCCTCGAAAAGTAGAGAAAGAGATCAAGTGAGGAGTAAAAGAAGGGGGAAAAGTTTCAGCTACCACACTAAATGGCACCTTGTTAGGATATGTAATTTTCTGAGAGCTCCCACCTCAACCGAAGGAGCCCCGGTCCGCCTGCCCCAGCCACAAAAGACCCCCCACCCTGAGCGTCAGCCGAGCGGCCGACTCCCCTCCGCCCTGAAGTCACCCTCCCCACCCAAGCTGCCGCCCCCCCAAGCGCTGGCCCAAGACAACAGCACCCCGCCCCTGAAGGTCCACCCCAGCCAAGCCGGGCTGGCTCCAGTGCTGGGCCAACCCGCCGGCCCCCCGAATGTTGGGCCAGCCCCAGGCCAAGCCGCCAGCCCCCCATATCCCTGAAGGCCCCCCTGTCTAAGCCACTGCCCCCCCCCCCCGCCCAGCCATCATCCCTCACCTTCCCCCAGCACCGGGCCGGCCCCACAGCGCCTGGCCAAGTCACCTCACTCCCCCGTCAGATGCTCCCGCTTGCCTCTGCCTTGCCACATCCCTCCTCACTTCCCCTCCCCAGAGGAGGAGGAGGGACGCAACGAGCAGAGGGGACTTCTGGAGGGGGGTGGTGCTGGAGTAGAAGACTTACCGGCAGGCAACTGCAGGCAGTGGGGGCTTTGGGGAAGGGACAGGGCCACCGCGGCCCAGGTGTCCAGTGGCGGGTCAGTGGCAGCTGCGCCAGGGAAGGCTTAGCCTTCCTTGGCCTATTATACCCGCCGCCCTTGTTGTTATGTTAGGTTTCTTTAATGGCCATCTCAACACTGTGAAACAAACAATTGTATATACATTGCATAAACTAACCAGATTTTATGACCTCTAAAATTACGTGACTCCCATGTGGACCCCTCTCCAAAGATTTATTTCCACTCAAAGGAGTTCCCTTGTGACTATCTGCTTGCAAATAGCAAAGCAATGGATTACCTCACATGGAAGAGTTTTAAAACAGAGCATCACCAGTTTTATTACAATATGAACAGAAAGCTAATATTACTATATAGTTGCACTTGATGTGCATGGGTTTGATTTAATCAAGGTCTGAATGCACTTGCATCACATTTAAGATATGGTGAATCCATTTATAAAATGACAAATAATGAGAAGATACCTGGAAATCATCCAGTGAAATTAATAGGAGTTTAGTTTAAAGACTTGTACAGTTCTGATTCAAACCAGGAAAAATATGGAAATTCAGTTTGTAATCAACCCTCAAATTCCAAGAAATAATGGAAAACAGTTGGCAATTGAAAGGTTGTTTTCACTTATGCATAAGTATTGGCACTTTACAGTTTTACTGTGAATTTCATCCATTATTTATTTAGTTCACAGTTTTGTTTTGTTTTTTAAAATATGGTTTTATTACCATGTTGAAAGTTGCCACATGTCAGTGAATGCTTCACCAACTTACCTTGTCAATATGGCTGAATCCTATTCTGACAAGGCTACCTCAAGTTTGAGACAGCACTTCAGTCTCCTTGATAATTCAATCCTTGGCCTTTCCTCAGAGGTTGCCAACAAAGCTGTCAATTAGTGCTAGTTATGGTTGTGGGTCTTGTAACCTGGACAGTTATCCACTGTAGACTGAGATTATCAGCACATTTCATGTAGTCAAAACACACTGACTTATTTATTTGTATGTTGCCATTTATGCTCTTGGCATTCTACAGATGACTGAATGGCAAGGTCCCTGCTCCTAGAACATAGATCTGAAGGCCTGATCCCGCATTAGTGATTCATAGATTCCAAGGCCAGAAGGGACCATTGTGATCAACCAGTTTGACAACTTGTATAGCACAGGCCACAGAATTTTCCCAAACTAATTCATGGAGCAGATCTTTTACAAAAACATATAATCTTGATTTTAAAACGGTCAGTGATGGAGAATCCACCACAATTCTTGGTAAATTGTCCCACTGATTTATTACCCTCAACATCAAAAATGTACACCTTGTTTCCCATCTGCATTTGTCTAGCTTTAATTCCAACCACTGGATTGTGTTATATCGGACTGAAATATTTGTTCCCCCTGTAGATACTTATAGACTGTGATCAAGTCAACCCTTAACCTGAGGTCCTGGAGTCTATTACTATAAGGCATATTTTCTAATCCTTTAATCATTCTCATGGCTCTTCTCCACTTCATCAACATCCTTCCTGAATTGTGGACACCAGAAATGGACACAATATTCTCGCAGCAGTCACATCAATTCCAACTACATTCCTTATCAATGAACTTGGAACTACTGAGAGCACCTATTTGACAGTGTACATCCAGTTTTTGTATGTGAATGTCTTGGGATTATTTAATCAATCATTCTAAACTCCCTCTGCTCAACCGCTGTTGCATTCTCAACGTGTGTTAAGAATAACTGACTAGATTATAGATAGCTATCTACTACTCTAACGTCTTTCCATATCTATCTATATCTCTATAGATATAGATACACACACGTATATTATTTCCATATATAAAATATACAGAATTGCCTTGCTTTTAGGTTCTTTCCAACCAAGTCCCTCTTCCTTCCATCTACTACTATGACCTGGCAAAGAGAAATGCAACTCCCAAGTGATTTTAGTAGGAGCTGTGGCTGCCAACACTTCTCAGAATCAGGTTCATAATCATTTAAAGAGCCCATAGAGTAAAAGCAGGGAACATTCTTTTTTTTTCCTTTCTACTTTTAAACTGCTGTCCTTGATCCTCACTTTTCCTTACTGTTGCGTCCAATGCTAGCACACAAATTATTACAATTTATTGCATGCACAGGGCCAGATCCTTGGCTAGTATAAATCAGTGTAGCTTTATTGACTCCAATGCTAACAACCCCAAGAACTGTCAGACTGCCTTACCCTTTTCTAATAAGGCTGTAGTCATCATTGATGTTACAATGGAAGTCAATGAGATACAAAGGTTTTCTTCGATGATCAATTTTAAGAAATATAATTTCTTTCACATCCTTACCCTCTTGGCAGTATTGTAACCAGGGTATCCAATATTAATGAAGAACTGCATTTGGACAATCATTTCACAGAACCGGCCTCTGCCCAAGTGTACTGTACTGTAGCATAATTTATTGGTTTATAGCTTGTCTACATTTGTTTTTCCTTTCTACAGTTCTGGAAGAATGTAGAAAGGGAGAAGTTGTGTGTCGGTGACCTTGTAAAAGCGCTGAAGATTTGCACAGAGGCAATATGATAACCGATTAATATAATCCCAGACTCCTGGGTTCTAATCCCATTTCTGCTATTGACTCACTGTGTAATATCGGTGAAGTCATTTAACTTTGTTCCGTTTTCCCTAGTCTGTAAAATGTGGATAATACTTGATTACCTACCATACAATTGTTGTGAAGACTGGTTAATTTTCATATGGAGCTCTGAAGGTTAAATGTGCTTGTATTATTATCCCTCCAGTTTTTCCATACATTCTCACAGCTTCAAAGTCCGATGATGAGCTACTATTTTTCAAGCTAAGCAGGACTGAAAGTGATAACTTAAGTTGCATCTCATATGACATTTTTAAAGCACCTCAACTCTTCAAGAGTAAAGTATGCTACCCCCAAGGTACTCCCTTCTGGCCTGGGGAATAACAGCCATGATGCAGGTCATCTTGATTCCTCTACTCCTTCTGCAGAATATAAAGGTCTTCTGAGAATTAATTAGTGAATGTATTATAAAAGATAGTTGTGCTTTGAGATGGGCTGGGAAACTTCAGGGGTTTGACTAAATGAGAAATGTATATAATGAGCTAGGTGGAATTTGTCCAAAACAACAGAGAATAATTAAGCAAGGTTAAGGTATATTTTATGGAATCACTCTTAATTAAAGTGGTATAGTTTTAAAACCCAATATAGAGGAAACTGTGCTAATCATCAACCACTAACATTGGCCACTTTTCCTAGTGGCCAATAAACTGGCACTCCCAACAGGGATTTTCTTCCTATTAATTGCAGATCAAATTGTTACAATAGCTAGAAAAATAGCTGTTCTTTTATTTGCATTAACAAATTCCACTGTAGCTTTAATTTCTTCATGAACAGATCCTCGAATACTCCCACCTATCAAGAGAGGCTACCTTTTTAATTACACTGGTAAATATCCAAGGCATACAAGAGAATAAAGCTTTGTAATTGGTTTATCCTCTAGCCATCTCCTACATGCAAAAAAAAGTGTGGGTCAAATGCTAAAATTAAAAGTAGAAAGTTTGCAACACTGGTCTAACAGAGACATGATTCAATTTTAAAAGAAAATCATGTGAGGATAAAGTGAAAATAAAACACAAAATCAGATTGTGTGTTTCTATTGACTTTAACGATCACAAAATCTGTGGCCTAAATCGTAACAAGTGTCTTTGGCTAGAGGAGGCAAAGCACACCTTCAGTTCTGCCATGGCACACTGGTCTTCAGCACAGGCACTGGAACTACGGGGGCTGGGGATGCTGCAGCACCCTCCAGCTTGAAATGGTTTCTATCATATACAGGGTTTACAGTTTGGTGAAATGGCTCTCAGGACTAGGGTGACCAGCCAGCAAGTGTGAAAAATTGGGACAGGGGGTGGGGGGTAATAGGAGCCTATGTAAGAAAAAGACCAAAAAATCAGGACTTTCCCTATAAAATGGGAACATCTGGTCATCCTACTCAGGACCCCCACTATACAAATTGTTCCAGCATCCCTGCCCCCACCGCCAACCCCCTGGCTCAGGTGTCCAACGGGGCAGATAGCTGGGCAGTAAATTGACTAGAGCCAGTTTGCCGGACGGCTGCCTGCCGGACTCAAGTTAGGAGCCAGTCCCACGTTAACCACAGAGACGGGACAGAGGGGAATCCCACAGCTCTTAACCCCCTAACTCCTCCTAGCTGCTCCCTTCCAACGCTTCAGTGTAGACACGCGTCTGCCCCCTCCTCTCCTCTGCGAGCGGCAGGAATTTCACAATCCCCACGGGCTTAACAACCCCCTCACAGCAAGGTCCCGGCCCAACCAGACGGTCCCCCTGATGCCCGGTGACCCAGGGCCAGGCATCCCTCTGGGCGGCGGGCAGGTCTGCTCGGGGAGGGTCCCTGCAGCCAGTCCCGCTTTCTGGGGGTCGGGCTCCCAGGGCGCAGCCGGGAACGCCAAGCCGGGTGCCTGGCAGCGGCGCAGGGAGGGCGGGACCCAGCGCGGCGCCGGGGGAGGCTGCGAGCGACCGGGCGGCAGCAAAGTCTCCGCGTCCCCCGGAGGCGCAGAGCGCACTGGCTCCCAGAGCCGGGAGAGGGCGGGCGCTAAGCGAGCGTCCTACCGTCGTCTGCTTCTTGCTCCCGGACATGTTGCTGGCGCTGCTCGCTGGCGGCGGGGGACGAGGCAGGCGGCGCTCCAAGGACTGGCGACTTGCTGGGGGCAAGGCGGTATAAAGACTTGGGAGACACGTAGCACTTCCCGGGACCGGCCCCTCAAGTCTCACCCCTCCTCCGTCTCCACCTCCCGCCCGCTCCCCTCCGCCCCCCGGCAGCAGCAGACGAGCGGGGCTCCGAGCAGGGGGGCTCTGTCCCGGCTCCCCCGCCCGCCCCACGGGGCAGGAGGGAGGCGAGCGGCCCCAGCCGCGCGGCAGCTAAAGGAACAAGCCCCCCACCTCCCCACCCCCGGAGGCGCAGGGCTGGGGGCTGCTCCCAGCGGCGGCGCCCGGCCAGCCGAGAGTTGTTCCAGGGCTCATTGAAACACTGCGAAAAGTCCCTGACAGGCAAAGGGAGCAGGACGGGGCCCCGGGTCCCAGAGGCAAACAGACCCAGCTCACGCTGGAAACCAACCAGCCCGGGCTACCCAACGGTGCGCTTGGTAGCGCACTTCGCACTTCACCCCCACCCCCATTTAAGGGCCCGATCCTGCGAGCCTCTTTACTCACTCCAATCCGAGTTGCAGAATCACTCCTTTGCCTCCCCCACTCCTGCCTGAAGTGGACAAATGAGTAAGACACAGGACCCCACATTCAGTGGCCAGCTAGGCATAGCCCCCAGCTTCTCTGTTCCCAGGCCCTGCTCTAGCTCCTAAACCTCATTCATCTCTGCCTCCCCTAAAAGTTGGCAGGTTTGTAAAAGCACTGGAAAAAAAATGAGCTTTTACCTATAATCTAGGGCTTGCTCTCTTTCGGCACATGTACAGCCAGGTGCTTCTTTGGAGAAACCGGGGAAAGAGGCCTCTTCACACAGATTCCTTGCACTCCCTCTTTGCCCTGCCATTTGCCTATGTTGGAGAAGAAAAGTTACATATCCACAATAGTGTTTTCAATTAAACCTCAGGAATGAAAGACACTGGAAAAGGTATTACAGGCTCAAACCACCTCCTGCAAGTAGAAATCTGTGTAAAGTAAGGTAATATGGACTGTCAGAATTGTCTTTTACCGGGAAATTACTACAGATTTGAAAGGGAATGATACTACAGAGAGCAGCAGTCCCCTTGCCTGGCTCCCTGCCCACCTGTCCAAAACCACAGAGCCCCAACTGCACAGAGATCCTGTCTAGAGGTTTCCATGGTATTTGGCATGTTTGTGGTCCTGTGTTGGCTGAAACCATTCCCTCTAACAAAGTGTTAGACCAAAGGAGCAAGTTTTCTGCTTCTTTCATTCTCCCACTCTCACCCTTCACCTGGGAGGGGGAAAAATGGAGATTCACTCATTGATCATACACCAAATGAACTGATAATATACGGCTGTGACATGCTCTCAAAATTGAAATCAGACAGCAGTATGCAATGGCTACCAACGGAGAAGATTGACCTGATTAGTACAAAGGAATATGGATGACCAGTTCATGTCTGATGAGTTTGAACTTTTCCACAATGCACAGTTAGCCTGTGCAACTCTCTTCCATTAGAAAACATTGAGACCAAGAGTTTAGCTGGATTCAAAAATGGATTGGATGTTAGAATGGATGAGGAGAACATTTAAAGTTAAGAAATGTGGACTATTAATCTTTACACTTTATGATAAAAGCCAATCTCTAACTGGTTAGAAAGAAATTTTCCCAAACGGCAGGTAACTCAGTGAATGCCTGGTCAGGACGTCTTCTGCTGAAGTGTCTGTTACTGGCCACCGTCAGAGACGAGACACTGGACTAAACTGGCCACTGCCTGATCCAGTATAGCAATTTCTAAATTATGTTTGTATTGTTACTATTTCCACCTATTTTCTGACCCAATCACAACCTTTCTCAAAGTCATAATTTAATTTGGCCCATTGTTGGCTGAGCAAACCAAGGACCTATATTCAACTTGATGACATTTCTCTGGCTGGTTGGATGTAATGTGGTAGCTTTTGAATGCCACATCTATTCAATTTCAACATTTCAGGGAATGTTCTAGGTGTCAGTGAGTAGAACCCTATTGATTCCGGTGAAAGTCAGAAAACTGGAAGGGGAAAGTGCAGAGCTCCTAGCATCAAGTTAGTAGACCCAGCAGCTTCAACCAGGTCTGTAACTATCTATAGCTCAAAGGAACAGTTGATGACAACCATTAAACAACTTTACCGCCACCCCATTTCAGCTTTGCACATCCTCCCAATAGAGTTTAAAGGGTGAATGACTTTTCTCCCAAGCAGAAAGGGAAGAAATAAGAATGATGGGGAAAGAGGAGTAGAAAGAATGGGGAGCCACACAGCCCTTGGAAATGAGGGAGAATAGAAGACCCTGACATAGGGGGAAGTGGGCGCACAGTGCACAGCCCCTGGCAGGGGTAGAATGTGAGAGTATGGGAGGGAAGCAGAAAGGGATACATAGGGGCTCTGTGTCCCACCCGGTATGATGGGGAAAGAAGGGGTGAACCTGGAACGGGGAGAGAATAGGGTGACCTGCTGTCCCGATTTTATAGGGCAGTCCCGATTTTGAGGTCTTTTTCTTATATAGCCTCCTATTACCCCCCACCCCCTCTCCCGATTTTTCACAATTGCTGTCTGGTCACCCTAGGAGAGGAGGACACGGGGGAGAGAATGGGTGGGGGCTTGCAGGGAGTCTCTGAAACAGAAGAAGATGGGAGGATAGCACATAGGGAGCTGATGAGGAAAAAGGAGAAATGAAAGGAGTCCTGCTGTGTGTAATGTGCTCAGCTCATAGAAGCAACAAAGTGTACAACCCTTTAGTATGTATTACTGACGATGGGCTAAATTCACCCCAGATAGAATTCCAGTGAAGTCCATGCTGTTACATTCAGGATGAATTTGACCATAAGTTTTTCAGGAATCAGCACCCACTAATATATCATTCATTTTCCTTTGATTAATTTTCGTATTAATTGTCTGATTGTAAATTCTGTTCTTGAAGTAAAAGCATAATATAAAAAAAACTCTATGGGAAAAAGTGTCATGATGTAATGATGATTTTAAAGAATTCCTTCTTCTCGACAGTTGTTGGCCCGAGGGAAGTTTGAGTTTGGGCCTCCTCTTCCTGTGTTAGAAGTTGGCAGAAGGCCACTGTCAGTGATTTCACAATATATTTGGTAAGCTTTACAAAGATTTCCCTCAGAAGCATCACAGCTTGGAAAAGAGACGACTAAGAGGGGATTATGATAGAGGTCTATGAAATCATGAATGTCATGGAGAAAGTGAGTAGGGAAGTGTTGTAGGAGCTGGAGGGTGCCTAAGGGCTAGATAAATGGGAATATCTGTAGGGGACAGCTTATTGCTGAGTGAGGGAGCCTGAGGCCAGTAGAGGTCCTCCACTATCTTCTGTCCCTGCCACCATTTGTGGTGCTGCTCTTTTGCAGCTCAAATCTAACAAATGAAGTAATGAGAAAGAGGCCACTGGAGTGCAGCTCAGTAGGCTGTGAGACTGCAATTGCAAGCCATTCCTGCCTCACTGCCAAATGCATGACATTCAGTATGGACAGTGGATGGATGGGCATGCATGGCTCTTGTGCCACGCGTGAGACACGTGACAATTCCGATTTTATGATGTAACCATTTGGAATGATGCTGTAGTGATTCTATGTCACTGAAAAGAGTGTTAAACTGTTGCTTGAGTTATTATCTATAGGCCTAATCTTGAAATCATGGGATTTCTACTGATGCCTGCGGGATTCTGCTAACAGGACTAAGTGCCCTAAGAGATGGCTTGATTGTACATATCGAAATTATAGATGTTGATAGCCACTGGGTTCACACCTGTGTAATGCTTGTTTTACAGAGTCACTCATACCTTAACAGAAGAATGTGGGCATTGCTGTTATAAAAATATCTTCTATTGCTCTTTCCTCAGATGGCTTACTAATGACATCTATATGAAATACTGACAGCTTATTTGTTCCTCAACATATACCTACTCTATATTACCTAGAGGTCCCCTCAGAGATGCAGCTGGAGAGAGGGATTGCTTATGAAGTCAACATTGTTTGCATTCATTGCATCATTCTGCACTTCAGTTGACTCAAATATACTTCACCTAGGATCATTTGAATTCCTCCTTAAAATTACCCCTTCAATGGTAATAGGCCAGGAATTAGACTAACCACTAGCAACCTGCCTGAGAGTTTGTGTGAGGACATAAGTGTTATCTTTCTTAAACAAGTATTATCCTCCATTTCTCTAAACGCTACACAGAAAGTGGCAAGAAGTTATTTGCCATTTATAATAATTTAGGCTTTTTTTGATTTTATAGCAAAAAAAATGTGTCTGAAAAATACATTGTTAGAGATATTGCATCAAGATTTAAATGTTGTACAATTATTAAGCAAAAAAGGTGATTTTACAATTGATACACTAGGATTAATAATTCCTAACAAAAAAGAAACAAGTTACATATATTAGAGACCTTATTCAGCAATACTAAATCTATGTCATACAGAATTTTGCAGACTCTATAGCAAGCCTTGACATAGCCACAGAGCAGCACAGGTAGTGGAACAGGGATTGGAATAGTGACACCGCATGGATGAATCAAAAATCCCGATAAGGGGATTCATGCAACCACTGTTTGTTTAAAGAGTAGTTATATAAGATTTGGGAGATGCCTTAAAGTGAGTTTCAGACAAATATATTGAAGAATTAAAAGAATGTTGGGTACATTTGTAGATTTCTCTCACAGTAATTGTTTAAAATTATTCTCAGCACCTCTTTTACAAGTAGTAAGCAAAGAAAGTTATTCATCTGATATATTGTCACTGTGAGATCTCTTTCTTGGGAAGGGAGATTTTTCATTTCCCTCTTGCAACCCTGAGGATCATCCAATTTTTTTTCTGTTGCTTTAACACCCCACCCTTAAAGGCCAATGTTACAGCTATAGTTCTCTAGGCAAAGAACTCACTGAAGATCCTAGTATGCAACATATTTATTGCTAAACTAACAGGACATTTAGACAGGACAAAGTAAAATAGGTAACCCATAGAATGCTGCCCAACTGTCAGCCAAGTGAATGCTCTCTCAACATCCCAAGGAGAGTTCTTATATCTACAGTCAGGAGTGTCAGTATTGCTCGATGGAAGCTGGCCAGAAATGCTGATTATTACTCACATGCACACTTGTTTGGTCTTGGCAAGTCCATTGCAACAGTCACTATTGCTGAGATGCGCAAGGAATAGCATCCTGCAGAGATGTGCTGAGCACACAGAGCGCCCTGGGGAAAAACAAAACATAGTTTAATCTCTGGCAGGGCTCCCCACCACTAGCACTGCAATAGGTGGAACGTACCTGCTCATTTTCTTTCCACCCACAGAAACAGAGTACGTCGACCAAAAAGAATAGATTTAAAATTTTTATTAAAATTAATGTTTAAAATTAAATATACACAAGTTAAGAGGGAAGGTACTGTACATCTGGGGTCAGGCTTAGGTTATGAGGGATTACAGGTATTGGTTGGAAGGGTGAAGAGATACGTACATATTACATAACTGGCATAGACCCAGATTGTGGTACAAGAGTTTTTAAAGTGTCAGTGGATAAGTTGGCTCGGGTACGCCACCCATGGAATGTATAAGGAGTCCAAGTCAGTATCGGTGCAGCGAATGAGTACATGAGTGGGTTGCGTCCCTTGGTTCATCAGGGAAGGAAGTGGGCTATTTCCCTGCTCGGCGGTCTCAATTACTCAATGTGGTATTGACGGTGTCCTGTGATGTGTTCTGTATAAATGTCTCTGGACCACCTGATGGCATCAGACACCATGAGCTGTCTCATGAGCTGGGTGTAGCATTGACCGACTCCGCACGCTCTCAGAACTGGCTTGTTGTTGGGGTCCCACGAGCCCAGGGCTCCCACGATCAGGGCGTGTATCTGCACCTCGTAGCCCTGGGCTCTTAGGGTCTCGGCCAGCGGGGTATACTTCAATGCCTTCCGTGCTTGGGCCTCGTGAAAGGCCGGTGATTGGTTTTCAAATGGCACCGTGATACTACACCCCCTTTTGATGAAAGCCCTGGTGGTTTAGAGGACAGTTTCCATAGGATGGTCTTGAAAAGTACATAAGACACAAATTGCCCTCTTTGGCTTGTATATGGTTCTCCCCCTATGACAGGCATTAAGCATTTCTATTTCCACAGTGATTCTCTATGACCAAGCTTATCTCCTCATTTCTGTGGGTTACGAAACCTCACCCTGATCACATCCACCGAGAAAGAGTTTTGCCTTAATAATCATCTCAGCTTGGGAATGCACAAAGCTGAAGAGCAGTTGCAGTATTATTACTGACTACATCTCCTATGCTATTTTTGCTTGCTCTGTTTTGCACATCGTTTGTGAAAGCAAAGGTGATGTTTTCTACAGGTGGGTGAAGTGGAGAAAACAGATAGAGGCAGCAGCCTGAAACTGCTACACTGCAGAAGTCCACCACTGCTGCAAGTAGCTAATACCATGAGCGGATGCTCTCTATTACTTTAACACTACCACGACAATGACAGCTGTGATTCTCCCTCTACTCTTGTTTTTACTTGTTTATCTAGCATCAGGTCCTCCACTGATCAAAGGCTTCACTATTTAAGTGACTTGTATAGTCTGTCATTTTGAAGTGAAGAAGGGGTTATCTGGCAACACTCAAACTGCTATTAAATGGCTCATCTCTATTGAGTTTCTTTAATTTTGTACTTAGTAAAACACCCGCCACAGAGAGCCACATTCTGTGGTCCCCCAGGGAAAACTCACCATGCCATTCATAAAAGGACACACATGAATCAATCTATCTGCAGCAGTTCTGAGATGTGCAGGCAGGGGATGGGAGTTAACTGTAGATCAAAGTAAAGTCTGAGGCCTGGTCTACACTACGACTTTAATTCGGATTTATCAGCTTTAATTTGAATTAACCCTGTAACCGTCCACACAACGACGCCATTTAATTCGATGTAAAGGGCCCTTTAAATCGATTTCTGTACTCCACCCCAACGAGCGGAGTAGCGCCAAAATCGATTTTAGCAATTCGAATTAGGGTTAGTGTGGCCGCAATTCGATGGTATTGGCCTCCGGGAGCTATCCCACAGTGCATCATTGTGACCGCTCTGGACAGCAATCCGAACTCGGATGCACTGGCCAGGTAGACAGGAAAAGCCCCGCGAACATTTGAACTTCATTTCCTGTTTGCCCAGCGTGGAGAGCACAGGTGACCACAGATACCTCATCAGCACAGGTAACCATGCAGGCTGATAATCGAAAAAGAGCACCAGCATGGACCGTGAGGGAGGTACTGGATCTGATCGCTGTATGGGGAGAGGATTCAGTGCTTGCAGAACTTCGTTCTAAAAGACGAAATGCAAAAACTTTTGAAAAAATTTCCAAGGGCATGATGGAGAGAGGCCACAATAGGGACTCTGAGCAGTGCCGCGTGAAGGTCAAGGAGCTCAGACAAGCCTATCAAAAAACAAAGGAGGCAAACGGTCGCTCCGGGTCAGAGCCGCGGACATGCCGCTACTACGCCGAGCTGCATGCAATTCTAGGGGGGGCTGCCACCACTACCCCACCTTTGTTCGTGGATTCTGGGTCGGGGATAGTCTCGACGCCTGAGGATTCTGCCGATGGGGTAGAGGAGGAGGAGGAGGAGGATGAGCTTGCAGAGAGCACACAGCACTCCATTCTCCCCAACAGCCAGGATCTTTTTATCACCCTGACTGAAGTACCCTCCCAAGCCTCCCAAGCCAGTACCCAAGACTCTGACCCCATGGAAGGGACCTCAGGTGAGTTTACCTTTTAAAATATAAAACTTGTTTTAAAAGCAAACGGTTTTTAATGATTACTTTGCCTGACTTTGCATTCGCGGTCAGTTCAGCTACTGGAAAAGTCTGTTAATGTGTCTGGGGATGGAGCGGAAATCCTCCAGGGACATCTCCATGAAGCTCTCCTGGAGGTACTCCGAAAGCCTTGCCAGAAGGTTTCTGGGCAGTGCATCCTTATTCCCTCCTCCATGGTAGGATACTTGACCACGCCATGCTTGCAGCAAGTAATCTGGTATCATTGCCTGACAAAGCCTGGCAGCGTATGGTCCCGGTGTTTGCTGGCATTCAAGCAACATCCGTTCTTTATCTTGTTGTGTAATCCTCAGGAGAGTGATATCACTCCTGGTAACCTGGTTGAAATACGGGAACTTAATTAAGGGGACAGAGGTGGCCGTTCCTACTGGGCTGTTTGCCTGTGGCGGAAAATAAATCCTTCCCTGCAGTTAGCCAAGCGCAGATGGGAAATTGGCCCTGAAGTTTTCCGCGTTTGGCTAGCAGGGATCTTCCCTGTTACCAGCCACGCGGTGGGGGGAGGGTACCGTGATCATCCCAGAGAATTCATGGCGAGGGGAGGGGTTGGCGGCGGGGGGGGTGTAGTTTGGTGCCTGCAGGGATCTTCCCTGATACCAGCCATGCGGTGGGGGGAGGGGTACCGTGATCATCCCAGAGAATTCATGGCGAGGGGGGGGGGGGTCGGCGGCGGGGGGGGGGGGTAGTTTGGTGCCTGCAGGGATCTTCCCTGATACCAGCCATGCGGTGGGGGGAGGGGTACCGTGATCATCCCAGAGAATTCATGGCGGGGGGGGGGGGGTTAGTTTGTTTTCTGGTGCTGCTGAATGTTAACAGAAAAACCGCAGCACTCTACTTGCCTGAAGGGGCCCAGACAAGCCCCCCCACACTGCCCCCCCCCAACTGGCTGAGATTGGCCAGGCTTCTGCAGCACTCTACAGGCTATGCTTGGTATGTGGGAAAGGAGGGTGCAGAAGCTGTAAAACAATGGCTTACCATGGCCGCATGCAAGCCGAATTCTGTTGCCCAGACCTGTGATCTCTAGCAGCAAAGCCACAAGCACTCAGCATTAAGAGGCAAAATGCGACCTTGCACAGAAATCACATGTGCTATGTAATGTGAACAGTGTTGGTCACCGTGAAAGAGTATAAGCATTGTTCTGCAAAATGTAGCTTTTAAAACAATTCTCTCTTTTTTCCCCTCCCTACAGCAGCTGCAAATTCCTCAAGCCTCCCTCCTCCATCCCGAAGGTTATCACAGATAAGGCGTCGTAAGAAGAAGACGCGGGAGGACATGTTTTCTGAAATTATGCAATCCAGCAGGAGTGACAGAGCTCATCTGAATGAGTGGGAAGGAAACAGTTTCAAAGTATAGGAAAGAAGTCAGTGAACGTGAGGAGAGGAGGGACCAACGTGAGGAGAGGAGGGACCAACGTGAGGAGAGGAGGGACCAACGTGAGGAGAGGAGGGACCAACGTGAGGAGAGATGGCAGCAGGAAGACCAGAGGATGAAGGATGCAACGCTGGGGCTGCTCCGGCGTCTGGTGGAGGTTCAGGAACGGCTGCTGGAAAACAGACTGCCGCTTCAGCCCCTGTTCCACCCTCCCCCCTCCCCATGTTCTGTATCCTCCTCACCCAGACGTGTAAGAACGCGGGGGGGGATGAGGCTCCGTACACCTTCCCATTCCACCCCAGTAGACAGCCCAAGCAAAAGGCTGTCATTTTTTTAACCTTTTCTTTGTGGCTTTTTCCTTCCCAGCAATCCTCCTCCCAAATACCACCCGGGTTCCCTCCCTCTTTTTCTAATCTATTAATAAAGAATAAATGATTTTTAAATGATAGTGACTTTATTTGGTTTGAAAGAAAGCTGGGGGAAGGGGCAGGGTGGGTTCCTTACAGAAAATCAGTCAGTAAAGGGGGAGGGTTTTCATGAAGGAGAAACAAACAGATATTTCACACGGTAGCCTGGCCAGCCATGAAACTGGTTTTCAAAGCTTCTCTGATGCACAGCGCTTCATGGTGTGATCTTCTAATCGCCCTGGTGTCTGGCTGCGCGTAATCAGCAGCCAGGCGATTTGCCTCAGCCTCCCACCCCGCCATAAAGGTCTCCCCCTTACTTTCACAGAGATTGTGGAGCACACAGCAAGCAGAAATAACAATGGGGAGATTTCTTTGGCTGAGGTCAGAGCGAGTCAATAATGAACGCCAGCGACCTTTTAAACGGCCAAATGCACATTCTACCACCATTCTGCACTTGCTTAGCCTGTAGTTAAACAGCTCCTGACTCCTGTCCAGGCTGCCTGTGTATGGCTTCATAAGCCATGGCATTAAGGGGTAGGCTGGGTCCCCAAGAATAACTATGGGCATTTCAACATCCCCAACGGTTATTTTCTGGTCCGGAAAGTAAGTCCCTTGCTGCAGCCCTTTAAACAGAGTAGTGTTCCTGAAGACGCGAGCGTCATGAACCCTTCCCGCCCAGCCCGCGTTGATGTTGGTGAAACGTCCCTTGTGATCCACAAGTGCTTGCAGCACCATTGAAAAGTACCCCTTGCGGTTTATGTACTCGGTGGCTTGGTGCTCCGGTGCCAAGATAGGGATATGGGTTCCGTCTATTGCCCCACCACAGTTAGGGAATCCCATTGCAGCAAAACCATCCACTATAGCCTGCACATTTCCCAGAGTCACTAACTTTCGTAGCAGCACCTGCGTGATTGCTTTGGCTACTTGCATCACAGCAGCCCCCACCGTAGATTTGCCCACTCCAAATTGATTCCCGACTGACCGGTAGCTGTCTGGCGTTGCAAGCTTCCACAGGGCTATCGCCACGCGCTTCTCAACTGTGAGGGCTGCTCTCATCTTGGTATTCTGGCGTTTCAGGGCAGGAGACAGCAAGTCACAAAGTTCCATGAAAGTGCCCTTACGCATGCGAAAGTTCCGCAGCCACTGGGAATCGTCCCAGACCTGCAACACTGTGCGGTCCCACCAGTCTGTGCTTGTTTCCCTTGCCCAGAATCGGCGTTCCATGGATAGAATCTGCCCCATTAACAACATGATCTCCAAAGCACCGGGGCCTGTGGTTTCACTGAATTCTGTGTCCGTGTCCGTGTCCATGTCCTCATCATGCTTGTCGCTGCGCTGCCGCCGCCGCTGCCTCCTCGCCTCGTTTTTCTGGTCCTGGCTGAGCATAAACTCCACGAGAACGCGCGAGGTGTTTGCAATATTCATGAGTGCTGTCTTGACCTCAGCGGGCTCCATGCTTGCCGTGGTATGGAGTCTGCAGTGTTCACCCACCCAGGAAAAAAGGCGCGAAAATGGTTGTCTGCCGTCCGTTGCTTTCATGCAGGGAGGGAGGGAGGGAGGGAGGGAGGAAGTGAGGCTGTACCCAGAACCACCTGCGACGATGTTTTTTTGTCCCATCAGGCACTGGGATCTTAACCCACAATCCCAATGGGCGCAGGAGACTGCGGGAACTATGGGATAGCTATGGAATTGCTACCCACAGTGCAACGGTGCAGAAATCGACGCTAGCCCCGGTACTTGGACGCACACCACCGAATTACTGTGCTAGTGTGGCCGCACTCATTTCGACTTTATACAACCTGTTTCTCAAATCCGAATTATCTAAATTCGGATTAATCCCGTAGTGTAGACATACCCTGAGAGAAGCACTCCCGTGCCCTCTTACCACCAGAAGTCATTGCTGATTGAGGTTTTAGGAGGGGGAAAGATCATGCAGGAGACAAACAGTATATAAAGGGCTATCAGGAGGGGGCAAAGGATATGGAGGAGTCACCAGAGAGAGACTGTTTGAGTGAAGTAGGTAAAGTTGATGTTCTCCCAGATTTCACAAGCTCCTGCTGGCAGAAAGAACCTAGAGGGGGTCCCAGGGCACGCTGGTTATAGTAACTCCCTGCTCCTCCAGTCACAGAGAATAGCACTGTCTATAGTTCAAATATTGTACACATGAAATGTGTTCCTATAATAATTATGCTACAATTGAATGCATGTAATAACTTTGGCAGCAGCCTTATGCCTTCTCATGACAATAAAGACATTAGCTCTGATAATGAACTGCTCCAGCTTGCATTTCCTGCTTACCAACCCTACTTTCCATCCACTGTTTTTAAAAAATATACTGTAAAAGCCATGTCTGAAGTTTTCACACACAATTTCATTCACACTTCCGCAGAAATACAAGATTTCCAGAATTACATGCTCAGAAGAGATTTTTAAATTAAGTATAATTTAAAAAATTAACAGAAACTAAGCAAAGCACATATATCTTATCAGAGATGCTGACCAGGTCAAACTTCCAATTTCTGCTGGTCTGGTTCTAACCCCTTTCAAGAACAGTGCAATTAGAGTTTTTGAATGACAATAGGGGGGAAAAAATTCTCCCCGATATCCTGTAACTCAGAAATGCCTTAAAAGGATTGTGGACAAATTTTAAAAACAAGGAAAAAAGCCCAA
Organism: Malaclemys terrapin pileata; assembly: GCF_027887155.1. Taxonomy (NCBI): domain Eukaryota; kingdom Metazoa; phylum Chordata; order Testudines; family Emydidae; genus Malaclemys; species Malaclemys terrapin. The sequence continues at coordinate 93,100,958 of NC_071511.1, read as the reverse complement.
AATGTTTGCGGTACAAACCACCCATGGAAACTTTGATCCCAAAAGGTCAGTTCTTTGGAAAATTAAAAGCTCATGAAAAAGTAATAATGAAAGGAATTTTGCAACCTTAACAGTACCTGTTGCTACCAGCGATTGCTATGAAAAGAACAAACAAACACTTCAGATACTCAAAAATAGTTTGCCAAGGCTCCACAGTACAGATTCATAGATAAAACAGAGGCATGAAATAATAATTAATAACAATAATTAGCATTTATATAGTTATTTGCATTTTCAAAGCATTGTATAATCATCTAATCTATGTGCTTACTGTCTGAAAGCATTATTCTCACTTTACAAATGGCAAAACAAATACCATGTGAGTAATGTCTTTCCCAGGGTCACAGAGCAAGGATATGTCTAAGACAAGATTAGAATTCACTAGCTTTTACATTTTTGCTCATTCCATTAGACCACAGTGCCGTGCGCATGCAGTAAAACAAGTTACCCTTTAAAAGCAATTGTGTCCTGTCTGTTTGTGGAAGGAAGGTCTATGCCACTCATTTATGAATTACTCTAATTGTAATGTTTTCAGGACTTTTCTTTATTCTTTGCAGTTTCCATGGATGGGCACATACTGTCCCATCTTCCTGCTTCTAAGAGTGATTCAGAAGCACACAGTTTTTCAAAAACAATGGCCCCTCCCCCCCGAAATCACAGAAGTCATGACTTGCTGCTCTCCTGTGGTAAAACAACTATCCCTGATTATCACACATTCTCAAGCATGTTACCCTCTCATGCAGTTAAGGCTTTAACTTGACAACTCACAAGGTTCTCAGTTACACTTATTTAACTATTGCTATTGCAGCCACACACCCAACCACATACAGGAGCCTGCCCCCCACAAAAGAGTTAATGAAAAAGTGCACTGATAATGATTCACATAGAACCCCATCACTCCCCCCACCCCATCCTTTTTCTTCTTAAACAGGAATTAAGTTTAAGCTTCTTGCCTTGCCTTCAAGGTCCTGCAGCAAAGCTCTGATCTCTGATGCTGTTCCTGGCAGAGTCCTTTCTCCCCTCCTTCGCTTTCCCTCACTAACCTCTTTATTCCTTTTTCTCAGGCCCATCTTTGTTCCCATTTCAATGATGCTTCCGATGCAGGTAACAACCTCTCAAGTCTGTGTGCAAGGCCTCTGCTGTGTCCCCAGTCACTTCCCTCCCCAAGACTCACTTCTTTAAAGAGGCTGCAGATACTAACTCTTTCCCAAAGAGTGTGTCAAAAATGAAAGGTGGAATTAGGCTATGATGTTGCAACTTGTTATGTAAGCTTGGGGCGGATGTCCAGGGCAGGTACTCCATAGGGAATGGATACAATAATCTAATAAGATGGTTTGATAAAGGATATTAAAAGAAGTCTTCTTTAAAGGAGTGGAAATGGGGTGGTTCTACACTTATTACTGGTACTGCAGGGAATCAAATCCCCCTCCTTTATACTCCTCCTTAACCCTCATTTGAGGAGGGGGGTGAGGTCCTAGCAGCAGGGAAAGGAAAAGGAGAGGGTTGCCAGCAGTCTCAATGGTATATGTAAATGAATATGGAATTACCTGCACAGTACAATTTGATCTGCCAGGTACTCCCAGACACTTAGGAATAAAGTTACCAGAATTAAACTATATCCAACATCCCCTGTCCTCCTTCTGGCATACCTGGACACACAGTTTAGGGTATTTCATTGAAAACTGGAATTTATTTTTAAATTTGAAAAGTTAGTGTACATTGTATTCTTTTAACCCTTCAACAATTTTATCTATCACATTGTTAGGAAAACTATTGATTATCAGGTGTACAGTAGACAGAAGAGTGGGGTTTCTGAAAATGCCTATTTCTAATCTTTCCTTACATAGATCAGTAGATTCTTTTCAGTTTTATCTTTGTTCAGTCTGTGTTAGTGCCTCTTTCTTGTTTAAGTATCTGGTTACTCAGAATTCAATGTAGAGGTAGAATCTATTACATTATTCATGTGTTACTATTTGACCATTGGTCTGACCCACTATTGCCATTCTGATGAATTGAGGACATTAAGTAGCTGTTAGTTAGTTTGACCTTTATATATCTGCTTTGCACGTGGCCTTTAGCTGTATTTGCATGGCATATGATGCTCATGGCTTGTGCATTAGGGATCACTGATGTTTAAGCACCCAAGATGAAACAATCCATAGAATGGGTTAGGGATGCCCTGTAGTAACTGCGCCCAAAGAATAATTAGGGATAATGAAGGGGCTAAATGATCCTTTTGAGGGCTGTTAGACATTTCTCAGGTTCCTTGGTACTACATAGCAGCTATGCAAAAGAAAGGACCAGGGTGGCTCCAGGCACCAGTGCACGAAGGGCATGCCTGGGGAGGCAAGCTGCAGGGGGCGGCCTGCCGGTTGCCGTGAGGGCGGCAGTCAGGCTGCCTTCGGACCTCCCGCAGGCATGCCGCCGAAGGCTGCCTCACTGCCGTGCTTGGGGCGGCAAAATACATAGAGCCGCCCCTGGAAAGGACAATAGCTTGGTCACCTTTTCAGAGCATGCAGTACTAGGGGAGCCTTAGATTGAGTCTTTCCCAGATGAAAAGTGCGGGGGCAGAAAGAGGAATAAATGCACAAAGTATGCTTAAGCAGTTGGTTGTGTTTGAGATTTGTATGACTCCTGGAGAGAGACGGAGGCCCAACGCAGCTGCTTTGGACAAGGCAGCGGTGTCTGACCTGAGGTTTCTGCAAAACAGAGTCGATTGAGTGCAGTCTGTTCACGGAAACAGGACTTGTGTAAAAGCTGTAAATAAGTTACACCAAAAAACTGACTTGGTGTCATGGCTTTCTGCTACAAATGGGAAACTGAGCTTCAATGTGTCAAATTCTGCTTCCACTCAGCAAAAGGGCGACAGTATTTGGTCCATTTAATCTAAACTAAAACATCAAATGAACAGAGAAATTAACAGAAGGGAATAAACAAGAAGAGAAAGTGCATCTCCGAAGGAAGACTACTCCGGAATGCAGCTGACTAGGCTTTCACTTTTTTTTTTTTTTTTTTTTTTTTTAAGCAGTTGCAGCCAAGAACTGTATCAAAGTTCCTGTGAATGAGGAGGCATATGATACTTCTTTGTCGTTGCCACTCCTCTTTATCCCACATTACACAAAGAAAGGTCACAGCCTGATCAAGGTGCAGTATATCCTAGGCATGCAATTACTGATTTGCTCACCCCTGTGTACTGCTAGGACTCTGATCAGAATAGCACAGGCAGCTAATTTGGTTACATTTCACTTGAGTTAAATTCACTGAGCTGAAGGTATTTTACAAAAGTATCAGAATGGCAGGATATTGCTGTGTGTAGAAGTCTTGCTTAAAAGTGGCTGTTCGGGAGATACTTCAAATAAAGATTTCATTTTGTCCTACAAAGACCTGCCTTAGTTCTCTCTATTGCTATAATGTATTTTCAGTCTATTTGTAAGAAAGTTTCCCTAGTAAAAATGAAAATGAATTGGAATTCAAACAACAAATGCGATGCCCATTCTGTCCACTGGAAAGCATCTAAAAAAGGCTAGACTTTTTTAAATTGTAGTTTTATTGCTTTTTAACATAAATGTTTATTTAGCATTATTAAGTGGAAAGTCTTGGTACTGTCAGGAGGAATGTAATTCTTTGGATTATATAGCCAGAATAAAGGGATGGGTGAGAAGGGAAAGAACTACAGTTTTTTTTTTTAAAAGGGGGGCTTTGTTAAGTTTCACTCCACCATTTTGTTGTTACATTTAATCAATCTAAAATACTGTCTAAAATATTTACTTGGATACTTTTTCTTGGTTTCTGGTAAGATACCGAAGTTATTTGTACGGGATAAAATCCTGAACTCCTTTCTTAGGCAAAGGCAATAGGAGCATCACAAGTTCTCCTTACTAGCAACCAGAATGGCCCCTCTTTCCTCCCTCCCAACAAAATTAAAAAAATACATAGCTTTCCTTCTCTTCCTGGTTCATAAAAAGGGCCCAGCCAAAAAACCCCCAGCTTTCCACAGTACATGCCAGGCTCAAATGAAAGCATTCCCTTTCCCTGGCTTGAGTTCAGACAACACACATGCTTACTAAAACTTTCTGCCTTTTTTAGATGTCAGCTGAGCCCTACAGTCCATCTGTAGCTGCTCCCAAGCCACTGCTTTTATACCTCCACAAACCTGTCAGGGAAAACTAATTGTGAGCCTCGGTGGCTCGTGGGACCCAGACAGGTAACGCAGTCGGTCATTGAGAAATTTTTTTAAGCACTGCAGGATTTAGCCTTTTTCAGTAAAAATCCTTTTTAACCAGAGCCCCCTAAGCCTCAGTTGTATCATTGCTGTACAGAGCATTCTCTAACTCAGCTTTTACAATATTTACATTCATGCTGCAGCAAACGATTAGCCCCATTATAAAACAGTTAAAGAAAACAATCTGAAATTACTTGTTCTACAGGGAAGGGAACAATTACACATCTGCACCATTTCAGAGCCTGGAAACAGGAAAACTCTCTTCCTTATAGAGGGATTTATATTTAGGGTTCCCACCCACAAGCTGTGTTAGGCAGTTTGAGGAAAAGATCGGTGTCAACTTAGGAATTTCATTTTGTTTTGTGTGTATCATTTGATTGTGAACTTCCACTGAGAATTAGAACCCCCAATCTGTGTATGATGCTGTGTCCTGAGCTGAGGTTGAGTTTGAACTGGCGTGGTGTAGCCTGACGTGGTAGATAAACAAGGCTACAGGAGGAGGAGGAGTTTCTCATCTTCTGGACAACACATACAGGAAAAGTCAACTGGCTGGCTGCCAAGGACTGTTGACTTGCTTTAGCACCCTCTGCTCAACAAGGGTGTTTAGGCCTGTGAACTCAGCATGGCTGGTGTATGGGTTTTATATTGGGCATCCTGACCAAGGCTGGCTTTATAAGACGGATTGTGTATGCAAAAGGGGACAAAAGCAGCAAGCAGGACTTGCTGCATAGAGACAAGGAAGTCTCTACATAGCCACAATAAGGACAGAGCTGGGACCCAAATCTGAGGGGTGAGATCAATTGGGGGGATGGGGGGGGTGGGGGAGAATGTTCAGATGTTTGTTTTTCCCTACATCTGTATCTTGTGCATTTTAAGAGTAAAGTGTGTTCAAGAAGTTCCTTTGCCAAGCCTGTGTGTTCCTAGTTGTCAGGGCCTTCCAGTCCCTGAAGAGCTGAACTGTAAAGTGGAGTACCCATGAGGGTGGAGCTCTGGGGAGGGCATGCATAAGCAAGTGGAGAGCTTGTGAGGAGGGTTCAACACCGGTCTTGGGGCCGATGGCAGCTGAGAGGTGCCAGAGAAGGAGTCTGCCCCAGAGTTCACCTGAGATGCCAGAACTAGACAATATCTGGATGCTGCTCAGACCCAGTTGACTTGAAAGCATGTGGGTTCCAAACGTTGGGTCTAATAAAGCAGACTGCTGATCTTCCACTAGGGGAACTCATCCAGGGCTGCAAGACTGTGTAGTCCAATATAGGGTGCAAATATTCACAGCATCTATTTAGAAAATGTGGTGATGATGTTGTTATACAAGAGCAGAGATACAGAAGTAAACCCCCCAACCATTCACAATAGCTCAAGGTTTAGCAAATACTTTACCATAAACGAAGTACTCTCTTTGATTAACCAGCTGGAGATAGGAGTCAAAATGCAAAGTGCATACAATATCACAATTTTTCCTCACCTGCATAGGGCAAGATGAGATTGGATTGGTACACTGTCCCCGGGAATGGGTGACAGCATATGACCATCTTCAGCAGAATAGAAACAATGATGGGTCTCATGCAGATTTAAAAGAAACAATGCACCCATTTTGAGCATTAAAGAAACACACAAAAATGATTGGGGGAGGGAACAAAGATGGGCCTGAGAAAAAGGAATAAAGAGGTTCCTTCCTCAAAGAGTCTGTAATGTGTGTTTATGAGAATGCAATCAAGTTTGCAGAGAAAATGTAGCTAGTTGTTAAAAGTGTGCTCCCTCCAACTGCATCTCCGATAAGGGTCCAATCCATCTATCACAATGGGTCATATTTGTAATAAAGACAGATTCTGACCAGGATGAGTAATTATGATCACTTAAACAATGATAATGGAAAGCTATGCTCACTTTTTAAATAACTGAACTACTTGAAGAAAAGTTTATTAATTTTAAAAATAGCATTAGGAGAAAAATTGCTGCCTTTGACTCAACACTAATGTATACCTCCTTACGCTGTAAAGATTTTCTCTTCAGGGGAAAAAAAAAGGTGGAGATGGGGGGGTAGGAGTGCCAGCCTTGCTAATTTGGGGCAGATGCCTGAATACTTTATTAGTTCAACAAATTCTCTCAATAATCAATACATTCCTGTACAGCTACTGTCCTTCCTCAGCACTATTTGCACACTCGATTTTTCTGACCTGCTCTGCTGGGTGCTCCAGAAGCCACAGCACCTTCCACCAGTCATGACCTTCACCACAACTGAAATGTTCTTGATGCCACCAATGGTAGGTCCCCCATCAAAACCACCTTCCACATCTCAAAAAACACTCAAAACCTTTGCCACTTACCTATATGCTCAGCTTCCTCACTTAAGTTGTTGTTCTGCTTCCACTGTTTCCATTCTTGTTGCCATCTTCTTCCTGCTGTAATTCCTAGCACATTGGTATGAGGAAGCAGACTTCTTCAGCAGGAAAGTCAGATCAAATAGGCAGATCAAACAGGTCCAACCACCCCAAGGGAAGAACTGGGAGGGTCCTAAGCCCCAAAGACTAAGCAATTGAATCAACCGGTTGTATATGGTATTATTGTGTATAAGAATATGTCGAGTAAGGCCTTTCATGAAAGCTTGTAATGTTCTGAACTTGGTGGTCATTATGACATATTTACAGACTGTGGTTATGAATTTATGTATATAGAGAACTGGATTCATAAAACTTTACGTCCATCTCCCCCAACCAGACGAGACTAGCTCCAAGCACTGAGCATTATACAATCCAGGAAAAAACAAATGATGGGCCATTAAATTTAAAGGGAAAACACAGACATCCTGGCTAGAATTTCCCCACCCTATGTAACCATGATCTAGGAAAGAAAAGCCAAGAGCCCTTCTTTAAAAGGAGGCTTGAAACTTAAGTCTTCACCCAGAACCTGAGGGTCAGTTTCAAAGGCAGGAGGCTGTCTGTGAACAGTGGATCCCCCCGTAGGGCTAGGGGGAACACTGAGAAACTGTTCAAAAGTGATAGGAGACTTGCATTAGTAAAGGGAATTTATCGAATATAGACGTGCAAAGCCTGAAGTTACATAAAGAATAAACATAAAGGTGCAACTTGTATGTGTTCGTTCTTCCTTTCTATTTCATCCTTCTTGAATTGTGGACACCAAAATTGGACATAGCATTCTAGTACCAGTAATACCAGTGCCAAATGAAGAGGCAATATATCCTCCCTACTCCTACTCAAGATTCTGCTTTTTATACATAGAGTTGCCAGGTATCTGATTTTTGACCAGAACACCTGGTCGAAAAAAAGAGACCATGGCAGCTCCAGTCAGCATCACTGACCGGGCCATTAAAAGTCCAGTTGGTGGCACAACCGGGCTGGCAGGCTCCCTGCCCGGCTCCACACGGCCCCCGGGAAGCAGCAGATATGTCCCTCCAGCTTGGGGGCAGCCACAGGGGCGCCGCACGCTGCCCCCTGCCCCAAGCGCCAGCTCTGCAGTTCCCACTGACTGAGAACCATGGCCAATGGATGCTGTGGGAGCAGGGGTAGTGCACAGAGTCCCCTGGCCGTGCCGCCACCTAGGAGTTGGAGGGAGGTGATGCCACTTCCCGGGAGCCACCTGAGGTAAGCGCTGCCCGAAGCCTGCATCCCAGCCCGGAGCCTCCTCCCACACTCCAAACCCCTTGGCACCAGCCCAGAGTCCCCTCCTGCACCCCAAACCCCACATCCCCAGCCCCACCCCAGAGCCTGCATCCCCCAGCTGGAGCCCTCATGCCTTCCCACCCTCCACCCCCCACCCCGAAGCCCTCTCCTGCACCCTCAACTCCTCCTTTCTGGCCCCACCCCAGAGCCTGAACCCCCAGCCCAGAGCCTGTACCCCCTCCCACACTCCAACCCCTCAGCCTCATCCCCCCCTCCCACACTCTAAAACCCCTCAGCCCCAGCCCAGAGCCCCCTCCTACACTCCAAACCTCTCATCCTCAGCTCCACCCCAGAGCCCGTACCCCCAGCCAGAGCCCTTGCCCCCTTCCTACACCCCAACCCCCTGCCCCAGGATGTACATTTCTTTAACAAGCACCTGGGGAAATTTAACTGTTTAAATGTCATAAAAATTCTCATTAAACACACCGTTTTAATAAGAATGGTTATGACAAGACTAGAGAGATATTTTCAATTTCAGCTTTGGATAAACATTTGTTAATTCAACTTCTTTTCCTAGTCCACTGTCTACGTTAGAGTGGTTTGCTGCAAAAACAGATACCCTGGGTCAGACTTGATGTTTTCAAACAAAAAAATATATCAAGTGAAATTCATGAGACAATATGAAAAGTAAATGTTTCAAAATTATATCCAAAACGAAGTTCTGGCCCCTCATTTCAAATATGACATAAGGACAGAGTTTTACAAGTATATAGGGAGTGTGTCTAGTAACTTTTAAATTAATCTTATTTCAGTGTAACCGGACCTCAAAAGTTACTCTTGATGGATTTCTCAGTGGCTGGAAAAGATCTCAAACAATCCCCAGAAAAATCAAGTATTTGTATCTCTAAAAATAATAGATTCCCTTAAACTACAAAGTCCAAGAGAGAGAGATAAAGAACCTTACAACCTGCACTACCACTGACCATCCCTTTCAAATTAAAAAAAAAAAAAGATTTGCTTCTGCCGCTACAATAAATTTTGTCAGTAAAAAAAAAAAAGATGATGAATAAGATAACTGAAGGCAGGGATGATCCAGATGATCAGAGAATCCTGTGCAGAGTTCTCTGCTGTGCATGACATCCACAGGGCATAGCAGGCGTAGAGAGGAGGTAGTTACAACTCCCTGTTTCTGGTACAGTTCTACACCACGGCTGATATGATGTAGCAATTTTGAGGATGTTCTATTCTACACCATTTGGATTTGGCCATTAAGGGGCCATTTGGAAAGAGCCAGAGTGCACATTGTCCTCAGCCCTGTACACCAGAAGCTGTAGGGAAGTGACGTAGGAGCCACCTAGGATAGCGCTATGCCGTGTGCTAGGAGTTTTCCCAGCTGAGGCAACCTGCAAGCTCATCCGTCTCTTTCAGTGAAAAATGGTGTTTGAGCAGGACAGAGTCTTGGCTCTGTCTCTACATTAAAGTTTTAAATAAACACACCAAGAAAACCGCTGCCAAATCAAATAAGACGTCTCTAAAAGAACTTAAACAATATTAAGCATATATGCTATTGCTAATGCCATGTTCAAAAAGGAAACACCGAACACAATAATACATGGTCCAGTCAAAACGGTACATAAGAATGGCCATACTGGGTCAGACCAGTGGTTTATCTAGCCCTCTCTTCCAACAGTGGCCGGTGCCAGCTGCTTCAGAGGGAAAGAACAGAACAGGGCAATTTATCAAGTGATCCATCCCCTGTCATGCAGCGCCAGCTTCTAGCAGTCAGAAGTTTAGGGACACCCAGAGCATAGGCGTGCATCCCTGACTATTTTGGCTGTACATATCCTCCATGATCTTATCTAATTCTTTTGTGAACCTAGTCGTACTTTGGGCCTTCACAACATCCCATAGCGATGAGTTCCACAGGTTGTCTGTGCATTGCATGAAGAAGTATGCCTATTAATTTCACTGGCTGACCCATAGTTTATGTGTTATGTAAACAGGTAAATAATACTTCCTTATTCTCTTTCTCCACACCATTCATGATTTTATAGATCTCGATTATATCCCCTGCTACCCTCTCAGTCATCTCTTTTCCATACTGAACAGTCCCAGACTTTTTCCATCTCTCCTCATATGGAAGCTGTTCCATACCCCTATTCATTTTTGTTGCCCTTCTCTGTACTTTTTCCAGTTCTAATGTATTCAAGGTGTAAGCATACAAAGGATTTATATAGTGGCATGATGATATTTTCTGTCTTACCTATCCCCTTCCTAATGGCTTCTAACGTGGTTAGTTTTTTTGACTGCTGTTGCATGTTAAGCAGATGCACTCCAAGAGACCCCATCATTGTGTACGTATAGTTGGGATTATGTTTTCTAATGTGCACTACTTTGGATCTATCAACACGGATTTTCATCTGCCACTTTGTTGTCTAGTCACTCAGTTTTGTGAGAACTCTTTGTAACTCTTCACAGTCAGCTTTTGACTTAACTATCTTAAATAATTTTGCAGCATCTGCAAATTTTGCCACCTCATTGTTTAACCTGTTCCAGAACATTTCTGAATATGTTCAGCAGCACTGGTCCCAGTATAGACCCTGCAATTTACTTCTCCACACTATGAAAACTAACCATTTATTCCTACCCTTTGTTTTCTATCTTTCAACCAGTTACTGATCCAGGAGAGGACCTTCCTTCTTATCCCATGACTCCTTACTTTGCTTAAGAGCCTTTGGTGAGGGACCTTTTCAAAGACTTTCTGAAAGTCCAAGTACACTATATTCACCGGATCACCCTTGTCCATGTTTGTTGACCCCCTCAACACATTATAATAGATTTCACTTTATAAAAGCCATATCGACTCTTTCCCAACATATTGTGGGCACCTGTGTGTCTAGCAATTCTGTTCTTTACTATAGTTTCAACCAACTTGCATGATACTGAAATTAGGCTTACTAGCCTGTAGTTGTTAGAATTGCCTCTGGAGCCTTTTTAAAAAATTGGCATCACATTAGCTACCATCCAGTCATCTGTTGCAGAGGTTGCTTTAAGTAATATGTTACATACCAGAGTTGTTAGTTCTGCAATTTCACATTTGATTTCCTTCAGAAGTCTTAGGTGAATACCAACTGGTCATAGTGACTTATTACTGTTAATTTACCAATGACAACTCAATCTCAGACAGTTGTTCAGTTTAGTCACCTAAAAAGAATGGCTCAGAAGTAGGAATCTCACTCGCATCCTCTGCGCTGAAGACCAATGCAAGGATTCATTTAGCTTCTCCCTAATGGCCTCCTCTCTTGCTTGAGTGCTCAATTAGCACCCTGATTCTCCAGTGATTGTTTGGCAGTCTTCCTGTTTCTGATGTACTTAAAAAAAAAAATGCTGTCAGTTTTTGAATCCTTAGCTAGTTGCTCTTCAGATTCTTCTTTGGCCTGCCTAATTATACTTGACTTGCCACAGTTTATGCTCCTATTTTACTCATTTGGATTTGAGTTCCAGTCTTTAACGAATGTCTTTTTGTCTTTAACTATCTTTTTTACGCTGCTGTTTAGCCATCACTGCACATAAGTTTGTGTAGAGGTCTGCATCTTTGCACCCAGTAGGCAATTCACCAAGGGGGCCTCCTGGTCATCCCAAACCCAGCTATCTATATTATTAATTATTATTATTATTATCAGACTCTCCCTCATAACTGAGGTCCCCTCTCCCAGAGTGGTATCCTCAGGCAAAAGGATACCGTGACATCACATGGAAGGAGGATCCCAATTATAGGACTGTTTCCCTCTGCTCCAGCTTGATATTTTCCCTCCCAGAGACTTTCATCCTCTTCAACACAGAGGCTGTCAGATTTGGGGTGGGACTGCTCTACTGTGTCCTTGAAAGTCTATGTACCTCTCTGTTTCTCTTGGGTCCTCCAGTTCAGCCACTCTGGTCTCAAAAGTCCATACCCTGTCTCTGATGCCCCTGAATGGCTTGCACCGAATGTACACACTTGCCACCTGCCCACAAAGTAGCTAATCATACATGCTGCGTTCAGTGAACAGCCCCTACTTTGCTGCTGGACTTCCGCCTGCAGGATTTTTACTCTTGCAGGGGTGGGGTAGGGTTGTTGGTTCTGTGTGTGTCACTTTTTTTCTTGGGGGATGGCTGTTATTAGCTTAAGTTTAGAGACTGTATATTGCTCTCAAGCTCCCTCCCAATTCCGTCACAAAAGTCCTGTGTGGTGCTCCTGTTTGCTAGCTCCTCTATTTGCTTAGGGGCTGGCTTTTTAAACTCTTGTTCTCCCTGAGTTAGCCCCACCCCCTCTTCAAGGGAGCCTAAAGGAATTAGAGATACAAAAAATGGCAGGCCAGAGCCTCATTAGAAAGCTCTCAGCCTTGCCTAGTAGGCTGCTAAACTCAGCACATAGCCCACCAACAGACCACACTCTGAACTTCACGCAAGTACATAAAAATTAACAAAAACAGACTTACCCCAAGAGTCACAATCAGTCACTCTTCTTATACCTGGAGAATTCCCTTGTAAATCGCCTCTGTTTGCTAGCTTCTCTGGTCACTTAGGAGCTGGCTTTTTAAACCTCTGTGCTCCCTGGGTTGATTAATACGTGGCTTCTCAATCCACGGATCACAAGCAGGTTTCGAGGGTGGAGCGAAGTGACAAAATCACTCTCCCCTTCTTTATGGATAGATTGGAGGTAGGGATCCTGAAACATTTTTCTGTTCAGAATATGAAGTCCAAGTATGAAAAAGATTGTGAAGCACTGAACTGCCACTTACATCAGTAAATGTCTTCTCCCATTACTACCAATTCACAACTACATAAAGTCAAATTATTTAAGAACAGAGAAATTTTTTCAAATTATTCCTCTTCCCAGGGAATTTTTCTTGTAGTAATTCTAGAAAAATTGTCAGTTCCTTACTAGAATATACGATATTTATTATTTTTATTTAATTTAATGCTTTGCTATTTTAGCATAATTTCAGTTTTGTAAAAAATAAATCAGAGATTAAATTTCACTTATCCTTTAAATTTACATTAACAGAGTAACTGAATGGAGATAAACAAGTTTGTAGTACAAATTCATCCCGAAGAACTACTTATTATAGTTACAGAGTTAATTCTAAAAGGACAGTATTGCAAGCTAGTTAGCTCATTGCTCTAAGTTACTCTTGATCAAATACACTTTGTACACTATAGTTTATATAGCATGAAGTGATGAAACAAAGGAAGTTTACAAAGGGAGTTCTCGTTTTGGCACAATATTTACGAAATAAGAACTCGGCAGAAGACCCAATCAGAATCAATCTGGAGGTATATACTTATGGCATCGCTACAAGACAGCTGCATTGTTTGCAGAACTCCCACACGGACCAGCTAATATTGACTTTTTTCAAAGTGCACTAAATACGTCAAATGCAGAAAATATACAGAGGGAAAAAACAGCAGCAAAGGTTATTCTCAAAGCTTCAAGCAATTCCTGAAAAGATCTCAAACCCATAAAGCAAAAATAAAATAAAACAAACAGAGCTTAACGCCAAGTGCAAGCGCTACTAGACACTTGGGAATTTTTCTGCTTTTTCATAATCGGAAAGGTAGAATGGGCTAGTGGACTGAGCAACAGTCCAGACTCCAAAATTCCTGAGTTCTAATCTCCGTTTTGTCATTGACTCATAGTCTGCTTTGGGCAAGTCACTAAGCTCATGTCTTAATTTCCCCCATCTTTAAAATGTACTTTGCGGGAATATAGGAAAATGAGTATTTGTAGGGTGTTTTGAATAGGTAAGTTATGTGTTATCAAATTCTCTCTGCCAGCCCAGAACAAGTGCTCTAGTCCCCTCCAAACTAATGAAACCTTCCCACACTGCAGGTAAGTGGGAGACAGAGAGCAGATACCCATAACTTTCTGAAATATCAGGGACCTTTAAAATAACTTTTCATCATGAAGAAAGTTGACATTGGTTTTGAACTATGAGGCGGCATTCTCTCTCCATGGTACTTTAAAAGTTAATTCACGCAAAACTTTTCCGTAAAAGCATCTCAAGTTGGTCACTTTTGAAAGTTTAGTTTGCAGATTCTCATCTGTATTCATGATGGAATACAGGAACATTTATTTAAATCAGTGGCTGCAGTATGAGTTTTTAATTTACAGCTCAATTTTGTTATTTTCAATACATATTTATGGATAAAGTTGCAACTTTTAGGTCTTATACTAACAATATTGTAAAATGGAGATTAATTAGGACTTCATTTGAATTAACTACTAGTTTCCTAAAATACACTATATAATTTCAAGACTCAGACAGTGGCTAGAGCTGCATTAGGAGAGAGCTTTAAGGGGGAGGAAGGGGTGCACTGATAAGTACATCAATAGGAGAGTACAGCAAACATGGAAAAACTATTGACTGTCCCCACAACCACTTTTCGCCTTGCACAGCAACAGGCAGTGCTCTGGTAATGTTCAACTACACAAGACACCCACTACCAGGGAAAAGTATCTTTTACATATTAAAATTACACAAGATGGGAAATTAAGAGATACCCAAGCATCAAATATAACTCCATGAAGTTACTATATTTACCACTAAGAGCTATCTAGAGAAATGAAATACTCTGGGTGAAACCTATTTGCCACAAGCCTGGGGCTGAACAAAGGCAACAGCTCTTGTATTATGGTTTAAAGGGTTCATTTAATTTTTTTTCAAAGTTTCTCAAACTCTAAATTAGGCCCCTAAAGTTTATGGCTTCTTCTACATTGGATAAGTATTTTATTTGACATTATTAATAATCTGTCCTGCCTGGTGGGTTAACTAAATACAGAACACTGAAGGGTCAGTGATCCAGGAACAAGTCATAAAATGGAGGACAGCAGAGAGCTGGTTAATATAAATAATTGCTGCAGAAAGACACAAGAGTACTACAGAATTACCTTTAAAAATGATTTACTACTTTTCTGTAGCTGTTGTTCTTCGAGATGTGTTGCTCAGGTCAATTCCACGTTAGTTGTGCGTGCGCCGAAAGCACAGTCACCGGATATTTTTCGCTCAGTGGTATCCCTTGGGCCGGCTCTAATGCCCTCTGGGGCTGCACACTCATGCACCGGTATAAGGGGCCTGTCCAGCTCCCCACCCTCTCGCCGGCTAACTCTGACCATGAGGCAGGTCAGTGGGTTGTGGAATGGACATGAACAATACATCTTGAATAACCGTTACAGAAACATTAGTAACCATTTTTTCTTCGAGTGCTTGCTCGTGTCCATTCCATGTTAGGTGACTCCCAAGTGGTATCTTAGGAGATGAGCTTGGAGGTTCATAGACATGTGGATTGCAACACTGCTCTACCAAACCCAGCATCATTTCTAGCCTGCTGGGTGATGGCATAGTGGGATGAAAAAGTATGTACCGATGACCAAGTCTCTACTTTACAAATATCCTGGATTGGGACCTGGTCCAGAAATCGCTGCTGAGGAAGCATGAACTCTCGTTAAGTGGGCAGTCAAGATGGCGGGAGGTGAGGCACCCACCAGCTCACAGCACCTGTGAATGCAGGAAGTGATCCAGGAGCAAATTCTTTGGGCTGAAATTGGCAGGCCTTTCATCCTGTCCGCTATTGCCATAAAGAGCTGTGTGGAATTATGGAATGGTTTAGTCCATTCTGTATAGAAAGCTAGGGCACACCTAAAGTCCAGTATGTGAAGATGCTGCGCCTCCTCATTATTGTGTGGTTTCAGGAAGAATATGGCAGGAAGATAGCCTGATTACTAAGAAATTACAAAATCACCTTCAGGTAGAACATGGGGTGGGGTTTATGTTGTACCTTGTCCTTAAAGGACATCGTATATAGGAGTTCTGATGTAAGGGCCCTGATCTCTGAGACCCTCCTGGCCAAGGTAATTGCTACCAGGAAGGTGACCTTCCAGAAGAAGTACGACAAAGGGCACAATGCCAGCAGTTCAAAGGGAGGGCCTGTCAGTCTTGAGAGGACCAGGTCCCACAGTGCAATGGGTTCATGAATCTGCAGGTATAGTCTCTCTATGCCCTTGAGGAAGCAAATGGGTGTGTGTGTGTGTGTGTGAGAACCAACAACCTACCATCCAGCGGAAGGTGGAAGGCAGAAATGGCTGCTAGGTGTACCTTAAATCGATGAAATGGCTAGGCCATTTCAGATGAAGCAGATACTCCAGCACAGACTGGGTGAGGTGACTTTGCCCTGGTCTACACTATGAGTTTAGGTCGAATTTAGTAGCATTAGATCGATTTAACCCTGCACCCGTCCATACGATGAAGCCATTTTTGTCAACTTAAAGGGCTCTTAGAATTGATTTCTGTACTCCTCCCGACGAGGGGATCAGCGCTGGAATAGACATCGCCGGGTTGAATTTGGGGCAGTGTGGATGCAATTTGATGGTATTGGCCTCCAGGAGCTATCCCAGAGTGCTCCATTGTGACTGCTCTGGATAGCACTTTGAACTCAGATGCACTAACCAGGTACACAAGAAAAGCCCCGGGAACTTTTGAATTTCATTTCCTGTTTGGCCAGCATGGCGAACTCAGCAGCACAGGTGACCATACAGTCCCCCCAGAATGTTTCTACGCTCCCCTTATCTCTGTCCCTGAGGTTATCGCAGATTAGAAGGTGGAAAAACGCACTCCGATGACATGTTTTCCGAGCTCATGCAATCCTCCCGCACTGACAGGGCACAGCGTAATGCATGGAGCCATTCAGTGGGAGAGGCAAGGAAAGAATTGCTTGTTTGCTTAACGGGAAAAGTATCATGCCTCGCTAGCAATCCTGCCCGAGCCAGGTCACTGTGTCACATGCACTCTGCTGCGCTGTGTCAGCCTTGGGCAGGGGCATGACCATGACCGCTTTGTGAGGCCATAGATATAGACATTGCATTAGGTAGCTTCTGTAGCTAGAGAAAACATTCCTGTGCATTCGACAAAGTCTGTGGCAAAAAAAGAGAAGCCCCATAGTGTAGTGGTTATCACGTTCACCTAACATGCGAAAGCCCTGTAGCGTAGTGGTTATCACGATCAGCTAACATGCAAAACATCCCCAGTTCGAAACTGGTTGGAAACAGGTCAGTGTTCCTTTTTCTGACTCCACTCCTGCATTTTTAGTCTTAGAACAGACTGTGCTGTGAAATTTTACTTGGAATTATATCAATTACGAGGTAAATAATATGGAAGCTCTCTCTAAGTTATAGTGCCAGGTTCCTTACCCTTTCAACTGCTCTGATAAATTAACATTTTTGTTAGGGGTAGGGGAAAATTTTCCATGAAGCCTTTTATAGGGACTAAATGCTATCTTAGGGCTGGTCCACACTAAGCCCCCAGTTCGAACTAAGATACGCAACTTCAATAACGAAGCTGAAGTCGAAGTATCTTAGTTTGAACTTAAAGGTACTTACTGCGGGTCCACACACGGCAGGCAGGCTCCCCCGTCGACTCCACCTATTCCTCTCGCGGAGCAAGATTACCGGTGTTGATAGCGAGCACTTCTGGGATAGATTTATCGCATCTTGTCTAGACGCGATAAAATCGATCCCAGAAGATCGATTGCTTGCCGCCGAACCAGCGGCTAAGTATAGACGTACCCTAAGACTCTGAAATAATCTTAACGTGGCCCATAGAGTGCAATCCTTCATTCTGGATTTGTCATTCCACAAGTTGAACTGCTCCTTCCTACCGTCCAGGCTTCATGAGCCATGGGAGCAAGGGGCAGGCTGGGGTAGGTGCGACCGCGTGGTGCTGCCGGCTGGGAGAGCAGCCTGAGGCAGAAGCCTCCAGCTCGCATGATATTCCAGGCAGGACTGAATCTCCATGAGACGAAACTTAAAGAAGAGAATGACCTGGAGTCACTCCCATTCGGTGCTCTAAGAGGAGGATAGCCATGTTTGTCCAGGCACCCCTGATTGACCTCACCGAGGCCTGCCAGCTGAGCGGGACCCTGGCTGGCAGGAGCCAGCGGACAGAGCCCCAGACCGGCAGCAGGCTGAGCTGCTCAGCCCACTACCAGTCTGGGCCTCCGTCCACCAGCCCTGCTCAGCTCGCTGCCTGCCTGGGGTTCCGATCATCCAGGCAGGCAGCGGGCTGAGCGGGACCGACAGGTGGGACCCCAGAAAAAAGGTGCAAAACTATTGTCTGCTGTTGCTTTCACGGAAGGAGGGCGGGCGGGGGGGAAGGGGACCTGACGACATGTACGCAAAACCACCCACAACAAAGTTTTTGCCCCATCAGGCATTGGGAGCTTAACCCAGAATTCTAATGGGCAGCGGAAACCGCGGGAATTTTGGGATAGCTACCCACGGTGCACTGCTCTGTAAGTCGATGCTAGCCGTGGTAGTGACTTAATGCGCTTAGTGTGGACATACACAATAGACTGTATAAAATCGACTTCTAAAAAAATCAACTTCTATAAAATTGACCTAATTTCGTAGAGTAGACATACCCTTAGTGGGTCAGAGGCCTCGTTGGGATGACCACGCAGAAAAACCACTTCTACTTGGCAAGGTAAGTTGCTCTAGTAGATGGTTTCCTACTACCTAGTAATACCTTGTGGACTTGTTCCGAACAGGCCAGCTCTGCTTGGTTTAACCATGGAGCTTCCACGTGGTCAGGTGGAGGGCCTCGTGGTTTGGGGGGAGCAGTCGGCTGTGATCTTTTGAGATCAGGTCTGGGAGGGGAGGGAGCAGCATCAGGGTCGCAACTGACAGATCGAATAACGTGCCGAACCAGTGCTGGCGTGGTCATGCTGGGGCTATAAGAATAACCTTTGTTCTGTCCTGCTTGAATTTGAGTAAGACTTTGTGCACAAGAGGAATGGGAGGAAATGCACAGAGCAGGTGCTTTGTCCAAGGGAGCAGGACGGCATCTATGAATGAGCCTGGGCTGCGCCCAGGTTAGAGAGCAAAACTGCTGAAACTTCCTGTTTTGCTTGGTTGCAAATAGGTCTATGAGAGGAGTCCCTCCTCCCCCACTGCTGGAAGATGGTCCTAGCTATAATTGGGGCAAAGGGATCTGCTGAGGTGACCTGCCAGATTGTTCCAGGCGCCCAGAAGGTGAGAAGCTTTGAGGTGGATCAGGTGCTTAATGCAGAATTCCCACAAGTGAATGGCCTCTTGACACAGGAGAAAGAGCATGCCCCCCACCTGTCTGTTGATATAAAACATGGCTTCCGTGTTGCCTGTAAGGACTCAGAGTTCTGAGGTGCTCGACCTGAGGCTCCCCCCCACCCCGACTTAGCTCGGATGCATCCGAGCTTAGGGATACTTAGGGTTGGGGACTGATAAAGGGAATGCCTAAGCCAACCAACCAGGGGTCCTGCCACCAATCTAGAGAGGTAAGGACCTGGACAGGAACTGCAAGCACTGAGTCCAAATGACGATGGTTTGGCAAGTATGCTAAGGCCACCCACACTTCAAGGGGTCTGATGCACAGTCTTGCCTGCTTACCATATATGTGTACACAGCCATATTAATAGTCTGAGGCAGAAACGGGCTGTCATGATGGGCAGACCTTGACCTGCGATATCAGGGATGACATTGTTGGATAGTGAGCCTCTGGGAGGAAGACTCTGGCCGAGGTGGAATCGAGCACTGCACCAATAAAACTATCCTCTAAATGGGGATAAGCATTGACTTCTAATTTATCAGCAGGCCCAGTGCTTGGAAGTTAGCTTGGATCAGGTGGATGCCAGCTCTCACCTAGGCCTCGGGACCAGCCCTTGATCAGCCAGTCGTCAAGATAAGGGTAGACTGGCACCCCTTGCCTTCTGAAGAAGGCTGCCACTACTGCCAGGCATTTTGTGAATACTTGAGGGGCTGCCGCCAGGCCAAAGAGGAGGATGGGGAACTGGTAGTGGGTCTGGTTCATGACAAAATCTGAGAAATCTTTTGTGACCCCAAAATATGGAGATGTGAAAATAGGCATCTTAAGTCAAGGGCTGTGTACCAGTCCCCTGGATCCAGGAAGGGAATAATGGAGGCCAGGGAGGCCAAGCAGAACTTCAGCATCCTGAGATAAGTTTTGAGGAAATGCAGATCTAGGTTGGGTCAGAGATGCCCTTTGGCCTTCGGGATTAGGAAATAATGGGAGTAAAACCCTTTCCCTCTCAAGCATCTCCTCCACAGCCCCTACTCTGGGCTAAAACTGCTCATAAGAAGAGTCCCTGAAGAGGGACGAGGAAAGGAGGTGGGAAGGAGGGACTGAAATAAACTGAAGAGTGTAACCTTCCTCCACCATACTCAGTACCGCGGTCTAAAGTGATGAGGGACCATGCCAGGCTGAAGTGGGAGAGATAGATTGAAAACAAAAAGGGGGCAGTATCCACTACAAAAATCTGGTATAGTGTCCTTGGACACCACATCAAAAGTTCTGCTTGGAGCCTCCCGAGTATCTGTGAGGACTCGGTAGAGAGGCTGAAGCGGGGGTGGGTAGATGTCTGTGTTTATGCCCGTTTTGCTTCTTAAACAGGTCCTGGTGTGGCGGCGAAGCCAAGAAGTGGACCGATTGTTGAGGCCTGAAGTGTTTCCTCAAAGGCACTACAGCATATGAATCCTTCCGGCTGTGAAGCTTCACATCCGTTTGCTCAGAGAAGAGCAAGTGCCTTCAAACAGAAGGTCCTGGATGGGTTGTTGGATCTCCACTGGGTGACCGGAGGACTGGAGCCAAGAGCATCTGTGCATGATCACGGCAGATGCCATGGAACTAGCCACCGAATCTGCCGCATCCAGAGTGGCCTGTAGGGAGGCCCTGGCCAGAGACTTCCCTTCCTCCACCACAGCAGAGAACTGCCTGGGCTCCTGGGGAAGAGTCCTTGAACTTCATCATTGACTCCCAGACATTAAAACCGTATCTCCCCAGCAACACCTGCTGGTTGGAGATGCGGAGCTGTAGATCCCCTATAGTATAAACTTTTCTACCAAAAAGGTCTAGTCTCTGTGTCCCTTGCTTTGAAAGTTTCTCCTTGCTGTCCCTCTCATTGGCTGCCAAGACCACCAGGGACCCCACAGGGGGATGGGAGTACAAGTACTCATAGCCCTGGGCAGAGAGAAATTACTTCTTTTCGGCCCTGGGAGAATGGGGTTTGCCACAAGGCCTTAACCAGTCCCATAAGTGCCTAATTGAGGGGGAGGGCCACTTTTGCTGGGCCTGCAGCGGACAGGCAGCAGAAGGGTTCTTTGATTACCTCCACCTACAGCCCAAGGATCGATACCACACTTTTTAACAGCTCCTGGTGAGCTGAGAAGTCATTGTGGGTGGGGTCGGGGAAGGGATACATGTGTCCCAAACACTGCCTCATCTGAGGAGGAGGAGGAAGAGACCAACACCGCCAGGGAGTCCTCTTCCTTGCCTTCTACACCAACTGGGTCCTGTAGATCTAGGTCCTGAGGCTCAGTACTGGGCTTGGTACTGGAGTCGAGGTCAGGTGCCGGTTGTAGGGATGGGAGCATTCTTCTTTCTGAGGCTATGGAGTATGAGTATCTGGAAGAGGGCCCTTGAATATGGGGACACCCCCAAGGGTTCCAAAATGGCCATTGCATCTGCATAGGCCAGTGCCCACTGTGCCAAGTACTCGGCAGTACCTCTGTGTCTGGGTCCATCAACTGGCAGGGCTGCCCAGGGCGGAACTGGCTGACGAGCCTTCCTCCGGAGACCATGGAGGGACAGTACCGATCGGTCTGGGGAACAGTGCCGAAGTGGGAAGACCTGTGTCAAGGCAGGCAGTCCCTCTAGACAGTACCAAAGGCAGGAGTGGCAGAAGCTCCCTAAAAGTGTGGGGAGCCACTGAACTGTGGCTCTGCCCCCTTGCTGCTCCTTCTTCCCAAGCTCTCGCACCACACCTTCTCTCTATGCCTCCACCGTAATATTGTCTATTCCCCCAAGGCCTTGCCCTCGCACTGTCCTTTCCCCCAAGGCCCTGCTCCTTCCCCTGAGGCTCCGCCTCTGCACTGCCTCTTCCTGAGGCCCTTCCCCAGTTTGCTCCTCTCCACCCCTTCCCCCTTACAGCTGGCAAAGTTGACAATAATTGTCTTAGTCACCCATTTTCCCCCCTTGACGGTCATTTGGTAATTTAAGTAAAAATATTTCTCAGCTCGGTAAGTACTGGATTGGACTGAAAAAGCTTTAGATGTAGTTTAAGCTGTACACAATCAGCATTTTCCATCTGGGAATTTATATGTTACAGTGCTAGATGCAGAGGGAGATGGATGTTTGTGAAATCCCCCCAGCTTTGGGAGCCAGATTTTTCCTTCTGTAACTGCAAAAATCAATAATGCTCCTTGAAGAGTTGTTCACCACACAGGAAATGTAAAGCAAACTGAAGTAAAATTCTCAGCAATTGTGGTTTAATACAGATTAAAAATCATCATATGAAAAATAGCACTCTTTAAACAGGAAATAAAAATATGAACTTATTGAACGTTGCTATGTAATCATCGTTGAGTTGATGCACAAGAGCTGCTACACTGATGAAAACACAAGGAAAATAAACTTGAATGGAATAGAAATAGCATGTTTATTTACAGTGAGACAATACACATGTTCAGGATTTAAGTCTACTGAAGAAAAATATTTCTCACAATATTATTTATATTTCCATAGTGCCTAGGAGCCTTAATCATGGAGCAGGACTCCACTGTGCTAGGAGCTATACAAAAAACAGATGTTTAAGCATCAAATTTCTGGGGATACAAAAGACAAGAGCAAGAAAACGACTCATTTTTCCTTAAGACATTATTGCAATTATTTTAAGAGACTGGCTCCTGTCACGATTAGGGACCTACCAAATTCACACTGTGAATAACATGTCACGGACTGTGTAATCAGTCCTCTCCTCTGAAATCTAGCTATTGGAGGGGAAGGGAATAGCTGGGAGTTCCCAAGCCCGGGGCTCCTACCAGGCCTCCGGCTCCAGCTGCTAGTCTTGGCCAGGCTGGGGAGGAACAGGACTTGCTCTTCCCCTACACAGCCACTTGGGGAAAGTGTGTGTGTGGGGGGGGGGGTGAGAAGGGAGGGGGGGAAGAGGGGAGTGAGACCCACATCTGGGTACCTACCCCAGCTGCAGGAAGCGCCAGGACTGGGCAGCTGTAGGAAGTTGATGGAGTTGGGGCTGATCTCCCCTGTGCTGCTGAGAGCACTCCAGCCGGGGGCTCCTAGCTGCTAGTTCTGGCCAGGTTGGGGAGGGACAAGACTTGCTCTTCCCCTGCAGGGCTGCACTCATGGGGGGGAGGGGGGAAATCAGACCCAATTCCAGATACCTACCCTGTGCTGCTGGGAGCACCCTGCAGCACAGGGGAGGAATCCACCTCAACCTCCAGCATCCTCCTGTGGCTACAGGAAGCTCCGGGGCTGCTGCCCAGTCCTGGAGCTTCCTGCAGCCACGGGAGATACCTGGAAGCAGGTCTGATCTGCCCAGAGAGTGGCTGTGCTGGGGAAGAGCAAGTCCTGTCCCTCCCCAACCTGGCCAGAACTAGCAGCTAGGAGCCCCCGGCTAGGGCACTCCCAGCAGCACGGGGGAGATCAGACCCATCTCCACCTCTAGGAACCTCCTGCAGCTGCAGGAAGCTCCGGGGGTGTTGCCTTAAGAGCCCAGAAGTGAGGGTGGCAATCCCATGACCCCCCACAACAGCTTTGTGACCCCCTCCACAACCTCAGTTACAACACCATGAAATTTCAGATGTAAACCTCTGAAAACATGGAAGTGATTAATTTTCAAATCCTATGGCTGTGAAATTGACCAGAATGGACTGTGAATTTGGAAAGGCCCTAGTCACGATAGTTAGTTATTCTAATTCTTTAAATTGCATTTCACTCCTTTAAGTTATATATCAGAAATATTAATATAGTCTGTTAGAAGTTTAAATTGGAATACTATTATCATTTCAAATAAGACCCCCATAAAGATCAGTAAATACAATGCACTTCAAAATACAAATTGAAAAATAAAGTTATTGGTTAATATGTAGGTAATCTACATCAACCCCCACTTCAAGGCTTACATTAACCAGAGAAAGAAATCAAGGTGATTATGCAAATATAAAATTTCAAATAAAGTAGTTACTAACTGTATTTGCGGGAGATTGCAGTAGTTGCCAGAGACCTTCGTGTAGTTAATGTTGCTGACAGAGCTACTGAGATAGATCTCTATTTATCAAATAGGGTGAGACTTTTCATACTTCATAGTACTAAAAGATTTGGCCAAAAAGCCAATTATTTTCATCCAAGCACTTACAGTACCACGGCAAATACATACCACATACAGCAAAAAATATTGGACAACTTTATGCTAGCCAGAATTACAGTGTTGAGATTCACTGTTTATCATGAAAAATTAAGAGGTGGTCAGCTAAAAGATGCCAGAAAGATTACTAAGAATAGTTTGAAGCTAGAGCAAAGACTGTTTCAAGTATTCAATAGTAGCATTAAATATAATACATCCAATGTTGTAATCAGAGTGTTTTTGATTGCAGAATGATTGCAAACCGAGGCTTCATCTGATAAGTAAAACATATCTACAGTGTTATTTTTTTTTTTAATAGTAAAATCTTGGCAAAGTAACAAATTAGTTTTGCTCATACCTCTCCAGAAACAAGGAGTACCTTGCATCAGCACAAGTAAGGTCTCAAATGCATAACTTAGAAAGCTTGCCAAAGGGAAAAGATTATTCAAGTCATAGTGAATACTGCAGGATTAAGGTTCCAATCATGTAATTGCAACAAGGCAAAGCAGTCTACCTTTGCATTGCTGAGAGCAGGACTAGTGCCCAACTGTGTAATGGAGCACACTTACCATCTTTCTTAGTTTCCTTTTTCATTTAATATACAACAAGTTTATTTTAAAATTACTAGGTTACACCAAAATAACCCAATCCAAGTTAAAATCTTAAGGAGCAGTTACAATGTTCGTGTAGTACATTTTCAAAATATGCATTTGCATCTGTAACCTTTTACTAGAATTTGCTAAATTAAATCCACTATCTGAAATAATCAGCTCCAAAAATATACATTTGATTATGCCAAACGAGTAACTCAAGCTACAGTTTTCCAAAACACCTTACACGTAATACAGCAGAACCAAACTTGCACAATTTCAATTATTCAAACTGATTTTCCACCCAGCACATTGACTCACTGGCAGACACTACTGAATTGTCCTCAGCTGAAAAACAGAACCCATCTCTGCTTCCCCTTATGCATGCCAAAAAACCCCAAAAAACCTCCATGCACTACAGTGGATGGGACTACTCAATAGTACCTCCATCTTGGAGCAAAATTAAGTGAATGAGAAAGGTAGCTGCTTTAGTTATAGGAGGCTTATGTCCAATGGGTTTGTGTACAGACTCCAGTTTTGTCATCTTAGCCCTTTTAATAAACTTCATGGGTGAAATCCTGGCTCCTAGAAGTGGAAAAAACTTCCACTGACTTCAGTGGGGCCAACATTTCACCCCATAAGGTTCAAAACCAGAACATATTCTCATTAAAACAAGGTGACTCATTCCTGGAAATAGAAGATTATTTGTTTCAGGGTGGCTTTTCACGATTCCTTATGGTTACTTTGTATTTAAACTAGGTGTGTTTAGAAAAAGTTTAATTCTTCATAGCTTTTCTCCCCACTTGCTCCTGCAGTAAAGCCCATAATAACGAGTATTATGAAAAGGATTATGACAATAAACTGAAGTCATATACTACTATAGCTTCAATATAGGACCAAGCAAGAGAAAAAGCTGAGACGAAGATGGACATAAAACAGAAAAGTTCATACAAATACTGACAGAGTTCATTTCTTTGCCACATTTGCTTCAGTATGAATGCCGTTCCTTATCCATCCTATCAGTACTTGATTCACTTAAAAGATAACTGCCGTGATTTAGCTTTACTAAGGTACTAATATTTCACTAAGAATGTATTGAAGACTTTTCCAAATGTTTAGAAATACCTACCGTTTTAGCAATTCCATTTAGTGATAAACCATTATCCCTTCATTGAGACTGTCATATTTATAATACACTATTGTACTGCCCAGCATAATGCTAAGGCTTGTAAAACAGATTGAAACGATAAAAATATAGGTATGGTTCCATTAAAAAGTATTAAAATCAAATAATGTCAACGTTATTTTGAGTTCAAATTTTATTTTCCAAAAAGTTATTTTATCATCTGATTTGATCCTACTCATTCAATTAACCAATATGACTTGCGAACAACAGACCACACGAGCAAAATCTTCAAGAGCACCTATGTGAAACAGTGGTATTTAGGCACTTAGAATTTTATTTCTTATAACTTTGCAACTGCTTGAGTTTCATTGGTTTCTAATAGATCTTGACATTTCTCAATATGATCTGCCTAATGAGACAACCATGATAATGGTTTCTATTTGACTGTTTTCATTATCTGTATTCTATTTCAGACATTTACTCTTTGTAATTATCTGCATTTATTACATTTTTCAGAGGCAAATAATCCTACTTCAATACAGGTACAATCTCCTTTAAAAATTAGCAATACTACACTCAGGGAACAAGTAGTCCATTCTTTTAGAATAAAAGTCCTGTTTCAAGGATTGGCTGGCACATAGGCAGGGGGTACATCTCCACTCCACTTGGGAGTGTGCTTCCCAGCTCAGGTAGACAGACCATGTCAGCTCTGCTCGAGCTGCACGGAAAAAAACATCAGTGTAGCTGAAGGCAGCACAGGTGGTAGCTTGGGCTAGCCAAACGTGTATGAATCCAGGATGTCCAGTGGGTTAGTACTCAGGTGGTTAGCCAGAGCTGCCACCCAAGCTACTCTTGGCTACACCACTGTTTAGCACACTAGCTCAAGTGTAACTAGCGTACGTCTGTCGACCCGAGTAGGGAAGGACACTCCCAGCTGCAAAGTAGACATACCCAAAAAAGCCCAAGCTTTTGGGTAGCATTGATAGCACTTGGCTCCAGAATAATAGTAAAAATCTCTGCCTGATAGTTATTATACTATATCATCACCACCACTTGTCAGAGGATGAGGAAATCCAGTCTGAATGGGGCCAAACATGCAATATTTGTATGCCTTAACCTGAACTGTTAAACAAAAACAGTATGAAATTGAAGGAGACCTATAAGGCTGGCAGAGGATTGGTACATCTTCCAGAGCAATGGCCACTGCACGGCTTCAGAAAATTCAGGACATGCTTCCCTCAGTGACCAATTAGCTCTGGCAGATAGGCTGAAGAAGGCTTTATGCCATGGAAATTCAACCCCCTGCGTCTTTTTGGTTGGACAATACCCATGGGGGCACTATCCAAGGAAGTTGCTATGCTCAGAAGAGTGCAGGAATTAGAATCATGGCTGACTCCTGCCCAGACAGTGGTTGGGGAGAAAGCACTTTGCACCCTTTCCTTATTGAACCTTGAAAGGGCAGCCAACATCTAGCTGTAAAAATAAGCAAATAGGAGAGGGTCATTTTATGCCTGTGACATCAGAGAAACACTAAGAAACAGAAGAAAGGATAGAGCGAGGGAGACAGATGAGAGGGAAATGCCATCAGTCCCACTAAGTGCCATTCTGGTAAGCTAAAGTGTCCTGGTCCTCTAAACTTATCTACTGTGCAAGCTCAAAAACCAGGAATAATATAAATAATTATATATTAATGCATATAAATGTATAAATATACTTTACCTTGCATCTTCATATTTGTAACAAATGCTTATCCCAATAGTCAGGTTAATTAAAGAAATGATTTTCAAAATTGTGCTCATGCAATAGAGACAATATATACTTAGACTTTTAAGAAATTCCTGAATTAAGACATAGGAATAAGCATTTATTATTAGTTTGGAGATGCAAGATGAGAATGTGAATATATGAGCAGGAAATAAAAAACCAACACTGATGAGAAACACTTGTTCACCACACATACCAAACTGCATACCAGAAATCAATTTCCATGATATTTGTTCTATTCTTCTCCCTCAAAGTTCATCAGTGGAAGTATTATTAGTTTTTGATAATTCACATTCTTCACTGAAGTGGCAGTTTTGAAGGATGTCCTTATAATGGTTCTTCAGATCTGTGTACAGAGAGACAGTTTCCTCCGAGTGAGGAAATGGCAGCAGCTTTTCATTCAACAGTATCTGTACTTGGTACTCCTCCTCAGGGGTCTTAGCTTGGTCACAGTGATAAAGCACAAATATCAGGTTTGAGGCATAAGGCACAATGCGACCACTACGAAACTTCCGATGCATTTGTTTTTTGTAATTGTTAGCAGCAAGGGGCTCCTCATCCTTGAAGAAACCCATTAGAGCAAGCAGTGGCTGAAGGGTCTCTGCATGTCCAAATTGCAGGATTACAGGTGAAGAAATGGGCATGGAACTAGAAAACATAAAAAGTGAAGAATAAGCATCTGTGTTTAAAAGCAAACACTAGTGTACCGTACAGTTGTTAGCAAAGAGTAGATTATTTTAAACATTTGTTTTACACTGGCGTTTACTAAAAACACGTTTGGAATCAAAGGTGTCTAACTATCTGAAACACATTTTAAAATGTTTTTTTAAATAAAAGTGGATTTTGTAACAAAACTAATTGTGCTTTTAAAAAAATTAGCTGTATTCTACCTATTATAGTACTATTACTATCAATTAATTGCTAAGTAGTAACCCAAAGTCTTAGTACACAAACAAAACGACAACGTATTTGGCATTACTGAAATACTCAGATGACTGAAATATTAGTATAGATGGGCATAGCCTGTTCAGAAAGGACAGGCACGGAAAAAAGAGAGGAAGGTTGCATTACATACTACGACACTTGCTCTGATGTCTGGTGAAAAGCAAGCCGGTTGAAAAGCTTTTGGTGAAGATAAAGGGGGGAAAAAAAAAAAAAACCCCACACAGGGACAATGTCATGGTAGGGATCTACTAGAAGGCCACCAAATCAGGAAGAAGAAGTGGATCAAGCATTTTTAGAATAAACAACAGAAGTATCCAAAGCACAGGACCTAGTGATAATGGAGGACATTAGCTGCCCAAATATTTGTTGAAAAAAAAAATATATGGCAGGACACAGATTGCCCAACAAGTTTTTAGAATGTACTGCAGACAGCATTTTTGTTTCAGAAGGTAGAGGAAGCAAATAGGGGCTGGTTATTTTAGATTTTATTCTGACAAATAGGGGGAACTGGTTGAGAATCTAAAGGTGGAAGGCAACTTGCGTTAAAGTGACCCCCCCCCCCCAAAAGTTCATGATTCTGAGGAAAGAGTGAGAAAAATCAGGGAATTGGTAGGCATGGTCACATGGGACAGAAATCTATGGAAAAAGGAGTCCAGGAGAGGTGGCAGTTTCTAAGAGATACACAACAATAAATGCACAACAGCAAATTGTCCCAAGGTGGAGGAAAGATAAGAAGAACAGTAAGAACAATGACTACATCAGGTGCTTTTTAATAACTTGAAAGTCAAAGCAATTGTACAAACGGGAAACAAGGACAAGAACATACAAGGGAAAGTAAAAAATAATAGCACAAACATGTAGGGACAAAATTACCTTCACAACTTGTTGATTTTAGGCCAATTTTCCAAAATGAAATTAAATAAAGACAAGTGCAAAGTACTATACTTAGGAAGGAAAAATACAATGCACAAATACAAAACAGAGAAGACCTGGCTAGGCAACTGTTCTGCAGAAAAGGATCTGGGGTTATAGTAGATCACAAATTGAATATGAGGGGGATGTAGTGGAAAAAAAACGATATACATCCATAATATCAGATTCTGTGATCGTGTATCATGCTAAAAAACGGGGAATTATGT
The DNA here is from genome assembly GCF_027887155.1 of Malaclemys terrapin pileata. Classification (NCBI taxonomy): domain Eukaryota; kingdom Metazoa; phylum Chordata; order Testudines; family Emydidae; genus Malaclemys; species Malaclemys terrapin. The sequence goes on along the minus strand of NC_071511.1, from coordinate 93,071,289 downwards.
TTAGCTCACTGCAGCCATTCACAACTACTACTACCAAGGAAACATTTAGTCTTCTTGCAGATGCTATTGCCTTATTCTATCTCTACTTTCATTATGCAGAGACATCATGCACATTTTCTAACGGAAGGCTGGATTGTGACCAGAGGTGGGAAGAAATTCAAAAAAGGATGCATGGAACTTTTCCACCTTTGCACATCTGTAAAGGGGTCAGGCATAGTCATAATGAGGAGCATAGGTACTGCTCCGTGATAAAACTCCTGAGGACACTAGATAGCCAAAAAGAACGCACCATCTCAAGAGTAGGAAAATAAGAACCAACCATAAAAGGAGCTTAAAAAAAAAAAAAATCTAGATGGAAGGAAGATTGGCAATGTCCACTTTACAATTGCATCTGCCAGTCTCTCCCAGACTTACAGGGCCAGCAGCTAGAGGAGGATGCTAGAAAAGACTCCTGTAAAAGACAAAAACAAAAAAGTGAACCTAAGAAGTGAGAGAAGGTACTATAGCTTTTTCCAAGGGCCATGAATGTAGGTGGAAGACGTCCACACTGATATGAAATTGGATAACGTCCAGCACCAGTGAGTTAATTCAAATCCTCCCAAAAAAATGGAACGAAAAATTCACAGCAACTTATGCCAAACTTTGCTACTTTTTTTTTTTAAAAAGCAAAACAAAACAAGATACTTCTCCAGTTAGTTCCTTTTTGAGGTAGGAGAATTCCGTTACTACAAATGGTAAAGGCAGGGCATAGTTACAACCTCAAGTGCTGTATAGGGCTAATTTATATAACTCTTCTATAGTGATGTGCACCTATATATATTTTCTTGGAAGTAGATCATTAGGGAGTCAATTTCACCACTATGAAGACTGCCACTATAATGACAAGACACTGCTGATTTCCTTAAAGGAGTTATTTATATGAGGCTGTATAAAATTATGTACTATAAATGTAAATTAACCTTGTTTAAGCAAATCTAATCATGGATTCAGTTCTATACAAAACAATATCTATATACCTTATGATCAATAGTTTAATAAAGCTAGAACCAAAAATGTTATTAACAATTCTTTCTATGCACTGTTTAGTAGCATAGATTAACAGAATTCAGTTCATGAGCCAATTGGAATCTTGGCTGACTTCTGGGGTCGTGGGTTTAACCTCTGCAGAAGTTTCTCCATCTGTAAAATGGTAATAATTCCTACTGTATATACTACCTCTAATAAGCAGTAAGGTACACATATGCTGAATGGGAAAATTATGTCCTAAGTGCCAAAAATCACTTCCAGCTACAGAGATAGACAGCAGCTCAGGAAAAATGCTGTCTTCTACCACACAGGTTGAAACTTTGTTCCCTAGAAGTTGTGGGTAAGCTCTCCCCCTTTGTCAGGTGCAGCAATCCTCCTCCAAAGATCATCTCCTTATTGTCAAGAAAGATAAAGTCCTCCTATTGACACCATCTGCAGAGTTTTCCATTGACCTCCAGGATGTATCCGTCCTTACCCGGGCCTTTACCCTCAATTGGAAGGACTGATGAGACCACCACCTGCGTACCTGATTCCTTAACCCTCGCTCCCAGATTCTTGCAGTCACTACTGGTCTGATCAGTCACATGGGATGAATAACATGGGGTAGTGGTCAGAAGGCCAGGCAAGCCTCAGCAACCTTTCCATGATGCCTCGGATTTGGGCTCCAGGGAGAAACCACATATTCTGGGATATCAGCTTGGCAGATGGATGCCTTCATGTCCTTCTGAAGGATATCTCGACCATCACCACCCTTCTTCCGAGTGTGATTTATATACTTGTTAGATAATGGTGTGCACTTACACAGATAATTGCATTTGAAAGCATCATAGGGATGGGAAATTCACCCCCATGCAAACTGCCAATAAAATGCCTATGTACTCCTGAACTCCTCAAAATAAAGGACCAGGAGGGTATTCTTCATCCTCACAAATCCAGTGATTTGCATCTGATCATGTGTAAATGAAGTCCAGTAAATTATAAATACCTGGATTTTTTGTTGTAGCAGCTAAGATCATGATGCTGCAAACTGCCTTGTGTGGGTGAACCCCTGTACCTCTACACAGCCCCAGTGACTTTAATGGGGCATCATACTGGTATAAGTCCACAAGCACAAAGCCCCATTGCAAGGTTTGAGCTATACAGATTTACTGCAGAACTAAAATGAAAACAAGGCTAAAAAGACAGTTAGAAATAGTGCAGCACAATCATGAAGTTTATTCAACCCTGAAAAGATTTAGAAGGGACTTAACTGAAGTACTGAAGATGATTAAACGTGGATAACAAAATCTTAGACAAGAGAGATTGAAAAGGCCTATTAGATCATCTAAACCATCCCCATCCAACACAGGATCATTCCCTAATATACACTTCCTAGTGCTATATCTAGTTGAGTTTTAGAAGTGCCAAAAAAAAAAAAAAAGGGCTTCTACTACCAGAAGTTTGTTCAGATATTCAGTTTAGCTGTCCCATTTTAATTATTTTTAATATCCCCTGTATTACCCTGAACAATTTTTTCTTCTTTGTGTTTAACCTTTTAAATACAAAGTTTTTAGCATCTCACTTCTACCTTCCTATCCAACTACAAGGATTTTGCTCCTTTTTTCCGTCCCACAGCAATATTGCCTTCTATTTATTTCTGTTGATCATTCTTATTCAGTTTGTCAATATCTTTCTGGTACTGCGGTGCCCAGAAAATAATACAACATATCAGGTTCTCTCACCTAGGACAGAAAGCAGGACACATACAATACCTAAACAAAACCTGAAGGAAATACTCCATTCTCCAAAATAAGCTACATTAACTGTCCTACAATTCACCAGACAATACTGACAGACAAATGTATTTAAAAATTTATCTTGGAACATAGAGTACTTGTAAGTCTAAATTCAATTGAATTCCAGCTAGGCAACATTTCCTGTGTCCTTTTCAACCATGGAAACATTTTGTAATCCCATTCCCCAATAATACAGCATGCCCCCAAATCAAGCTTCTCTACCCAAATTTGTTCTTTATAAAACCACATTGCTTATTGCTCAGGATTTTATCCTGCAGATGATTAGGTCTGTCGCTGAATATTTATTCCATTCCATTCCAATAAAGAGGCTCAAGTTTATATATATTATATACACACACATAGGACAATAGAGGTCAGGATGACAACTTTCCTTTTTCAAGATCACAAAATTTGTTTCCCTCCATTTTCTGGTACTTTACTAGCTCTTCTTGACTCCCCATGATCTGGGATTGGATAGTGACCTGCCCCTTACCTCCGTGTAAGAACTGTATCATCCTAGGAGGATCCCTGGTTCTTACTTTTTGCTGGAAGATATAAGTTACTGAAGCACCACATGGACTGCTTCCTCCTCACACCAACTTGGCTTAGCTGGCCAGTGTGTTATGGGAGAAAAGGGAAAGGGTCACTATGTATCTGCCACTCCCCTTACCCCAAGCTCATGGAGCATCACCCCAGAGCCTATGCCTCCCCACTTGTCCTCACACCCAAAATCATAAACCAAGCAGGCCCGTCAGGGAGTGGGGCTCAATCTTTTACTCTGTGTGGTCACGTAACGGCCAGCAATAATCTTATCCTCGGAAGCTTCTCTGGTCAATTCCCTTAGTATTCAAGAATACTCGTCACCTGGACTGGCTCATTTGTATGTGTTTAAAGTTTTCCAAGCATTCCCTCACCTATTTTTAACATCACTATTCTTATAAGATTGTACATTTAAAAAATATATTTCCTGCTAAAATGCTACTATCCAGTCCCATGCTCAGTCTATTAGACCCTACCACCTTTACCACCTCTGCTGCTGATACATCCTTTGGGACGGTGGTCTTTCAAACAACTCTGCTCTCTGCATCCTTGAACCATCCTCCTTCTTAAGTACAACTTGTCAGTCACCCACAGTAGACTACACATAGGGACCAGCACTCAAAGAAGAGGTTACTTACTTTATAGTGACTCTGGGTTCTTCAAGATGTGTGGTCTCTCCATATTCTACTATTCACCCTCTTCCTCATCTGCTTTAGGCCATAGTTGGATTTACGGTACAGACAGGACTGGAGAGGCAATTGGCCCACCCCACCCTTTATCTGTTCAGTTGGAGGCACGAGGAAGGTAAGGACAAAGGCGTGGGTCAATGGACACTGCTTGAAAAATTCTCTAACTCTGGGTGCATGGATGTGTATCCCCACAGTGGAATACACATAAAGATCAGCACTTGAACAAGTTATGACACAAGAAGAGTTAAGAAAAAACCCCAGTAGTGAAAATCTTCTCATTGTCTAAATTTACCTTGAAATTTCCAGAAAAATTCTTCTATGATATAAAAATCACAAGCAAAATTTCAGGTATACCAGTATATTTTTGGCCAAGTTGTATGGGTGACATAGGGAAGGAAACAAATGCGACTTATCTCAACTTCAACTAGCATGTCTCCCTAATTGCATATGAAACCTCCAAATGACATTTTAGAAAGCAGAATGCATAAGAGGCCTATAGTGTCGGCCACAATACATCAATTGTTCATAGCAGAGCGCTTAGATTTTAAATCTTAAAATCCTTAATTATTTTCTATATAAACAAACTATTGTTCTCTTACAGGACCTGGAGTCACACTGTCACGAGGCTCCCTTAACAGTGACTTTCACTTCATAAACTGCCATTGAGAAATATGCTTCTTTAGAATTGCAAGTTAACATAAAAGCGTGAGCAATCAGAATTAAAAACTACTCAGCACAGAACTAATCCAACACCTGCTCATTGTCTTCTCTTACTAAGCTGATATTTTATGCTCTGTGAATGTTTAAACATCATCTTACTGGACAGATCAATTTACCTATGAGACACCTGTAGCTGTTTTCTTCCCTGAAAACATCAATAACTTAACTCAAAAATAGATCTTTCCTTATAAACCATATATTCATTGTTTATATATAATGGATCAAATGAAAATCCTCTATTTATGAAAACATAAGCCTTAGTAGGAGAATGATCATGTGACCATTTCCTTAAATAAAGCTCTTAATGTTACATAACACACTGATCAGCTGTCCCCTAATTTTTGCAAGCTTGTTAAATCCAATTATCAACTGCTTCCGTGACAAAGAAATAGTGCCTTTTCTTTAAAGTGTACTGGCAACCAATAAAAGAGTTACAGACGCTCCCCGGGTTACACAAACCCAACTTATGGAAAAAGTTCCATAACTTTTTTTTTTTTTTTTTGCGCGTAACTGTCGGGTATACGTCCCCGACTTACGCATAATTTGACTTACGCAAGGCATCTATCTCTCTACAATTCCTAAGGAAATAGGTGACATGGGATAGGAAGCCGCAGATCAATTGAAGCAGTAACATATTGCACATCTTATTATATTCAATCTTGGCCCTGCTCACAAAACAGAGTACCAGACTGCTACCTCTTGTGTTCATTTATCATGGCATCCAAAAGATGCATGCCATTTAACATTAATACAGAAAGAAAAAGAAAAAAAAGCAAACAGCTGCTGAACATTATGGCCATTTCTGCAAAGCACAAAAGCACACAATTTTTTTTTTTTTAATTAATTGGAGATATCCTATTTCCTAGATCTGGAAGGGACCTGGAAAGGTCATCAAGTCCAGCCCCCTGCCTTCACTAGCAGGACCAAGCAATGATTTTCGCCCCAGATCCCTAAGTGGCCCCCTCAAGGATTGAACTCACAACCCAGGGTTTAGCAGGCCAATGCTCAAACCACTGAGCTATCCCTCCCCATTATGTATCTTGCTCTTGGAGTAAGTTTTAAACTCAACCAAGCTATCTCGCAATTAATGCATAAAATCTGCAGGGTTTTACTGTCTAAATACAGTGATGCAAAGAAGTATTTCAACTTAGTTATGAATCCATATTTAATTACTGGCACACAAAAGTTTAGTCAAAAATATTGAAGCAATTCAGAGATTACTGTGCAAAGGAGATTGCTCATTTTTGATAGTCAACCCTCTAGCTATGCACTTGTACAACAGGGTAGGGGTCTAAACATCGTTCAAGAACCAACATAACGTTAAATCTAGATATTCTACGCTTGCATCTTCAGTTAACCTCACTTCATAACAGATGGAAAAATAACCCTATTAATTGAAAACATACTCCAACCAGTTCTCAAAACCAGTCTTTGATATCCACATCTGTAGAATATTATGGGAGGGCTAATTTTAAAAGGTGATAGAATGGCCTTATGGTAACTACCAAAGTACAGTAGCTGCATGTCAAGAAGTGCGATGTTACAGTCAGTTCCTGAAGACTCAAAAGTAGACCAAGACACGAAATTCTGGAGTGTCACACCTAAAGGAAAAATTGTGCAGTTCCAAGTTAAATACAACTTACTGCTCAAGACTAAGTTGTCTCGAGCCCATGGGAATCATAACACAGATTAAGAAGAGATTGAAATAATTACTGTCCTTGAATTAAACAGCAGACATAAGGTGAAGGAAAATTACAAAACAATTTTATTCCTAAATCTAAACCACTTTAAAACATCCTTAGGCCATAAAATGAATGATAGAAAAAGAGTTAATTCATACATATTTCAAGTAAAGGAAATGTGTTGTATGCAGAAAAAAAATACTATTTCAAAGCTAACTTATTTACCAAATATAAATCATTAGTTTTTAACTAAACATGCCTAGAATTTTAGCCAGCAGCTTCTCAGAGACCTGGATACATGTCTTTTTTTTTCCCCCAGTATCAGAGGGGTAGCCGTGTTTGTTGCTTTTTACAGATCCAGACTAAGGGTACGTCTATACTTACTTCCTGGTCCGGATGTAAGCGATCGATCTTCTGGGATCGATCCCGGAAGTGCTTGCCGTCGACGCCGGTACTCCAGCTCGGCGAGAGGAGCACGCGGCATCAACGGGGGGAGCCTGCCTGCCGCGTCTGGACCCGCGGTAAGTTCGGACTAAGGTACTTCGAATTCAGCTACGTTATTAACGTAGCTGAATTTGCATACCTTAGTCCGAAGTACCTTAGTCCGAACTTACCGCGGGTCCAGACACGGCAGGCAGGCTCCCCCGTCGATGCCGCGTGCTCCTCTCGACGAGCTGGAGTACCGGCGTCGACGGCAAGCACTTCCGAGATCGATTTATCGCGTCTAGACAAGACGCGATAAATTGATCCCAGATAATCTATCGCTTACATCCAGACCAGGAAGTAAGTATAGACGTAGCCTAACAGATGTATTGGAGCATAAGCTTCCGTGGGTGAATACCCACTTTGTCAGACCCACGAAAGCTTATGCTCCAATACATCTGTTAGTCTATAAAGTGCCACAGGACTCTGTTGCTTTTTTCCCCCCAGTGTTTCTGAGGATTTTCCAATACTACATTTTTAATCTTTTATGTCATACTAAAAGGCTTTCTGAGACAAGACTTCAACCTATTTTGTGTTAGGTAAGTTACCCCAACCTTTCATTACTCACTCTCATCACTCATTAAGTTAAAACAAACATTCTCTATGGTGCCTTAAAGCTCCCAAGAGAAATGGGAGCAGCTAGCTTTTTCAATAAAAAGGCCTTGTAAAGTGGTGTACTCACCACCTATAGCACCCCCATGTGTCAGGGTGTGATACTGTAAGAGGTCCACATCTCCGGTGCCTCCTTTTAGCTGTCTGCCTCTCACGAGGTCTTCCAGGGCTCAGCTCCCTGGCAAAGTCACAAAATCCAACCCCCATTTTGGGAGAACAAAAATATTCAAACGAAAGCCCTAACAAATCCAAAGTAGTAATTCTTCTTTGGTCCCTTTCAAGCCAAACTAGTTACTACTTCTCCAGCAGGATTCCCTACACTTCCTGCCTCACTCAGGGACTCCGGCAGTTAGCTATGGAGATCTCCTTCTTCCCAGTTAAAAGTCCTATCCCAGGACTTCTCCCATGGGAGTGTAACCTGTTGCTTGTGAGTTTCTACTATCCACTGTTGGCTTTAACTCACGGCTTCCCATACAGGAGTCTACTCTGCTCTCTGTGGGTTTCTTCTACCAGATCTCTCTTACTCCCTTCCCAGGAGCCAGAGTCTGTCAAGGTCTCCCTTGCCAAGGGACCTTGACTATTCTCTTGGGTTTCTCATTCACCCGGACAGAAGCCTATTCTACCTCCTGTGGACTCCTGCCAACATGTTGCAGAGCTTCTCTGGAGAGCTCCCTTTTCCCCTCCCCCTTCCTTTTAAGCATCTTTTCCTCCATAGTGTTCTAGCAGCCTCTTTCTAGCTCAGCCGCTCCATAAGATGAAGGGACACCACCTAGAGCACTTGATTAATCCCAAGTGTAGCCCACAGAGTCATCATGGGCTAGTTAGCCCCAATGCTCCTGACGTGCCATTCGCCCCATGACAGTCTTCCTGATTTACTTTCACAGAATTGTCCTATTGATTCAACTTTGGCACAATGGATATGGGAGTTACACAAGCAAAGAGATTTGAAACTGGTGTATCTCTGAGCAGAGATTAATTGTGTACAGTGGCCCAGGACCAAATACCAATAAACTACTGAAGAACAGAACACTTCAGACATTTAGTCTCACAATATTTTCCTCAAATCTAGACCTGACATTTGGATGAACATCTGAAACCAGATTCCACCTCAGACTAAAATATGCAAGATCATTAAAAATACTATAAGGAACGTTTTTTCTAAAATGGACGCAAGAGGTGTGGCTTCAGTCATTAAAGCAGTGGACTCCCACAAGATATTTCAAATGTAGGTGAAATTTACATTTAACAAAGCAGGAGGACAAGTCATTTTTAATTGTATGGGTATCACAAAAAGCAAATGCAAAAGTAGAAAAACGACTGAGGTTTGATTTTCTAAAATGATTAGTAAAGCAATGCAATAACCAGAACTGCCTGATAGCCTTGACAAAGTCTGAAAGCCTCTAATGAGCAGCAGTCACTCAATAATGGAGGGCTGTGGCTCTAAACAGGGTACACCTGATATGGTATCTGTTTTAAAAATGCAATTTACCTAAGGTCTTGGCTACACTGGCAATTCACAGCGCTGCACTTGCTGTGCTCAGGGGTGTGAAAACGCCCCCCCCCCCCCGAGAGCAGCAAGTGCAGCGCTGTAAAGCGCCAGTGTAATCAGCGCCTGCAGCACTGCACGCTCGCTCACAGCACTGCAAGCTACTCCCCTCGGAGAGGTGGAGAACTTGCAGCGCTGCGTGAGCTCTCTCGCAGCGCTGGCGGCGCGACTACACTCGCGCTTCATAGCGCTGCCGCGGCAGCGCTGTGAATCTGCAAGCGTAGCCAAGGCCTAAGAAAAAGGGCCTCCTTCATATTGACTTTAACAGGCTTCGTACCAGGACATAAGTCTCCCCATATCATTGGCCAAGGGAAAAAAGCCACATTATCCCAACTAGCAAATGACACAATCACGGGACTTTCAGACATACTATGAACTAGTTCATCAAGATTATTACAGCACTTGTGTCACAAAACTAAATAGAAACGCTGACCTAGAAACACGCCCCCCGCCCTTCTAGATCTTTTCTGAACTCACGGAACAAAGTTTTCTGCAGCTTTTGGAACAGGAATACATGCTAACTTCTGTTACTTCAGCTTGCGCAAATCTTTTGAAGCCACTAGATTAAAATCAAGCTGTTCAGAGAAAACTAAATATACTAACTGGAATTCTGATTTATGTACATAGCAGTTAAAAATACAGAAGCCCAACAACGAAAATTATGTAGAATTTTGTTGCCATATTTAAAAATGTTATGTATGTATTGACTAGAGAATGCAAGTTTTATCAGGAAGAATTTTCAAGGGATCTATTACATCTCATATTAAAAAGAAGCCCGTGAAAATACTTCACTTTTAAGTTGTGCTGAGATTTAAGAAAGGGAAAGAATTTTTAAACTAGACTTTTTTGCGCACGCTATTTCAAAATGGGAACAGCAGCACTCATTATGGGTAAGGTTCTGTCCATTCTAATCCTATTTGGTCATTTACAGTTTAAGAAAACTGGTTCTATCATTTACTAAGTCAGCGTTTCTCAAAGTGTGGGGTGCGAACCCATTTTGATGGGATCGTCAGGGCAGAAAGTCCCAGCCAGCAGCTCCGGGGGTGGTGGTGGATACAGTGGATTTCGTAGATATGATACTTCGGGGAGAATTCTGCGCCACTGCACATAATTCATGTCCCCTGTAGATTTCTTTGTTTCCCCACAGAAAAATTACTTTCCGATAGGGAAACAAAGGGTAAACTGCAATAGAAGTCACACACAACTCCCTAGCTGTGCATGTACATCGTTTCAGGCACATGGTGATTTACCTCTCCGCAGGCTGCTCCAGCAGAGACACCCCAGCAGGTGGCTCCTAGCCACCCCCAGAAACCTCCCGCCAGCTGCAGGAAGCTCAGCATCCTCCCCTGCTTCCTTCCCTCATCACTCCTGAGCTGCAAGGGAAGGGGTCACTGTACGGGGAGCTGCTCCCCCATCCGCTCAATCCCCCGTGCATCTGGAACTCCCATACCCAGAAACCCCTGCCAAGCCTCACCCGCACCCAGAACCCCATCTGTTAGTCCCCCATCCTAACAAAACAAATTTAGCTCTTTACTACCAAATTCTTAAAGTGTGCATTACATGCCAAACTTACCTAAGTACTGAAGGATTTAGTGAAGGTGTACAGGGAATGCGACAGCTTACCAAAAACACTGCTTTAGTAGTATACATTTTGTAATGGGAGCAAGGAATAAGGCAAGGCTCCTGTTGCATCTTGTGAAGTGAGAGTATTTAAGGCAGTTTTGTTAGTTTTTGTTTGAGATAAATTTAAACAACCCATAAAATAGTCTTCATACTTAAAACCAATATCTGATAGATTGTAGATCCTAGGTCCTACCCAGGCTGGATGTCATGTCACCAGGAAAATGAGAGTTCAATACAGTGAAATCAGAAAGACTATTTGGTAAGTCTTGTGTTTTTTCAAAAGCATTGGGTTTTACCTGAGAAGGTTGGTTGCAATGGATGTGCAAGTTTTGGAGATAAGCCACTGTCTGTGTAAATGGAGCTTTACTTATCTACGCCTTTCCCCAGCTGAGTGCCTGGGACCTAGTAAGGCAGGAATCACTGCATGTTGTTTGCATCATCTGTTCTACTTTTTATACAGTAGGGCAAGTGTGCTTTCAGTTTAAGAAGTCTGCCATGCAATCTGACAGTCTAATAGAAATACTCCTGAAGTGACTATTCTAATTTTCTTGGGGAATATCATGTAGAAATATTGGTTTCAGAGTAGCAGCCGTGTTAGTCTGTATCCGCAAAAAGGAGTACTTGTGGCACCTTAGAGACTAACAAATTTATTAGAGCATAAGCTTTCATGGACTACAGCCCACTTCTTCGGATGAAATATTGGGATATCCTCACACTACTGAAGCCTAATTATTTTGGCCAAAGTTCAGTATACTCATATTGGGTAAATCACAAACCTGAAATGAAGAATTCATTTCTTTGTCTACAGTTTATAGAAGCCAGAACAGAAAGTCACTGCTGTCCTTCCAGTAACGAGGGGCAACTGCCACCATTAAATAGTAGTGTAAATACACAAAGGTCTTTTGGATTGACAGCACTTGAAATCACTCTACCCAGTGACCAATGGTGTCCACTCAGATGCAAAGACCCAGTCACTCATGTCTCACCCTACGTAAACCAAACAAAAAGAGCTGATTCTACTAAACTACACAGCATGGTGTTTTCAGCCCCAGTTTCAAATTTCACATTATTTCATGTTGCACAAGTTATTTTTCTTTTATAATCCCAAAGATCAATTGTGATGCAGCTAGCCTTTGCAAACCTTCCAGATTTTTCCTCTTGTGTAATCACCCAGGGCAGTTCAGTAAGACACCGAGGGGAATGTTCCTAGAACACAAATGCATATTCCAAAAATCCAATCCACTTAAAAAATCCACAGCTAATATATGCAGATACATCCTCAAATGCATCTGTTCCTGATAATGTAATATTCTGGTTAAAGTCAGAGTTTTCACCCTCTTCTTAACAAGGAATATGAGGACAGAATACAGTCCAAACTTGCTCCCTTTCCCATGCCATTACTTAAAACATTACACCCACACATTCAACTAAGGTTTCTCCTTAAGCTCCTCCAGGACCGCCTCTGTCCCATTCCCTAGTTTCCTTTGCCTTAATGGGACATTCCAACTTGTGATATTCTGGTTGGAACAAAAGATGCACCCAGGAAAAATTCTTCTGCATACATATGCAAGAGTCAGACCTAATGACAAGAGAAAAGAGCCCTGTATACCTGCATGATGCATCCTAGAATCTGCCACCTTATTACACATGGGTAGTAGTGCTCTAGTTAAATGTATATGAAGTCTTGAGAGCAGAGCAAGTGTCATGTCTGAATTTATAATCAACACATTACTAGTTGCGAGAGTGACAGTGTGTGTTACCCCATTCTGACTAAAAAAAAAAGTAAAGTAAAAAATTATCTTGCATGAGATGCACATGCTGTCCTATGTCAACAGGAATCTTAAATAAAATGAGAAGGATGCGCTTAAGGGTCACATTTAACAGATATTTTAAAAATAAGCATTTTCTATTTAAAAGTTTCTGAATGAAGAGATGAGAAAGTATGACCAGATAGGGCTTCTTATAAACCAAAGTTTTTTCTGCATATACACAGACCATTGCAGTGGTGTGACACCACTAAGGCCTGGTCTACACTAGGCGTTTATGTCGAAGTTAGCGCCGTTACATCGAATTAACCCTGCACCCGTCCACACTGCGATGCTATTTAGTTCGACATAGAGGTCTCTTTAATTCGACTTCTGTACTCCTCCCCGACGAGGGGAGTAGCGCTAAATTCGACATGGCCATGTCGAATTAGGCTAGGTGTGGATGGAAATCGACGCTAATAGCTCCAGGAGCTATCCCACAGTGCACCACTCTGTTCACGCTCTGGACAGCAGTGCGAGCTCGGATGCTCTGACCAGCCACACAGGAAAAGCCCCGGGAAAATTTGAATTTGAATTCCTTTTCCTGTCTGGCCAGTTTGAATCTCATTTCCTGTCTGGACATTGTGGCGAGCACAGCAGCACTGGCAACGATGCAGAGCTCTCCAGCAGTGATGGCCGTGCAGTCTGTGAATAGAAAGAGGGCCCCAGCATGGACTGATCGGGAAGTCTTGGATCTCATCGCTGTGTGGGGCGATGAGTCCGTGCTTTCCGAGCTGCGATCCAAAAGACGGAATGCAAAGATCTACGAGAAGATCTCTAAAGACATGTCAGAGAGAGGATACAGCCGGGATGCAACGCAGTGCTGCGTGAAAATCAAGGAGCTGAGACAAGGCTACCAGAAGACCAAAGAGGCAAACGGACGCTCCGGATCCCATCCCCAGACATCCCGTTTCTACGAGGCACTGCATTCCATCCTCGGTGCGGCCGCCACCACTACCCCACCAGTGACCGTGGACTCTGAGGATGGGATAGTCTCCACGGCCGGTTCCTCGGACATGTTAGGGGACGGGGAAGATGAGGAAGGAGATGAGGAGGGCGAGGCAGTCGGCAGCGTTCACAACGCCGATTTCCCCGACAGCCAGGATCTCTTCATCACCCTTACAGAGATCCCCTACGAAGCGTCCCCAGCCGTTACCCCGGACACAGAATCTGGGGAAGGATCAGCCAGTAAGTGTTGTAAACATCTAAACATTTATTTTTAACAGAACAGGAATATTAACAATTAAAAGAATGGGTTGTTCATGATTACTGTGCCCTAGGCGCTTAACGGTTTAGTCATGGGCAGTGCAAGTTTTGAAAAAAAATCTAGCAATGTCCGGTTTTCCGTGATTGTCCTGCACAAGCCGCTCTACTGTTTATTCCCTGCTACTGCAGCTACAGTAAAATGCGGTCCATATGTCCGGGGATAGAGCAGTAATCCTCCTGGGACATCTCGATGAAGCTCTCCTGCAGGTAATTGGAAAGCCGTTGCATGAGGTTCCTGGGGAGAGCGGCCTTATTGGGTCCTCCGAAGTACGACACGTTGCTGCGCCACGAGACTATCAAGTACTCGGGAATCATTGCTCTGCACAGCAGGGCGGCATACGGCCCTGGTCTTTGGAGGCTTTCCCGGAGCATTCTCTCTCTCTCGCTCTCAGAGATCCTCATCAGGGTGATGTCGCCCATGGTGACCTGCTTTGAATTAGGTAGGGGAATGTTAGTGTTGGGACTGCTTGCCCGTTCCTTTACAGAACTGTAACCGCTGGTTTGTAGCCACGCGGTGGAGGCGGGAGAGGGGCAGCTGAAAGGGATCGTTCCCGGGGACAGCCACGAGGGTGTGGGACAGTGGCAGAGTTCCCGCTTGCCGGATTGCTGGCAGCAGGGACTGACATTGCTTTAAATGTGAAATGAGGCCAGTGGTAATATAAAAGTTTTAAACTGCCACAAGTCTACGGCTTACCATGTCTGCTTGCAACAGAAATTCCGTTGTGCTGCCCCGCTTCTCAAATGTGCTGTGCAAGACCCCAGGCACTGAATGCGAAGGCCGAGAATTCGACCTTGTGCTGAGTGCGCATGTGATAGGTGCTGTGCATGGTCTTGTTCACAGAGAAAGACTATGTTCTTTGTTCACAACTACATTTATCTTTCTGAGGAATTCACTCCCTTTTTCCCATTTCCACAGCCCCATCTGCGACTGTCTCACAACCTAGCCTGGCATCACACTCCCAGAGGCTAGCGCGGATTAGGCGTAGGAAGAAGAGGACACGGGAGGACATGTTCTCTGAGCTTATGGCCTCTTCCCAAGCCCAGGCAGCACAGCAGACCCAGTGGCGGGAGAACTTGACCCGAATGCACCAAGCAAACATGGATCGGGAGGCGAGGTGGCGGCAGGAAGACCAGCAGGCGACTCAAACGCTGCTTGGACTACTGAGGGAGCAAACGGACACGCTCCGGCGCCTTGTGGATGTTCTGCAGGAACGGAGGCAGGAGGACAGAGCCCCGCTGCAGTCCATCTCTAACCGCCCTCCCCCGCCACCAAGTCCCATACCCACCTCACCCAAAGTGCAAAGAAGGAGAGGCGGCAGAGTCCCTGCTAACTCTCACTCCACCCCTGCAGAGAGCTCTAGTAGCAGAAGGCTCTCATTCCCCAAAATTTGAAAAGTTCTTTCCTTCCCGCCTGACACAAGCCCCCATCCAAGTTTCACCTCCCAGTTCCATGTGTAGTTGATAATAAAAAATACGTTTCTGTTAACTACTGTTTCAATCATGTTCTTTTGGAGGAGGAGGAGGGGAAAGGGGGTTGGTAATTGGACAGGACAGTCACCTTTGGCAGGGTACATAGGCGGGGGCAGGTACAGCAGCAGGGCACATACACAGTGCAGTGATGCAGTGACTAGTTACCCTGGTTAGTCTGGGAGGTTGTTTTCAGGTTATGTGGTGGGGGGGTGGGTTGCTCTGTGACTTTGTGGCGGGGGAGGGCAGTTACAGATCTTAAGCGGCGGTCCTTAGGCAGGATCACAGAGCCACACAGCAGGGAATCTGTAACCGTCCTCCCCCGCCACAAAGTCACATAGACCCCCCGTACACACAGTCCCGATCAGGAGGGGTGACAGGCTCCGTTGAAACAACCATCCCACCGCAGCGGAGCCTGTCAATCCTTGAGTTTAGAAGCTGCATTCGCGTCACTACACTACACCCGCTCCGCACCACAGTCTGCGTCCCAGTTTTAAAAAATTCCCGCGAAAACAGTATTAAAGAAAACGGTGTGCATTAACAAAGTAGAACTATTTTTATTTCGAAACGTGTGTTGGAAGGGGGGTGAAGGGGGTATGTAACTGGATAGGATAGTCAACATTAACTGGGTAAAGAAACGGGGGCAAGTTTAGCTTCTCTGTACACAAACTTTAAAGTCACAGGTTACCCTGCTCACTCAGGAACTTTGCTTTCAAAGCCTCCCGGATGCACAGCGCTTCCCGCTGGTCTCTTCTAATCGCCTGGCTGTCTGGCTGTGCGTAATCAGCAGCCAGGCTATTTTCCTCAACCTCCCACCCCGCCATAAAGGTCTCCCCCTTGCTCTCACAGAGATCGTGGAGCACACAGCAAGCTGCTATAACAATGGGGATATTGGTTTCGCCGAGATCACAGCGAGTCAGTAAGCTTCTCCATCTCCCCTTGAGACGGCCAAAAGCACACTCCACCACCATTCTGCACTTGCTCAGCCGGTAGTTGAAGAGTTCTTTTTCAGTGTCCAGGGCGCCAGTATAGGGCTTCATGAGCCAGGGCATTAGCGGGTAGGCTGGGTCCCCGAGGATGACTATAGGCATCTCCACATCCCCAACAGTTATTTTGTGGTCCGGGAAGTAAATACCTTGTTGCAGCCGTCTAAACAGACCAGAGTTCCTAAAAACACGAGCGTCATGAACCTTGCCCGGCCATCCCACGTAGATGTTGGTAAAACATCCCCGGTGGTCCACCAGTGCTTGCAGCACCATGGAAAAGTAGCCCTTTCGGTTAATGTACTGGGTGGCCTGGTGGTCCGGTGCCAGGATAGGGATGCGAGTTCCATCTATGGCCCCACCGCAGTTTGGGAATCCCATCGCTGCGAAGCCATCTATGATTGTTTCCACGTTTCCCAGGGTCACTACCTTTGGCAGCAGTACATCAACGATTGCCTTCGCTACTTGCATCACAACAACCCCCACGGTAGATTTGCCCACCCCAAACTGGTTCGCGACTGACCGGTAGCTGTCTGGCGTTGCAAGCTTCCAGAGGGCTATGCCCACTCGCTTCTGTACACTCAGTGCAGCTCGCAACCGGGTGTCACTGCGCTTCAGGGCAGGGGACAGCAACTCAAAGTTCCAGGAAAGTTCCCTTCCGCATGCGAAAGTTTCGCAGCCACTGGGATTCATCCCAGACCTGCAGCACTATGCGGTCCCACCACTCAGTGCTTGTTTCCCGTGCCCAGAATCGCCGTTCCACGGCATCAACATGACCCATTGCCACCGTGATGTCCTCGGCGCTGGGTCCCCTGCTTTCTGAGAGGTCTGTGCTACTCTCAGACTTCAGGACATCACCGCGGTGCCGTAGCCTCCTCGCCTGACTTTTCTGCATCTGCCTCAGGGAAACCTGTATGATAAGCTGCGAGGCGTTGAGAGCGGCCACAACTGCAGCGATGGTCGCAGCGTGCTCCATGCTCGCAGTGCTGTGTTGTCCGCGCTGTCAATGACTGGAAAAGTGCGCGAACTGATTTCCCGCTGGCGCTTTCAGGGAGGGAGGGCGGGAGTGATGGACGGATGACGACAGTTACCCAAAAGCATCCTCGACACATTTTGTTACCCAGAAGGCATTGCCGGCTACACCCAGAATTCCAATGGGCAGAGGGGACTGCGGGAACTGTGGGATAGCTGACCACAGCGCACCGCTTCGAATGTCGACGCTTTCACCGTTAGTGTGGACGCACAAAGTCGAATTACTGTCCTTAGTGTGGACACACACGTTCGACTTTGCAATATCGATTCCAAAAATTCGATGCAAGTAAAATCGAACTACTCTCGTAGTGTAGACAAGGCCTAAGTTTGAAACATCTAGTCTGCTTAAGTAATTATCTGGCTCCCATGACAGATTCAGATTCTGCAGAAACCATATTTTCATTAACAAATTGTAACTCTCATGATTGTGAAAAAAAAACTTCCAAAAGTGAACTGTATGTACTCTCAAATCTGCAAAAACAGTTTTGTTTTTTTTTTTAAACTGTTAGAAAGCTATCTAAAAGTTTGTTAAGCTATTACAGCCTACCAGAAGGCTTGCAGCAGATACATGTATCTTGTTTTGAGATAAGTAAATCATTTCCCAAATTACAAAAACTAGATTTCCTTATACTTTACTGTAGAGTAAATTGTGGTTTTGAAGAATGACACTAGCTTAAAATAGAGACCCTATCATGACTTAGTGCTAGCAGATCCAAAAACTGTGTTTAAAACCTTTGACTGCATGATGAATGTGAGGAAGGCCAAGGGTCTTAACTTTCCAGTGAGATATTGTAGACTGTTGAAGTATTTTAGTCAAGTTTCTTTGAAAGGACAAAGTGCAAAAAATATTTCCTCAAGTCAAACACTATCAGAAAAGATAAGAACTAAACAGTCTTGATGAAGCAACTACATATTTTAGTCAAACATCTGAAAGTCAGTTATGCAACAATATTTGCAAACTCAATGAAAATGTAGTGGCACAAACCATTATTATGGTTACACAAAATAAAAGGTTCTCCTTCCACATTCAGCTGTAACTGGTCCACAGAAAAAAGCAAAACTACAAAGTTTAAATGTAGCCTAAGACAATACAGGCAAATTCAATACAAGTGTAAAGCAGTCTGTCAAATATAATTCAACAACAGATTTTCTTTATAGTTGGAGCACAAGTGTGCCCCTGCCAACCTTCTACTTTTGGACAGACCTATTTACTCACTCTCAAAATAAAGGAGCACTTAATGAAATAAAAGTTATTATGTTGCCTTACAAATGAGTTATTCATCCCCTGGTTTGAGAATTTTCAGAAATCAATTACAAGACAGCTTTCAATTTGGTGAAGTGAGGTATCATCCCACAAAAGGGTACTCTTTACAATTTGTTTATGAATGAATAACTATTGCCCAATATGAAAGATGCCATTTGCTCGCCGTTTTGAAGCTGCTTTACCAAGAGTAGAGAGCAATGAATGCATATATAATGTTTATATATTTTAACAGTGTTTTACTAGAATTATAGTGGAAACTTGGTCTGGTGGTTACAATTCTGGACTGGGGCTCAGAAGATATGGTTCTAGCCTCAGCTTTACCCTCCACTTCTTGTGGAACCTTGGGGAAGATACTTCTTTTACAGATGAAGAGCTGATGTACAAATGGGCATCATGAATACTTCCCTGATGCACAGGGGTGAGGATGATCAGTTAATATTTATGAAATGCTCAGAGGCAATAGTGGTTGGAGATAAAAGTACATAGATATCTAAGCATTATTTAGTGAACCGATTAGCTAATTCACAGTATTATATTCGAGTCTTCACTGTTTTAATTCTGCCATCTTCTGCTCTGTGACGGAACTACATGCTGTTTTTATTCAAAACTTAAAACCCATTGTAATGTTTTATAATTTCATTACCCAAACAGAAAATGTCCATGACTTGGGCATATGCATTCAGACCTATTTGCTGTACAGATGGCACACTGTTCATCCAGTATCCATAGACAAAAGTACAGATAAAACCAGTGTCAAATAGTTCACAAAATTCTCAGTGTTTAAGAGTTCCCTCTGTGTATGAAATCCAAATACAACTGTGTTTTTGCTAGTGCATGAGACCCAGAGCGAAACCAGAAAGTCTGTCCAAAGTGAGTAAAATGTAAAAAGGATATAAATTAGATTAACATTATTCAAATTACAAACCTGAATAATCTAAATTATATTAATAAGTGAAGAATTTTTGTAAGTTTCAGAATGAATGAGCATGTTTTAGGCCATTTTTAAATACACTGATTATTTCTCACCTATTTTTCCTCCCTCTTTTGTCACCTCCATTTACCATTTTATGGTTTTCTCTGAATTCTTTTTATGGGACTAGTAGTAAATACTTACTGGGTACAGTCAGTGATAGCAATCTGGTCAAATAAAAACTAGATTAAAATCCCAAATTTATCAGTACCTGCAAAGCTATTAAAAAAAAAAATCAAGTCTTTACTAGCTAAAAAGCGGATTTTATTTAACCTTCCTAGAAGGAAAATGGACATAGTAAAAGGCACATGATCTGAGGGTATTTAAAAGTCAAACCAGAATTCCAACAAAAATTTAAAGCTTTCACTCCACTTCTGTCAGAAGAAGGGGACTGGCAGGCTACAAGACAAAACCAAGTATGTAGTGTTTGGGAACTTATTTAACCTGACAAATAAAATGGCAAGAATGAAAGCACTTTCTGGTCAGAACTGTTGCTAGAAATAAAAGGTATAAATTGCATTACAAATCAATAAAAGTGGGTATAGTGGACTGCAAAAATCTTTCACGCATTAGGAAAATGGCTCCCCAACAAAAGCAAGGTGACTTTAATCTCACCAAAAAAAAAAAAAAGTATGCTTCCTTTAAACGTGGCTTAGTGGTTTTAGCAGGTCTAGTGACAGCGATACCAGGTAAGAAGTATCCTGGCCTGTGTTCCCTCTAAGGTGTGCACCTGTGCAGCCGCACATGAGGCCATCAAGGGCTATGCACCAGCCGCGCTCACAGGTGAACGTGGAGGGTGGGGGCAGTGGGGTGAGGTGATGGAGGTTTGGGGGAGATTGGGGCGTGCAGGGCACCTTTCTCCCCAGTCCCAGCCCCAGCTAGGGTTGCAGTGGCGATGGCAGAGGTAATTTCTCAAACACTCAACTCTTCATTTTCAATTATAAAGCTCAAACTCCACCTAAGAGCTCTGGTGACAAACAGACTGGAGCTCACGTTGTTTGCGTAGCCACTGGGACCCAGAATCAAAAATACAACATTACTTCAGAGTCCACCCACCCCTTTATCTAATACATTGATTCATATGTTGTTGTGGCTTTTTTATTAATTATTATAAAAAACTTCACACCCACACCAACTCCTTCCCGAAACAAAGCTTCCCCTTGCAGCTGCTAGATTTTAACACATGCATGATGGTAAGGGCATGAGAGTAAGTCAGCTCCTTAGCACAGGCTCATGTATGATACTGCAGCTAATTTGGTATATTAAATACACATACAAAATTGAACATGTAGATTATATCGAAGCTTTGCTTCATGTTTCTCTTACCCAATATGCATTTAACTAAATACTAATCTATATTAGAGCTGACAAATCAATTCAGAATGCTTATCTGTTCTAAATTTTGTGTAAGAAGAGTAAATTACACAGCTTTTATTTTGAAAGGCAAACTTTTAATGTTAAGTGTATCTAACTTCTTGCTTACCAAATATCTACCAGAAGGCTTGCAGCAGATACCAAATATCTGACAACTAAGTCAGATTGACAGTTTCCTTTTAATTCTCTTTGAATTCCTGACCTTTAGGATTCATCTAAAGATTATCTAGTATTAAACACAACGTGTTAGGGTTAGATTAAAAAGGAGACCATGTCATAGCTAGCACACTCATCTCCTAATACTAGTTGTCAAGAAAAGGGCTTCAACAGTGATAAGCAGCAAGCATCCTTGCTTGCTTTCAAAAGCCAAATGGAAAGTGTTAAGTGATTTTGTTCAACTGAGTTGGCACACTGAAGCTGCAACTGCTCTTGCTAGTAAAGTTAAGAATGTACATATTTGCTTGCAAGATCAGGGTCTCAGAACCAAAAGACTAAGGATTCTTAATATTTTGCTGTGGTGAATGGTTAACATACAAGTCCACGAGTATGTGCTACTCTGTTTGCGGGACATGAATGACAGGTAATTAATTCAGATGAAAGTTAAACTTAAATATTTACTTCCCACCTCATTGGACAGAGTGGAAGTGCATGAGAAGGCAGAGAAGTACATTTGAGTCTCAAATTTCAGTAAGTTATGCCCTTTTTGTCTACAAACTCAAGCAGTTTTAATGTCACCCACATGTATTAGATCTAAACTCCACTTTAGTTTTAGTTTCTAAAACATATGAAGCCCCAAAACTGTTAGGAATGAATGAATATCCATTTTGTTCAATTGCTGTGCAAGTCAAGCTAGTGGATTCAATTTTAAAGTCAGTAAGACAAACCTACATGAACATTTTGCGGATCTGGAATTAAAAGCCAGCCGGATCACTTTTAATTAAAAACATGTGTTTGGTACTTTAATATAGGTATTTTTCCACATCTCCTCAGATATGACTTGTAAGTTGATTGATTATTCATCTTTAGCCTATTATTCCTCTGCTCATATAAGGGGAGATTTGTATAAGAATTAGACTTTAGTCCATAACAATACACAGGATTTAGGTCTTAAAAAAAAAAAAAAAAAAAAAAGAGCCAACAGACTAGATTATTGGCACACTACAGTGAAAGTGCAGCACCCTGGGACCTCTTACAAAATATCTATAAACACTCCCATTGGCTTTGTTATTTTTCTCATGCTTTTGTTGCTTCTGCCCCCTTCTCCTCTCCACTACTAGGGCCCTATGGAATCAGTTTTATTATTGTGACTTTTCAGATTTCTTATTTTCAGATTTTGTTTTTTTTTCTTTAAAAAAAATTCCATCTTTATGGGGGTTTTTTTTAAATCAAAATTGTTTAAAGTAGCCTTACCTTAAATGCATAAAAATAATCAAAATTGCATTGCAATGGGAAAAAACTGATTTTACAAAAAAATCCAACAATTTAAACAAATCATTCTGCAGATATACAGTAAAAGTAACATATAGAAGTGTGTGTGTGTGTGTGTGTGTGTGTGTGTGTGTGAGAGAGAGAGAGAGAGAATGTGTGTTAAGGGGGAAAGAGAGAGTCTCTTTAAGCACAGATCTCACCAGCCTGAACGCTTGTTCAGACAGCAGCTGGCAGCAACTGGTGCACAGACAGGTGCCTCCCTACCCCCACCCCCTGCAATCCCAGCTCAGTGGAGACCAGGTACACAGGCGGGAGGAGGGGGACACTCCAACATCAGCCTCCAGCCCTCCTCCTCAGCACTGCATAGCACAGCAGATCAGGAGGCTCTCAATATGGAGTCGCTTGACTCTAGCTCAGCTGTGCAGCCCGCCCTGCTTGACACTGCAGTCCTAACGCCAGGGAGAGCAGGGTTCCACGTTAATGTTTTGATTCAGTGATTCCATCCAGGTTCTTGTTAACACAGATTTCATAGGGCCCTACACTATATACCATGACCGATTTAGAAATTTCCTGCAATATCCTGGATAAGCCTTACTGAATTCAGTTATACCTTACTGAAGTTTAAGTATTTTAGAAGTTCACTGTACTAAAAATGGAAATCTTTATGTATTATTGTATGTAGCATCTCTAGGGACAAGACCTGACTAATGTAAATCCAGAAAAGAGTTATGAGCTTCAAAGGACTATTTGAAACTATGTGAACTTTTAAAGTTAAACGAGTTTCCCAGGAAATCTCTAGAGAGAGGTGTATGCAAAAATCCAGCCTTTTGAAGCTACGCCCTGAGGAGAAACCCATTGTTTATGAATTAAGTAATCCCAGATCAAAGGCTCAAATAGAATAGAAGAATGACTCTCAGATTCATGCATGGGCTTCTTCTGAGCTAACACCGGTTATGAACTTGTAATCACAGGAAAGCCCCTTCATGGGGTTTGAAGGACTGTTCACCTGTCAGAGACCTTTGTAGGGTTGGGATGATCTCTGGTAAGCTTATTAGCACGTGCATAGATTCTTTTATCGATTTTAATATGTTTTCACTGTAATGCTTTTATCTTAAGAATAAGAATAAATGTCTACACTATCCACCAAATTGGCAGGTAGCAATTGATCTATCGGGGGTTGATTTATCGCGTGTAGTATAGACATGATAAATCGATCCCCGATCACTCCCCCATTGACTGCTGAACTCCAGCTCCGCGAGAGGCGGAAGCAAAGTCGACAGAGGAGCAGAGGCTGTCATTCCCGCGCCACGAAGATGCGAAGTAAGTGATTCTAAGTCGATCTAAGGTACGTCGACTTCAGCTACGAGAATAGCCTACCTGAAGTTACGCATCTTAGATCAACACCCCCCCCCCCCGTGTAGACCAGGCCTTAGAAAGAGCTGTGTGGTTACTTAACTGCTGGCAGTTATGCTATTTATAGCCTCTAAGAGAAGCCAAGCAGGTCTGCTTAGACAGCCTGATTGTTGGGAAATTCACAGTGTAGGCAGGGAACCTCACAGCCTGTAAACACCCCAGCAGGAGTGTCTCCACCCAAGAGAGGTGATGGCTGGGGAGCCAGAAGCCTGGTAAATTAGTTATCAGGTACAGTAGTTTAACAAACTTAAAATGTTGGTGCTAAACAATTTTATAAGCCTTAAGATTAGAGTTTTCATTACATTAAAAATGAAATCAACAGCAGTAGTTTGCATGTATACAGTTGGCATCTATTTATGTTCTCAGAGTTTTTGAATATAGGTCCAAATGTATGCAAACTTTCTCTCCTGTTAGATGGAAACCAAGTATGTGAACTTTAAAGCAGTAAGTCTACTGTAGGGCAGCAAAGAAAAACTGGACAAGCCAGAGTGACCCAAGGGGGGTCCTGCGTTAGTCTAAATTTGACAGAAGTGTATTTAGACTCATGAAAACTTTAATAAGGGGAAGAGAAGATTTTTGTTTTCTATTGTATACTAGTCCAGACCTCCTCAATCCAGTCTAATGTTTTAGGCTGGGTTTATCGCCTTACAGGCTCCTGAAGCAGCCTTCTGCTCAACTATATCATCCCATCCACTGCATTCTGCAATAATATGCATTCAACCCAAAGCAGCTGCCTTGCAGATCTTTAACAAGGATGCTCTCTAATTATGACAAAGCTAAGCACTGTCCTAACAGCCTTTGAAGGAATTTGAAATTTCTTTTTCCACCACTAAATAAAATAGTTATTCACAGAGGTCTATTCAGAAAGAGATAACCAGATGCACCTTGTCCTTGGAGGCCGCCTTCCTCCCCATTGAGCAAGAGTGCTTTTTTGAATTTCTGATGCAACACGTTGCAGCTAGCCACTGAAATAGACATCTTAGTTCATAACCCCTGGCTGGAGAATGTATACAACTGTGGTCTTGTTCTACTGAAATACATGCTTCATTCTAAAACCTCAACTACAAGAGCTAACTCCCTCTTCCAGATGGTTGATGGACAGCTTCCCCCATGAATGACCACTACCTACAGCCTTTCCCACAAAAGCTCCCTACTTGTATAGGCTGACATCCAGGATTACAGGCAGTCAAGGGGACAAAAGGACATCCCTTTGGACAACTTTTGGGGATGAGCAACTTCTTAAGGACACCACCACAAATTGGAATCTCCTTAGGAACTCAGTTCCTTTGACTGCATTTTCCAATAGACAGGTGTTGAAGAGGCCCAATGGGACTAGGAAAATCAACATCCAGGCTTGTGATTGGAGACCCAAGGGTCTGCAGTAACACCACATGGGATCACAGAAGATGCACAAGCTGCAGAACCTGGTTCAGAGTGTGTACACGGTATGCTCACAGTAATATGTACCTGGCCAGTCAAGATAAGGCTAGAAAAGTTTATGAAACCACCTTTCCTGAGTATCATAACCTGAATAAAGGTTTGGGATTTGAGGGTAAACCAAATTGTAAGGCCTGGTATTAACATTTTTGTCCCAGGTTGGCGAAGCAATAGAAATAAGTGGTAGAAGAGTAAGGATCTGCAGATAGGCATCCTGAAGGTCCATACGACAGAGACATTTTCCTATATTGCCATATGAACTACTGACTTGGGATTCATGCAAAAGTTTGGTGCTCAGAGAACAATTTACATGTCAAATCCTGGATGAAAGCCAGCCTTTTGAATATGCTGAGTAAATGGCTTGTCCTCTCCAGATCCTGCGGGACTGGGATGATAGTTGTGGTTTGCAAGAGATGATTCAAAGCATCTAGTTGGCTTGGCTCTAAAATTGCTTCTGTAGACAGGTATCTTTGTCTGTATTCCAACTACTGGTGACAAACCTAGAAGTCTAAGATGATACGCCCCTTATATAAAACAGCAAAATTAAATCTCAACAGCTCCAATGCTCTTACTCCAAAAAGGGAGGAACTATACTCAAGTATCTGAATTGGTCTAGAACAGTCGTTTTCAATCTTTTTTATTTGGCAATCCCTAAAATATTTCAAATAGAGGTCTAGAATAATTTAAACACAAAAAAAAAAAAAAAAAAAAAAAAAAAAAGAAAAAGTCATCTCCCTCCAGTAGCAGGAGAATCAGAGTAAACACAACTAGGAAAATACATGTGTATCTGAACAAACCTACCTTTAGTATCCAATCTGATATATTACTGGTAAGAAGTAAGTTAAATTCTACATTTTCCGTTTAACTTTAAAAAACAAAAACAAATATCCTTGTTGTTAATGATTTTAACCTGACCTCTCTTAAAATTATGCTGTTCTTAATGAGCTGGAACAGAACATCAACACTCTCTAAATCAAAATGATTAATTTCTTTCAGACTTGGCTGCTGGCTCATCACTTAAGTCTTAAATGATTCAACAACATTTAAAAAAATAAAAAATAAAACACAGGCTTTTGTTAACCCAACAAACAGGGATCGTCTTTAGACTAAGCTCCTTGGGGCAAGAAGCATCTAGCAAAATGGGTCTTGGTCCATGATTAGGGCTCCTAGGGGTTATGGTAATAAAAATAAAATAATGTGAAGAAGTACTTTTCTCCTTTTCAGTGAAATTATTACAACTCAAAAAATAGTGTGCTAAACACCATACCTTCAAGGGTTTTCCCCTGTGGGCCATAACTTGCAACGCTCTCTCTCAGATAAGAAAATAAACAATTTAAAAAGTCTGAGTTAAAGCCGTTGAGCTATGTGTGTGTAGGAGGAGAGAGCAGGTCATAAAAACAAGGTGAAAAACTCCTCCATATCTTATGAATATTTTTGGATGAAACTCCATTCATAGATATTGATACGGCTAAACAGGATGCAGCATGATGAATTAATATTGCCTTATTACATATGAGAGAATCAGTCCCTTAAAGGATGCTAACCAAGCCCAAACATTATTTAATTCTTGAGCCATTATCCAAGTTCTTAGCATTAATCTCCTTCAGGTCTATCCCTTTAGGGCTGCATACGAGTTATGACCAAAGTGCAGAAAGTTGAAAGTTTAAAAAATAAAATAAAAAAAAGCTTTTTTACCTTTTACTCTCCGCAATGGCTTTGTCCAAGTGTTTGAAGATATCTTGAAATAAAATACAGCTGGAACGACTGTTGATATCATACCCATATCCTCTCTTCCAGTACTGCTTTAGGTCATTCAGGTATTCCAGTACCTAGAATAAGATTTTAAAATGTGTAACAAAAATGCAACATTTATTTCGTCTAGATGACGACACTACTACAAATAACATGGCACTGACAGCTTTCTTAGGAAAATGGGCAAGTTTGATCAGTCAGCTTTAAAAAAATGTACATGCCTACTGTTGCGTCTTGAGTTAAAAAATACAAACAAAAATGGCCATTGATTTCTGATCTTCCAGCATGAGTCTACAACTCCTCCTAATGTCTATTTGTATTAGCTTTTTTTTATGGGAAAGCTTCAAGCAGAAGAGCAATGCAATTTCCTGAATTTCTACGGCTGCCATCACCTTGTTTTTATGTATAATGCATCATTAAATGATCAACTTAAAGAGCCTAGAGCCAAGACCTGTCTTGCTGAAGTGAATCCCATCAGACAACATGAGGAGTGCAGAGCCTGCCCAGCTTCCCCTGCTATGGGCAGCTGCACAGGACATCAAAAGCACCATCAAAAGATCCCCACTTGTCTCCCCACACCAGCTTCCCGAGGCAGACTTCTGAAGACCCTAGCATTCCTCAAAGCCAGAGCAACATGTCATTACAAATGAATACTTCAGCTCTTCTGAGGTAGAGACTGCAATACTCCACCAAACCGACTTGAACCACCAATTGATTTGATTACCATACCGGCTCTCATGTTGCTAACCTGGCTGGCTGTCTGGCCTGCCCTACCCCATCATGCCTGGGCTCTTCCTCTGGCCCCTTCCCCCCTCCCCATTTACATGCCAGGTCCCACCATTCCTAGATCCCTACTGCACATTCATACATCAGCTCCATTCTCAGAGACAGCCCTTCAAAGGAACTAGTTTGAAAGCAAACATACTTTTTAAAAAGATCATTTGACCAAAACCATCACCATCCTGGTGAGGAGAACTTTAAACTAGGTTTAAAGGGAGCTGGTGACAAAAGCCCAGAAATAAGTATAAAGGAAAGTGACCTTAAAAGAGGATTAGATTTTGGGGGGTTATGGAAAATTACTATACGGTCATAGGAGCAACAAGAGGGACTCTGATCAACGTCTTAGAAGTCTACACACAATGCAAGGAGTATGGGCAACAAACAGGAAAAACCAGAACTATCAGTACAAAAGCTAAATTATGATAACTGGCATCACAGACTTGGTGGGATAAGCCTCGTGACTGGTATACAGGGGTACAGCTTGTTCAGGAAGGACAGGCACGGTAAAAAGAAACATGGTGTTGCATTATACATCAAGAATATATATACTTATTCAGAAAGAGGTGAGACACAGACCAGTTGTGAGTTTCTGGGTAAAGATAAAAGGGGCAAAAATAGGGCACATCATGATAGGGGTCTACTACAGACCACCAAATCAGGAAGAGGGGGTGGAGGAGACAGTTCTAAAACAAATAAATTTTGCTTAAGTAGTGCTGCAGTTCTGCCTTTTGTCCATTAGAGGCCACTGTGGTGCCAGAACAGCAGGCTGCATTCCTGCCAGCTGTTCTAGTGCCACAGCAGCCCATTGTGGGCAAAAGACAGAACTGCAGCACTTCTTAGGCAAAATACAAAATTTTGCCAGTGCTGCAGAATTCCCCCAGGTGTAGAAGTTCAACACAGCACCCTGCCCGCGGAGCCAGGTGAGGACAGAGTGGAGCACACAGAGCTGCTGGTGGGGAGGGGAAGGTGTCTCAGACTGGGGTTCAGAATGGCTAGTGTGGGGGTACAGACTGGAGAATGGGCTCAGGAGCTAGTGGGTTGACAGCATTGAGCCTGAGGATGGAGGAGGGGGGCTGCAGAGACCCATGGGGATAAGGGCTGTGGGACAGGGGTTAACTGAATGGGAGAGGCTTGGGAGTCAGCCAGGGTCCACATGGGGGAGGCTTCCCAACACCCTAATAATCCCACCCACCCCCTGAAAAAAACCCCTCCCATCCACACCCAACATGCTTAATTGTAACTGGCATGATTATATTGTGTTATTATGACAAATAAAATATGCAGAATTTTCAAATATTGTGTGCAGAATTTTTAATTTTTTTGGTAAAGAATTCCTCCAGGAGTAATAAATATCCAAAACATGACACCTGGTCATAGTGGGGGGGACTCTAATGACCAGAAATACATTGTTCCAGAAAGTGGAGGAAGTAACCAGGGGAGCAGCCATGTTAGACTTGATTCTGACCAACAGGAAGGAATTGGTAGCAAATCTGAAGGTGGAAAGCAATTTGGGTCAAAGTGATCATGAAATGATGATTTCATGAGTCTAAGGAAAGGAAGTAGTGAGAGCAGCAGAATAAGGAAAATGGATTTATAAAAAAAAAAAACAGACTTTTAACAAACTAAGAACTGGTAGATAAGGTGCCATGGGAAGAAAATCTAAGGGGAAAGTTCAGGAGAGCTGAAAGTGTCTCAAGATGACCATATTAACAGCACAACTGAAATCTATCCCAATATGAAAGAAAGATAGGAATATTAAGAAGCCAATATGGCTGCATCAGGAGCTCTGTAATGACCAGAAATTCAGAAAAGAATCCTATAAAAAGTGGAAACATGGGCAAACTGCTAAGGAGTACAAAAGAATAACACAAGCCATGTAAGAACAAAATCAGAAAGACTAAGGCACAAAATGAGTTACACCTAGCACGGGACAAAGAAGGCAATAAGATGATGTTCTGTAAATACATTAGGAGCAAGAGAAAGATGAAGGAAAGAATAGGCCCTCTACTTAGCAGAAAGAGAGAACTAAAAACTGATGACATTAAGAAAGCTAAGGAGCATAATGTCTATTTTGTTTCAGTCTTCACTAAAAATGGTTAGTGACGACCAGATATTCAACATAAGTAATATGAATAACAAGGGGGAAGGAATACATAAGAACAGGTTAAAGAATATCTAAATAAGTTAGATGTGTTCAAGTCAGCAGGGCCTGTTGCAATGAATCCTAGCCTACTTAAGGAGCTAGATGAAGCAATTGTCTCTGAGAACTCATGGGCAACAGGTGAGGTTCCACAAGTCTGGAGAAGGGCAAACAGAGTACCTATGTTTGAAAAGGGGAACAAAGAGGACTCGGGGAATTATAGACCAGTCAGCCTAACTTCAATACAAATGAACAAATAATTCAACAATTAATTTGTAAGCACCTAAGAGATAACAGGATTATAAGGAATAGCCAGCACGCTCTGGACAAATCCAAGTCATGCTAATGTAACCTAATTTCATTCTTTGACAAGATTACTGGACTAATGGATTAGGAGGAAGCTTTAGCAATTATATATTTTAGCAAGGCTTTTGACACAGTCCCGTCATGTGGGACGGTCTCATAAGCAAACTAGGGAAATGCGGTCTAGATGAAATTACTATGGGGGGGGGGGTGCACAATTGGTTGAAAAAACCATACTGAAAGTGTAGTTATCACTGGTTGACTGTCAAACTGGGAGGGCACATCTAGTGGGGTGCAACAGGGGTCAGTCCTGGGTCCAGTACTATACAATATTTTCATTCATGATTTAGATAATGGAGTGGAGAGTGTGCTTAAAGTTTGCAGATGATACCAAGCTGGGAGGGGTTACAAGTGCTTGGGAGGACAGGTTTACAATTCAAAATGACCTTGACAAATTGGAGAATTGGTCTGAATTGAAGATGATGAAATTCAGTAAAGACAAATGCAAAGTACTTCTCTTAGGAAGGAAAAAATCAAATGCACAATTACAAACTGGGGAATAACTAGTTAAAGTGGTAGTACTGCTGAAAAGGATCTGGGGTTTATAGTGGATCACAAATTGAAAATAAGTCAACACTGAGCTCCAGATGCAAGCAAAGCTAATATTCTGGGGTGTATTAACAGCAGTATCATTTGTAAGACGTGGGAGGTAATTTTCTCTCTCTACTCAGCAGTGGTGAGGTCTCAGCTGGAGTACTGTATCAAATTCTGGACACCACACACTTTAGGAAAGATGAAAACTGGAGAGTCCAGAAGAGAACAACAAAAGTGATAGAAGGTTTAGAAAACCTGACCGGTGAGGAAAGTTTAAAAAACAAACAACTGCCAGTCTTGACAAAAAAAAGACTGAGGCGGGACCGGATACCTCTTCCAATATGTGAAGGGCTGTTCTAATGAGCATGGTGATCAACTCTTTTCCTTCTCCACTGAAGTAGTAATAGGCTTAATCCGCAGCAAAGGAAATGTAGGTTAGACATCAGAAAAGAAAACAAAAAGAAAAAAAACTTGTTAACTGTAAGGGTAGTTAAGATCCAGAATAGGTTTCCAAGGGAGGTTGTGAAATTCCTAACATTGGAGGTTTTTAAGAACAAGTTGGACAAACACACCTGTCAGGAATGATTTAGGTTTACTTGATCCTGCCACAGTGCAGGGGGCTGAAGTTGAAAACTTCTTGAGATCCCTTCCAGCCCTACATTTTTATGATTCTGTGTACATATACACAAGAAACTGCATCATCTTATACTCAAATCCATGCTCTCCTCCTCTTAAGCCTCCCTTTCTTGGTTTGTTATTGCCACCTCTTGAATCATATCTATAGTTAGATTTTCAGAAGAGGATCACCGTCAAGCACTTAAACAATGTTGCAATAAATATACATTATTCCTAAATATATATGCTGCTGCAAGTCACTAAAGTCCTGTAATGTGATAATTACAATAGTGTGTGTATTTGTAAGGTCATAATGGGGGTAAATAAGGGGACAGGATGTGCCAGTTGCACTTTGGGAAAAACAACAACACACACTTGTACACACCTGTTTTTCCATAGAAAGGTCTTGGCCAAAAGTGGTAAGATTCTTACTTTGGCACGCTACTTCTGATTAAATCCATTTAAGTGGAGTCACAAACAAGCAGTGACCCTCTCATCAATAACTTCCAGCCAATGGCAAAACTTCTATATCCAAAAGGATGAAGACAAGCTAACTCAGACACATCGTACCAATAATATTGTCCAAATGCTCCTCCAGGCAAAGACCAATTTCCAGGGTCCATAGGAGAAGAAAAAAAAAAAAAAAAAAAAAAAACACAAACAAACCCACACCACACAGTTACTTATCAGTAAGGCTATGGTTTTGTCATGGAGGTTGCAGAAGTCATGGAATCTGAGACTTCCAAAGACCTCCGTGACTTCAGCCCTCCCAGCAGGGTCCCGCCACCTCCTGCAGCGGCAGAGAGCTGTAAGATCCCCCCGCTGCCTGAGGCAGTGGGCCCCCCAAGCTCTCAACTGCTATGGGCAGCAGTTCCCAAGTGCCGTCGCAGGAGGTCAGGGGGACCCCCACTCGCTCCCCAGCCACTGTGGGAGGGCAGGAGGACCCCCGCCCGCTCCCCATTCTAGCAATGGCAAGGGGATTCCCAAAGTGCTCTCCACCGCTGGGGCTGGGGCAGGAGGACCCTGTAGCTCTCCTCTGCTGCTGGTAGCAGGGAGACCCCGGAGTTCTGAGCCCCCACGGGTGGTGGGGGCCCCAGAGCTCCCAGCCACCCCGCAACTGCCTAGTCCCTTCCCATTTTATCATGGATATTTTTATTAAAAATCAGGGACAGGTCACGGGCGTCTGTGATTTTTACTAAAAGTATCCATGACAAAATCTTAGTCTTACTTATGAGTATACTGATGCTTCTGTATTGGTCTACACCAGGGGGTCTCAAAGTCCCAGCCCCCGGGCCATCTACGGCCCACAGAGGAGAGACGCAGGCAGACATGCTGCCATGTCGGGTGCAGGTGCCACCCCCCGCAGCTCCCATTGGCTGGGGGAGAGGGCCAGAGATACCATCACTAGTTGCCAGGCAGAGTCAGCCATGGGGGCAGCATCAGCACTTTTTTCCACAATTAATATAAACAAGTCGAAATACCGAACACAACTATCTGATGCACCCCTTGCTGCAATCCTGAAGGTTTCAACTGCTCAGTCACTGAGGCCAAACATCAAGAAACTGACAGAACTGAAGCGTTGCCAGGAGTCTGGCAAACACTAAAAACTCTCTGGCAGGTGAAGAATTGTATAAAGTTGTATGACAGTCTTATTTCTAAGAAATTCAAAATAAAAAAATACAATATAAACATTTTCTTTTCTGAACACCATCTTCAGTGACATCATTGGCCCGCTGGGAGTATCTGAGGACTGGCACTGGTCGTAAGGTAAATGGAGTTTGAGACCCCTCGTCTACACAGTGTTTATAAGCTCACACTAAGAGGCCTCTCAGCTGACCAAAATTGATTTTTATTCAGAGATTCCAAGGCCAGATGGTACAGTTGCAATCATCCAGTTTGACTTCCTGTATACCACAGGCCATATAACTTCTTCAGGGATGCATAGCAGATACCTTAGTGATATGCCCATCATCTCTGACCAACTTTTAGAAGTGACAATCTCTGAAAGACAATTTATAGCAGTAGCCCTTTGTCCCCAACTTGGTCAGTCATACCAAAAGCTGCTGAGACACACAGCATAATCTGAAAGGATAGCTGATCTTCCCAGCAGACAAATCTAAGCAGAAACAGATCATACATGACTCTTACATGCGTGATCTAACTCCAAAGGAATACCAGAACCTAGACTGACATCTAAGTCATCATGGTTGTCTTTTAAAAAAAAAAAAAAAAAAAAATCCCCAGAACCTTTCTGTCACACACTGATACTCCAAGCTATAGCCACCCTTGGGATGAAGGCAAATGACAAAAAAAATAAAAATAAAAAAATATATGAAGGGTCCTCTACCTCTTCAAAAAAATGCCTCTAATCCTTGTCCATATGACCACCTACAGTACACATCACGACAGCCTCAACCAACTAAATATTACTTCTACATCTTTGTACTGATAATGAAAGCTGGTGCAATTAATACATTTCGCACCAAATTTGGTGCTGGGACATTTGTCTCCAAATTCCACAGTGGATACCTGATCTTGGGAGGGTACAATATCTTTACAGCTCTGAAAGCCTAAAAGGAGAAAATGAAAAGTCAACTTTGTTGACTTCATTGAATCTGATACATCCCATAAATACCAAGTGTACTTTAGTAATGCTTAATCCAAGGGATGTCCCATTGTGTTATAAATCTTAGAATCTTTAGAAAGTGCATCTTTTGAGGCTTCCAAAGTACCAGGCATTATTACATCATGTCAACAAACTTAAGATGTTAAGCCATCTTCACCCTGATCAGTTTCAATCCTCATTCTTACACCTGAAGTACTATCTTCTCCAATCTCTAGCAGTTGACTTAGCTGTAGAGAGATTTGTTTTCCAGAAACATATGGACTATCAAACACAGGAGGCTTAAAGCTTATTCCAGTGACAAGGAACATAGTCAATGTTGGGGTAGACTAAAACATGATTTATATCAGAGGGTAGGCAACCTATGGCACGCGTGCCAAAGGCAGCATGCGAGCTGATTTTCAGTGACACTCACACTGCCCAGGTCCTGGCCACCGGTACAGGGGGCTCTGCAGTTTAATTTAATTTTAAATGAAGCTTCTTAAATATTTTAAAAACCTTATTTACTTTACATACAACAATAGTTTAGTTATGTATTATAGACTTATAGAAAGAGACCTTCTAAAAACATTAAAATGTATTACTGGCACGCAAAACCTTAAATTAGAGTGAATAAATGAAGACTCGGCACACCACTTCTGAAAGGTTGCCGACCCCTGATTTATACAGTTCAATTTCTAAAAACAAAGGTGTCTCTCTAAATGGTACCCTAACCTCAAATATAATCCCCTTGTTTAAAAATGAAACATGGAACAGTTAATAAGACTAAAACAAACAAAAAAAACAAACAAACAAGGGGAAGCCATTCAATTGATTCAAAAATCCTCATCCCACAGAAACCCTTCCTTTCTTCTTTTGCGCTCACCCCCAATGCCTGATAAAAATGGCATGCTTTGATGGTCAACAACTTCTGGCTATTTTGGGCTGGGAGAATGATCAAGCGAATACCAAAGACCAGGGCCCCTTACAGAATATGTCCCAGCAGCAACTCCCTCATATTTAAACTAAGGGGCTCCAACTCAAGCATCTCTGCTGATCGGTGCTGCAGCGGTATCACACAAGATGAGAGGCCTTCTGCTTGACAGGAAGGTCCCAAGCCATTTAGGCCTTTATAAGTCAAAACCAACACCCTGAATTTCCACCCAAAAACCAACAGTACAGATTCCACAGAGTACTGGTGCAACGTGAAGATATCGCCAAACCTTATTTTGTTTTGGCAGGGGGATGGGGGGGGGTACATTCTTGCTATAACTGCTCAAACATATTAAGAGTATCATAGTGAGTTACATGTGACAGGGACAGAAAACCCTCTCAGGTGTTTTTCCTGTAATGAATAGGTCTAAATTACCCTACAGTACCGAATCCTCATGAAGCAATGGATGTAATGCGAGTTTCACTGTTTCATTAGATCAGAACTCCTCTGGCAACATCAGTTACCAGTGAGCTTTCCTGCATACATCTGTAGTATGAAGAACTGAAATAGAGAGGATGCAAGTATAGGCACTCTTATTATATATGGTGCCACACCAAGAAACATTGGGAGGCATAGTTATCTCCCTGTATTGGGCTCTTCCGATACCAATCTAATATTTTTCTGTGGAAGAGTGAATAATGTTCTTTACCACTTTCCATCAAAAGATCTAAGTATGCATTACAAACACTAGTTACTCTCAACAATCTTGTGAGCTAGGCAAGAACGTTAATCCTAATTTACCAATGAGGAAACTCAGGAGGAGAAAGACAAGCTGACAGTCACAAAAAGTATGTAGCTGGGTCAAGAGTGGTACTCCAATCTCCTGACTTCAGATCCTGTGCCTTAGCCACAAGCTTAGAAGTATTTACTCGGTTGGTTTTTATTGCTTGTTTGTTTGCTTTTTACTTTTTGTTCCTTCCTTCAGGGCTTGCAGATCTGAACACTAATTCTATCATGCTCTAAAAAAATAGAGGTAGAGAGACTGGGACAAGCTGGAGGGGACTGCACACAAGGGTCTAACCACTAGAGAATCCTCCCCTCAGAACCTGGAATAGAATTCATGATTCCGGAGTCTCACCATTCTTCTTTCAGCAAGCAGCTGGGAAACCCACTGGTAAAACGTATCTCATCTCCCTCTAGCAAGTGGCCCATGTAGACAACAACCTACTACTGCTATCAATTAGCTCGAGTAACAGATGCCTGTGCTGTGGATCTAGAGGTTCTAAAGCTGATCAGTCACGTGGGAGTCAATATGGTTCAACATGATGGAATTTGTTGGATTTTTCCTAATTTGCTTTTTTAACATGAATGAAGTTAAACAAATTTTAAGGTTACAGTCAACCACGCAAAAGTAGGCAAATGCCAAAATTACAGTTGCCCATGCAGACTTACCGGTAATTCTGCCCTCCTGTGTTTAGTCTCTACATCATGACATATGTTTTTCCAAAGGACCCCTGCCCCATTGAGTGCACAGGACTTTTTTTTATTAAGAAGGCTGCTCTAAGTTGCGGTCACTGATTTTCTGGGGTACTGTCAGGGCCGGTGCAACCACTAGACGAACTAGGCAGCCGCCTAGGGCACCTAGTGGTTGAGGGCACCTAAAAGCCCGCTCAGGCGAGGAGGTGGAGTGGAGGGGAGCTGGGGCAGGGGGCAGGGAGGGATGCCTGCAGTAACGGAGGGGGGGGGGGGGGGGGAGGCACGCACAGGGGAACCGCTCTCCGCCCCAGATCACCTCCACTCTGCCTCCTCCGCTGAGCGAACAGCCCCTGCTCTAATTCTCCTCCAATCGGCACCGCAAGCCTGGGAGGGGAGGAGAATCAGAG
Organism: Malaclemys terrapin pileata; assembly: GCF_027887155.1. Lineage (NCBI taxonomy): Eukaryota > Metazoa > Chordata > Testudines > Emydidae > Malaclemys > Malaclemys terrapin. The sequence goes on along the minus strand of NC_071511.1, from coordinate 93,034,551 downwards.
CAGCGCTGGCATGCTCAGTGGAGGAGGCAGAGCGGAGGTGAGGTGAGGTGGGCTCCCCGGGCAGGGTTAGCTACCGGGGGGGGAGGCTCCCCGGGCCGGAGGAACAGGGTTAGCTGCCGTGGAGGATGAGCTCCCCGGGCGGGGGGGGGGGGGCGCGGCGGACTTCCCGGGTGGCACGCTGGGTTAGCTGCTGGGGCTCCTCTGGTGGCAGGGATGTGGTGGCTGCGGTGGGCAGGGTTAGCTGGGGGGAGGCGCAAGGTGGAAGTTTCGCCTAGGGCACGAAACTGCCTTGCACCGGCCTTGGGTACTGTTTCACAATTTCAAGAATAAATGATACATATTCAAGTTCAGTTTTCACCTTGTCTTTTTTTTTTTTTAAACTGGGGGGAGAGGGATGAAAAGACAAACATTTGAGTGGTTTTTTTTGTCAGGCACAGTGAAGCCTGATAGACAAAAAGAGAGAGGAGAAACATTTCTCTTTTAGAAGAAGTCTAAATGATTGGTCACTTAACACAGAAAAATGGGTATTTCTGTTACATTATGTTCTAATTGATGCTCAGATTTGCTTTTCATAAATGTAGTAAATCATGTAATGTCTTTAATATTGCAGAATTGCGTCTGAATGAAACATTAAACTAAAACCTCTTTTTTCTAAGAATATCCATATAACGAACTGTTTACATAAATACGCAAAGCTGACCAGAACAACTTTACACAAAGTTAATGCCACGATACTACATACATGCAACACCTACCTTAGCATCCTCTTCATTGAAGAGTGAGCACCAAGGAGAATTCACATTTTTAATAGCTAACTCGAACGAACAGGTAAAAAAAGCAACTTGGACCAAATCTGTAATAAATCCAAATAAATAAGTGATAGATGACAAATAAGTTTATTTGCTCTCTACCACAACTCCCAGCATCACCCTCCTATTATGAGAAAGAAAGAATATAAAATAACATCCAATCCAGAGCCCAAACACATAATGTATGGTATGCTAAGGCTCCAATTTTGCATTATGGGCCTACTCAAATGTTTATATGATCAGGCCTTAGATTGTAAGCCTTTCACAGAGAAGGGACACGCAAGTGTAACCATCACCTGTTTAGTAATTTACATCTACTGGTGTGTATTATTATGCAGTAGACAATAGTTACATGATATAGAAATAAGGTTATGTTTACTCCTTATTTGGACTACTAGATGGCAAGAACAAATGCACTACTTTTCTGATTTAAGACAGCAAATCCAACTCAATTCCTTGCAAGTTTTACGTAGAACAACAACAAAAACCTGCAACTTACATTCTCTATCAATGACCCCATAGGCTTACACAAAATTCCCTATTAGGCACAACGCATTGCCAGCTACTCTAATCATTCTTATTTTAGCAACTACTTGTCCACTTACAGTTTAGTTGAAGGTTCGAGGATTATGAATGCATCAATTATTTCAATAGCAGCAAAGGCAACTCATGCATTTTGTTATGACATTCTAATATAAGAGTTTCTATAAAAATTTGTGTAGGAGATGGAATTTAATACTAGAGAGTTTCAATGTGGAAAAACAAAAACATTTACCACATTATACCAGTTTTAGTTTAGACTATGAGCTGTGCCTTTTCTTCAAGAGAAGAACATTTTGAGAAGTATAGACATTCAACTTGTATCACGTTAATATGATCCGTAGGGTAAATGGGAAGGGTTTTTCTACAGTAGGTTCTCTGACTGTTCACTGACAATGAATATTCATTGCCACAAAACTGTATTTAAGAAATTTAAGTTAACACAAGTAAAGTGGAATAAAACTAGAATTTGTATGTGATTCGGTAAAACTAAAATTATCTCGCCAAGTTTTTTTAAAACTATACCTTTTTCCTTAAAAGTAATCCAGAATTTTGGGTTCCTTTGTACTTTGGTCCTTCTCCCAGAAGGGTTCCTCAATTAAACTGTTAAAACTGGTTCTTTATAACTTTGTATTACAACATTTATGTCAGGGGTACACTATGCACTTTGGCTTCGGTAGATGAAGGAATTTTTAAAAGCTGTTCTTTTCAAATAGTGATATGACATGCTGCCTTCACTAATCTTTCCAAAGGCCTATAAAAGAGTATTTTAAACTGTTTGTTTTTCATAACTATCTGAAGATCCTAGAAAACAACATTTATGCAAGTTAAATAATCAAAAAACAGAATAAGTACGCTACCTGCATTTAAATCACGCACTGGTACACACAAGGTAGCTGCAATTTTTTCCAAAACCCTTTTCATCTCAGGACCCTGTTTGAAGGCATCCACTTCGTACATAGCTGTAGCGTTCTCTTCTACACAGGTTACAAACTTCTCACAATGATCAAAGAACCTCATTAATTTGTCATTAATCTCAGTCTCTTCATTCTCGATATCTGAAAGGAAAAACAATTCTTTACGGAAAACCCCTACAATACACACAAAAACAGATAATTTAAAGAATTCCCTGTCAGATTTTACAAAAGTTGGTCTGGGGACTGAATGGGGAGGCAACCTGTCAGATACCCTAATTTATAACAAAAAAACAAAACGTTATGATGTCAGAATTAAGAGTTTAATTATAATCTATTAGACTTAAACCCTGCCCACAATAAGAGAAATGGAAAACTACATTAGTTTCAATTGTATGTATTTCAAGCAGGGCTCTAATGCTGCTTTTCCTGATATGCAGAGATTCTATTGAGAACCATGCTAACCGAACTATTCTTAAGATTGTTTCCATTATAGGGTAGACATATTTTCCTTTCTACCTACTACAACAACAACATTTTAAAACCAATTTTATCACAGGTTTTTAGGGCTGGAGAAGGCACCCTCCCCCTCATCATGTGTGTGCTGGGGGGCCCCAGGCGCTGGGGGGGGGGCAGGCAGGGCCACACCTTAGCCCCCCCCGTGTGCTGGGGGCACGTAAGCCAGTCCCGGGCAGGGCTCCACCTTACCTGAGCCAGTAGTGTGTGCTGGGGCCCAAAGGCCCCCAGGCCAGGGCCCCACTTTATTCCCCCCCGAGTGTGCCGGGGCACCCAGGCCAGCCTTTCCCGCTTCGTTACCTCTGGCCGGGAGCTGCCGGTGCAGGGCCAGCTGCAGCCCCTTGCGGAAGGCGGCGCTGCTCTCCACGCACCGGTGCTTGGAGCTGCTGGCGAAGGCGAAGCGGCGCTGCGGGGAGAACAGGCCGGGGAAGCGGGCGGCCAGACGCTGGGCCAGCTGCTCCATGTCGAGGCGGCCCTTGGGCGCCAGCTTCCCGTCCATGTCTGGGTGGTACCACATGTCCCAGCGGGCGAACTGCTGCGCGGCGGGGCAGGGCCGCTCCTGGCTGCGGAGCAGGCGGTGCAGCTGGCCCAGCTTGCGGATCTGCTTCTCGGTGGGGAAGCGTGTGCCGTGGCGGATGAGGGCGCGGAGCTGCAGCGGGGCGCAGGCGGCGGAGGGCAGCAGGTACCCCGGGTCCGGGGGCCCCAGGGAGAGCGGGTCCTGCAGCAGGTGCTGATTCACCTCCTCGTACCGGGACTTGGTCCCGAAATAGCCGCTCAGCAGGGACGTGGCCGCCGCCCTCTCCTGCGCGAGGGAGACGCGGAGCAGCAGCAGGAACAGCGGCAGCGAGGGGCGCCCCGGGAGGGGGCCGCGGAAGAAACTCGCCATGGGGAGACCGGCGGCAGCGGTTCTGCACAGACACCTGGGCAGGGGAAACGGAGACTCCGGACCGGGCTCTGCAGCGGGCTGGGGCTTGCACCGTGACAGAGAGCGAGCCGGGAACCCGGTCTTATGCTCCGCCCTGGCCCGGGGTGTCGTCACACCGGCCTCCTGGCCGCTGCCTTCCGGGGTTCAGCCGGGCCGAGCTGGGAGCTGTGTTTCGGAGACTGCTCCGCGTAGGAATGTGCTACCGGGAGCACTTACCGATACGTATAGATTGGAAGAAACTGCTATTGTATTAAACTGCTACCTGATGTAGCAAATGCCTACAGCTAGCAGTTTCTTGCACGACAGTGTATGTGAAATTGCTACGTGTAGAAACGTGCTCTCTGTAGCAGTTAGTGATACGTATAGATTGTAAGAAACTGCTTTTGTAAAAAGATGCTACTTTATTTGTACATGCTTGAAAACTGTTATCATATTTCAATGTTCCCTCATAGGTCATGTTTTCTAGACCTTAAATTTTCACAAACTTTATAAGTGCTCTCTATGCCATTATCTCAGTCATTAAGATTTTGAATAGAAACATATCCACAACTGATCCCTGGAGAACCCCACTCATTATGCCCATCGTATTTATTGTTATGTTCATCTAGGTTTCATTTCCATAGTTTGTGTATGAGAAGGTCATGGGAGACAGTATCAAAAGCCTTACTAAAGGCAAGATCATAGAACATCAGGGTTGGAAGGGACCTCAGGAGGTTATCTAGTCCAACCCCCTGCTTAAAGCAGGACCAGTTCCCAGACAGGGGATGCATGCGGGCGGCGGCCCCCGTGCATCCCCCGGCTTCCCCCCTCGCCCTGCTCTGGCTCTGCAGCTCCCAGGAGTGTGAGCCACCGCTGCCCCTCCTGGAGCAGGCTCGGGGCCCCATGCGCCACCGCCGCCTTTGAAGGGCTGTTACCCCCCTCCCCCCTCGCGCTGCGCCGGCTCCTCCATGGCTGCGGCTCGCTGCCCCTGCAAGCCGACGCTCTGGCTCTCCGGTGCCTCCGGAAGGCGGCTCCTCCCTTCCGAGCCAGGGCACCGCTTTTTAGCGCTCCCAACCACTTGGCGCCCTAGGCAACTGCCTAGTTCACCTAGTGGTTGCACCAGCTCTGGCCCTGTACACTGGCCAGTAGGAGGCACTCTGTACATTGGAGAGCTAATTCCCTACATGACCAGGAGGAGGCGCTATGCTGGTGAGTCTCAACCTTGCTACAATGCCATTGGATTAGAGGAGATTTTGTGCCAAGAACCACCAGTAGAGCAGTGTATGTGTAATATAACTATGTTAAAAACTCCTACCTTAACCTATTACTTCCCAACTCATGAGGATAAAAGAACTAACACACTGGATACCAGTAATATTCTAAACTTTAACTTTTCTTTGTGGGTCAATTGGACAAGTCTGTACAAACTAATGAAGAAAAATAACCAAATTATCCAACTGACTGAAATCACACAGGCCCAGGTTCAAACATGCAGTTTGGCTATTTTACATCAGGGATCTGAAATATAAAGAGTATCTGCACAAGCAGAACAAATTATAACGCACCATTGGATCTAACTCTGAGTTGTGAAGAATATGTATTAAGGCTATAACAACCAACAGGAATGCACTTTTATCTAGAAAACCATGATTACATTGAGTCTTCATGACTAGTGATTTAAATTATGATTTAAAAAATCAAATCCACCATGGTTTATGGCCAGTAATACAGCCTTATTTACACGTTTATTACTCAAGAAATCTTAATTGACACTTTCGCTGTATAACAAGATGCTTAGTTGCCATTCTCAAAATACTCATTAGACAAACACTTGATACCAAACACATTTTTGGAGTAGAGAGAACCAAGCCAACATTCCTATATTTTCAGGACTATTTAAAAAACCTTTTGCAAGTGGAATTTCATGGCTATTGCATTAAAAACCCTTAATGAAAACCCTTTTAATATTTAAAAAGAAATATTTATTAGTCACTTTCCACTGTAGGTCATACAGTCTATTAATAAAAAAAAACATTGAATGCACACAAAATATTGAGCATAGTGAAAAACATTATACATAGTATGTGAAATACTTAATTCCTTTGACGAGCAAGATCATAGGCAGAAAATCTGCCATTGTGCTTTATACAGACTTCCACTTCTGTCACTGTTATACACACATAATGAGCAAAGAGGTATCATCACAAAAATTACACTCCGAACGGTGGTACTCATATGTCACTTCATTGCGCTCTCATTTAATTGTAGCCTTTGTCTTCACTGTTAAAACTTAACTTGTCTTGGGTTGTTTTCTCACTGCTAATTAGTTTTATTAGCAGTGAGAAAAAGGCCTATGTCTGCATAATGGGGACACCAGATATATTAGACACACCTGGATTATTCTTCAGTGGTTGATCATATCAGATCCTTCTCGTTCTCAGTATGCTGAGGTGAGCTGAAATGTCTGTATTCCCATCATCCAGATTGCTGGGTCAATCATTTCTCACTATTCAGTCTTTGTACCTCAGGTGTTTCCGGTTGTTCTTGTAGGCTGTCATTGTCCACCTTTTCTTTCTTCCCCCCAGTTTCTGGAAGGCTCTTTTGCTGTGACCTGGGTCAAACAGCACCCACTGTATAGAGGTATCTGATCTTGGTCAAGTAGTCCCCATTGTATAGCACTATTGTTCAGAGGCACAGTTCCTGGGATAATCTTTATGTGTTTGTGCATTCCTTCAATAAGCCACTAACATTGTCTGGCCTCATCCAACAGAGCACATTTTAAATACAGAGACATGGGCAATATTTCTAGCCTCAGATACAAACGTTACATGCATACAGGTTGGATAAACACAGTCTGTAGGTCTTAAGTTTTGCAATGATACCTCACATCAGCCATCTTGCATAAAGTATATATTAGCTATGTCATATCCATATCATAAGCATATTTTCATAAAGAATGTAGAGTATAATGTCACACCCCACATGTATGTTTGCTGATCTGCAAATACTAAAGGAGCATGCACCTTTGGGTGCAAACGCTCATGACAATAGTGCAGAGCCATGCAAGCTCCATGATTCTGTGTGAGATGGCAGACAGTGAGGAGGGCCAGGCAGGTTAGTGGGTTTAGAAAAAAAGGTGTAAACATTTTGTATACATTTATGTATGGGATACATATAAAATTAGTGGCTGGTTAACAATGCATTATGAGAAGTTTGATCCCATGGCCACAACCACCCCTGCCTGACCTATTTGGTACCCAGCATACACTGCCAAACCAAAGCTTCCCAAAATACAGTGAGTGGACAGTGGGATATCTATTCATGGTGCACTTCACTCTGAATCTATACAAGTGCTTCTGGTGAGTACCCTGACTGCTGAGGCAAGAAGTCCAGGAGGCATGCACACAAGTGACATAGTAACTGTAGTGACTCTATGGTGACATAACTTGAGTTAACCCACACTTAAACTGTAGATATGGCCTTAGGTATGTTAAATGTTTGGGAGTATGAGGGTAGACTTTGGGTACATCTACACTACAGCGGGGAGTCGATTTAAGATACGCAAATTCAGCTACGTGAATAGCGTAGCTGAATTCGACATATTGCAGCCGACTTACCCCGTTGTGAGGACGGCGGCAAAATCGACTTCTGCCGCTTTTTGTCGGCGGCGCTTACTACCACCTCTGCTGGTGGAGTTAGAGCGCCGATTCGGGGATCGATTGTCGCGTCCCAACGGGACGCGATAAATCGATCCCCGAGAGGTCGATTTCTACCCGCCGATTCAGGCGGGTAGTATAGACCAGACCTAAGATTCCTTCAGGTGTTTAGGCTCAAGGCATTGGAACTGGCCTTAATGCACCCTACAGGCTCAGGAACAAAGAGGCCCCAGAAAAGATATCATTTATTTATTAAAATTTCTTGACTCAAGGGTGTATAACTCACGATTTTAGAATTCTTGTGGTTGTAAAGGTATCTTGGGGTTGTAGATGTGTGTTCATTATATTTTGAAAGGAAAAACTATGAATGGGTTGAACAAAGAATTAGATCAGTCCCTCAGGATAAGTAGATTGGCTATTAGCCAAGATAATCAGGGATGCAGGCCCATGCTCTGAATGTCCCTAAAACGTTCTTTGACTGACAGATGTTAGGAGTAGACAATGAGATGGTTCAATGAGTCATTGACTGGTCTGATCATTCCCTTAGAAGCACCTGGCATTGGCCACTGTCACAAGACCGGATACTAGATTAGGCGGACTATTGGTCTGACCACCAATATTTACACCATTGGTGGATTGACTCAAAACAAAGTTTTGACAATAGGCCAGTAATTCAGTCAGAGTGGAAGTCAGATGATCCAACAGAATAAACTTCTGCTCTAAAAATGAAAAAAAAAATAGAATTAAAAATTCAGGGAATTCAGAGAAGCCCAGCAGCAGATAAGACAACTTGGGAAACTGGTCGGAGACTCTATGCATTCAGATACAGTGATAAGGGATTCGTTGTTTCTGAGGGGATATATGTAAAATGTTTCACTGAATTAAGTCTCAGGGATTATCTACACTGGCAAGTTAAAGCACTCTAACTTGCTGGCTCAGGGGTGTGAAAAATCACACACCCCCTCCCGAGCACAGCAAGTTTGAGTGCTTTAAAACATTAGTGTGGACAGGCTCAGCTTCCAGTGCTGGGAGTGAATCCCCTCGACGAGGTGGATTACCAGGAGCACTGGCACCGGCGACAGCGCTTTGAAATTTGTAGTGTAGACATAGCGTCAGTAGGTTAGATCAGACAAAGAGGAGATGCATTGATGCTAGGCATTGGGATGCCTATGCCTTTAAGAACCCAGCCCTGGGAAGCCGATGCTGAGAGGTGCTGTCTGTGCGAGGGGAAATAAAAAATCCCCTCTGCCCCCCACCATTTTTGCAAACACTGGTGTGTCAGTCACACTGGGGTAACTGTTACCCCCTGTGCCCCTGACTGTGCTGGGTTTTGCCCTCTGCCAGCGCCTCATCACGAGCTTAACTCCTGCTCCTCCCCTTCCCCCCCAGCCCTGATTTTGCCATTTAGCCCCTCTCCTAATCCTGCCTCCAGCTGCTTGACCCCCCTGAGCAGTCAATTTCCGCCCTCTGCTCCAACCCTGGGCACCCCCCTGCTCCGATTCGCCCCCTTTGCCACTTTTTAACCCTTGTAAATAGCAGTCAGCAGATTTTTACGGCTAATAAGGGCAGGGTGAAGGGCAATGGCTTCAGCAGATGTTACTGAGCATGCTCAGTTCGTGTGACCATACAAAAAAGCCTTTTTGCTCAAATAAAAAAGCCTCTCGCCCCCTCCCCCACAAACTATTTTGCAAAGCAGTGGTGTCTCAGTGCCACTGGGGTAACTCTTACCCCCTGTGCCCCTGCCTGTGCTGGGTTTTGCCCTCTGACACCCTCTGCCAGCGCCTCACTCCTGGGCTTAACTCCACCTCCTCCCCCCCCCATTCCTGATTTTGCCCTTTAGCCCCTCTTCTACTGCTGCCTCCAGCTGCTTAACCTCCCCCAGCAGGGCTGGCTCCAGGCACCAGCGAAAGAAGCAGGTGCCTGGGACGGCCAATAGAAAGGGGCGGCACATCCGGGTCTGTGGTGGCATTTCGGTGGCGGGTCCTTCAGTGCCTCGCTTCCTCTTCGGCGGCACTTCGACAGCAGCTCAATCGCTCCGCTCAATCGGGCTTTTTTTTTTTCTTTGCCGCTTGGGGCGGCAAAAAAGCTGGAGCCGGCCCTGCCCCCCAGACCAGTAAATTTCCACCCCCTGCTCAGACCCTGGCCAACCCCCTCCTCCGATTTGCCCCCTTTGCCACTTTTTAACTCCTGTCAAAAGCAGTCACCAGAATCCTACAGGTATAAGGGCAGTGGCTTCAGCAGATGTACCGTAAGTAGCACATTTCTAGCAGAGTAGTACCCTTCAATGACCTTTGCCACTGGGAGCGATGGTCCGCTTGTAAAAATGGCTCTCATCCCCTGCTGCTGCCAAGAGCAGTGGTTTTCAAACTTTTATTTCTGGAGACCCAGTTGAAGAAAAGTGTTGATGCCCGCGACCCAACGGAGCAGGGGATGAGGTGTTTGGAGTGTAGGAGGGGTTCAGGGCTGGGGTGGAGGGTTGGGGTGTGTGGATGAGGGCTATGGGGTGGGGCCAGGAATGAGGGGTTCAGGGTGTGGGAGGGGGCTCTGGACTGGGGCAGAGGTTTGGGGTGCAGGAGGGGCTCTAGGTTGGGGGGGGGGCTCAGTACTGGGGCAGGGAATTCGGGCACAGGGTTATCTCCAGCGGCTCCTGGTCAGGGTTGCCGCCAGGGTGCAGAGACAGGCTTCCCGCCTGTCCTGGCATTGCGGATCACGCTGCACCTGAAGCAGCCAGCAGCAGGTCCAGCTCCTAGGCGGAGGTACGCAAGCCGGCCAATGGGAATGCGGAGCCAGTGCTCGGGGCAGGGGCAGCACGCGGAGCCCCATGGCCCCCCTGCCTAGAAGCCAGACCCACTGCTGGCCACTTCCGGAGCGTAGCGCGGTGTCGGAACAGGTAGCTGGGCAGCATTGCCGACGGGACTTTTAACATCCCGGTCAGCAGTGCTGACCAGAGCGACCTAGTGCCTTACATGCCACAACCCAGTAGTGGGTCACGACCTGCACTTTGAAAAACACTGGCCTAGAGCACTGAAGCCAGGCTACCTCCAGGGCCATACCCACATCCTGGGTTTGCTGGGTAGTGGGGAATGTGTAGTGGGGAAAGGAGGAAAGACCATAACTGTCTGCCCCTGCTCTTGATAACCCATCAGTCAAACCCCACTCCCAGGCCCAGTCATGAGACTAACTGAAAAATCAAGACATTATAAACAAACCAGCCAACCAGCCAGGAGGGTGACCTTTATTCCACCTTCTGGTTTTTGAGAATTTAGGAGGAAAGCCATTCATCCCACCACTTGTGCTTACTCCTGTCAGGTGCAAAATTCAACCAGCCAAAAAGCTGGCGTCCTCACTGACTACTTGGAAAAGGGTGCCACTTACCCTCTCCATCTCCCTCCCTCCCCGCCCTGCCCTCCCACCGCCCAGCTTGTGCTATTCTCCATTCGCCTTCCATGTTCCTTACCTTCATTCTGTATGATCGCAGCTCTACACCTGAAAGGTCTCTCCAAGACTTCTCTGAGCTGCCTGACTTCTGTCTGGACCAGAAGCTAGTTTCATCGGCCAGATCCATAGTGGCCACTGAAGGGGAGGCTCTCCTTTTAGAACTCCTGCTATACAGCCCACATCTTTCATGTGCAGGTGGTGGAGTCTCCCCTTGGTTCACCGGAGGTTGGACCTGGCTTGTGTTACCAGACTCAGAGACTTCCTGGACTATGGTATGACAGACTGGGTGGACTCCATGGCACTTGCGCTTTCCCTTTAGCATGTTCCAGGAAATGAGGGCAGCCGTACCCCTGCCTCTCTCCCTTTTCTCAAGCAGGCCCTGCGGGAAAGTGCTCCCCCACCTCTCACTCTGGAGCTCATTGTTGGCCTCCTGACCCACGAGCCTTCCTGGCTAGGCCCAACACACCACCTGAGTCAGCCCAACACCATCCAGCCAGTCCATCTACAAACTGCACATAGACAACATCTGTACACACTAATGCTGCATGCCATCTACTTCCTTGCCCTGGTGTCCTGTGATAATGTCAAGTGATGGGACTTGCTGCATCGGTAGAGTGCAGGGAGCTCCAGTGGGGTAGTCTTTACTCCACTCTGGTTCTATGGTCACTGGAGATATTAACTGGCAGTTCCTTCATGGAGTCATGTGTACCTGGTGCTGTTCAGGGAATCCCGACACCAATCCCTTCTGTGGCAAGAGGAAGACCCTGGTGTAGAGTGCATCAGACTGCAGCCCCTCTTCCAGCTCCTCCAGAACCATTAAATGATGGCCATCCACTAAACCAGGAAGAGGAAGCTGAATGGTGTGGGCTGAATGGAAAGGGCTCTGAGAGTGTGAGTCCTAGTTCTGGTCCCTTGTCCAATCATACCTCCAGGCAGAGTTTCTCTGGGCAGTGTCCACTGACTCTTTAGACACCTTTGAGGAGCAGTTAGAGTTCTCTGATAATGTCTCCTTCTAGATCCCTATTTTTAATCTTTGACCCACACTCCTATCCCTGTTTTCTCATTTGTTGTCCCAGGTGGTTCCTCCCCAGGGCTGAGTGGGTGGGCATTTAGCCTTGGGTGGGTCTGGCCCACCATTTCCCAGATACGATAATAGGTATCTTCTTTCTGCCCCCATTTCCCTCTCCTTTTCTATTCACAGTCTTCTACCCCACCAATTCTGTTTTTTGACCACCCCCTATTCTGGTGCATCAACTCTGTCACCCACTTGCCCTCAGGCTGCCCCTGCAGGTTTTTTCTTTTTGGTTTGCTGCTCCCGCTGCCCTGTAGGGGGTGGCGGCGTGGAGGACGAGAGCACCCTGCAGCAAGCCCGGAGGGCAGCCCGCATCCTTCCCTGCCTGCCGACCGGAGTGGCGCGGAGCCCTCCCGGCAGGCGGCGCGTGCGGAGGGGCCGCGTAGCAGCGCCCCGCTTAAGGAAGCCCTGGGGGCCCCCCTTCTCTCTCTCCCCCTGCTAGCCGGGGTGCACACTCCGCTGCCCGGGGACTGCAGGGCCGGGAGTCCCCCTGCACCCACGCTCCCGCTGCCCCGCAGGTATTTTGTTTCTGTTTTTTCTTTCCTTCACTGCTCCGGCCGTCCAGTTTGTTTCCCGCCCCTTCCCCACTCCGGCCGGGGACAGGTTTGTTTCCTGCCCACCCCCCTTCACCGCTCCGGCCGGCCGGTTTGTGTCCTGTCCCCCGCTTTGCTGCTCCAGCTGGCCGGTTTGTCCCCCCCGCCCCTTTGCTGCTCCGGCTGGCCGGTTTGTGTCTCCGCCCCCCTTTGCTGCTCCGGCCGGCCGGTTTGTTCTTCCCCTCCCCCACCGCTCTGGCCGGGGGCAGGTTTGTTTCCCGCCCCCCTTCGCCACTCCGGCCGGGGGCAGGTTTGTTTTCCTCCTTCCCTCTCTTCCCCTCCCCCTTTGCGGCTCCGGCCGGCCCGGTGTTTTTTGCTTGGGGCAGCAAAAAAGCCAGAGCCGGCCCTGCCTGCCCTTCTTTAGTCACTTCCTGTTCTTCACATTTCCCTGCCCCTCGGTATCCCTACTACTCTCATATTCTCCTGTCTAGGGGCCACAATCCAAAATGCTTCAGCGTTAAAGAAATTTCCCAGAATGCATGTGTGATAGACTATACCCTTGTATTGGCACCCTACACCCTATTGTACTAATCTTTGTTCAAATATGCCTTGTAAGGTATCACTTGAAAATTTTTTCAAGTGATACCTGGCATAATTTGCCAGTCATTATTATCCTGATTCATTATTATCCTGGTATTATTAACACATTCCAAACCCAACAGCCCTGCCCAAATGGAAGATGGCAAACAGGTCTGTCCTAGACAAAGGAATGTGTGCTCTGCTAAATTTGCATTTAAGCAGTAAACAGAGGCAACAAAGAAAGCTCGAACAGGTGAGAAAAAGCCAGCAGGGAACATCATTCCCCATAGACTCTTTGTCTCCTAGTGCCCAGGTGGAAATGTTTTCCAGGAGGGGGACTGAAACTATAAAAAGGAGGGGCAAACATCCCCCCAAGGCATCCCTTTCTCCCTCCCCCCCCCCTTCCCCATTGCATTCACTACAGCTGAAGAGAAAAGGGAAACAGTTGTTGGACTGTGGGGGAAGGGTCTTGACCTACAGAGTTCAGTCAGCAAGACTGCTGAAGGCATGTGGTGAGAAACTTTTCTTGACTCTAATATAGTTTATAAGTTAGGCATTGGTAAATGTTATTGTTATTTTCCTTGTAACAATATCTGAGTTTTATGCCTCATTAGTTGTACTTACTTAAAATCCATCTATTTGTAGTTAATAAACTTGTTCTACTCTTTTATCTAATCCAGTGTGCTTAAATCAAAAGTTTCTGAATAACTATTTGAGATAATAAACTGGCATATTATTCTTGTTAGGGAATAATAGACTTGAAATATTTGTACTGTCTGGGAGAGGTTTAGGCAGTACAGGCCATGGCTTAAGTTCAGCCAAAGCTGTCCGGAGCAGAGCTCTAGCAAATATTTTCAAACCTGTGGGGCAGAAGCCCTGAGCCCCAACGCCTCCGCATGGGGCAGAAGCCCCCAGCACCAGGACTCTGGGAAATACTGTATAAGAATTTAAGCCCTGGTACAGGCCATACATTTCTGGGGGAAATCTGAGATTGGGGGTGTGTTGGGTTAGACTCCGGCTCTCACCAGCCTAAGTTATACTGCAGTGTGACCCCAAGCATAGCTGGCAGGCTGCAGTTACACACAAACACTCAGGTTGTGGCTTTCATGCTGGAAGGTTGTTTGTGAGCAGCCCAGGTGGCAGTTATATCAGCAGGGCATTGTAAGACACCCAAGGTTGTAGAACAGGGGTGCCATGACCTCCCACTGGTCTGGACTAAAGCCTGGTATATCTCAGCAGGTGCACTGGGGCAAACCAAAATATAACAAGAGGTACGGGCTATTCTAAAATGTAGGTGAGCAGAAAGTTGTCCCTGAATATGGAATGGGGGCAAAATGTGTGTGGTATGAGAATGCTCTACAGCAGTGGTTTTCAAACTGCAGGTCGCGACCCAGTACTGGGTCGTGGAATGTAAGGCACTGGTCCGCACCACTGACCAGGCCCTTAAAAGTCCCGTCGGCGGTGCTGCCTGGCTAAGGCAGGCTACTTGTTCTGCCCCCCACCCTGAGCACCGGCTCCGCACTCCCATTGGCCAGGAACCAGCCAATGGGAGCGGGGGAGGGGGGTTAGTGCCTGTGGGTGAAAGCTGAACGCAGCCACTTGCGCACCTCCTCCTAGGAGCTAGATCGGCTACTGGCCACTTGTGGGGTGCAGCATGGTCCATGGTGCTAGGACAAGCAGGAAGCCTGCCTTAGCACCCCCACTATGCCACTGACTGGGAGCTGCCCGAGGTAAGCCTGTGCCCCAATCCTCTGCTCCAACCCTTTTGAACTAGTTTTGTACTGGACATGGAATTAGTGCTTCAGCAGAATTTCGGTGGCATTTTAGAGACAGTCCATTATGTCAATGTGGACAGCCACAAACCTTGACCCACATTGTTGAGGACTGCAAAATTACTCAACTTCCTGGAGGTCTTTGTGCTTTGAACATGGTTGATAATAACTCTGTGGCTTGGCTTGATCTGACTGCATACGCCAAGTAAATACGCCTGGGCCTGGGAACATTCCAGAAAAGAAGGTGTGAGGGGTGGAGCCCAAGAATGTCCCAGCACATTTTGTGGCATGGGAACAATCAAGAAGGGATGTTATGGAAAGCATGGAGTGTGGGAATGTTTCAGAATGTCCGAAGCATTAAGGAATATGGGAATATTCTGCCATGTCCTCTCTTTCACAACCAATGATTTCACCTACAGTATTTTTGTGCGAACAAACACAGAGATTTGGTTGCTATGTGGACTCAGTTATCAAAAGTATAATTGGCGTTCTTGGTACAGCACCAGGAGCAGAGTTTGTTTAGCTTGAGCTTCTGATTGCAGTTGTGTGGCTTTCTTTGCAACAACAAAGCCAAAATATTGAAGAGTTTTTGTTGGACTTAATAATATTTTGGAATGATCAGTAATACAGGCATATTACCACAAAACTACCATAACCAAAAATTCCTTTATTAAGTTCAAAAACCAAATAGTATTTCATACAATTGCTCTAACCATGCCTAAAAGCCTAAAGAATAAGCAGTCATTATACCCAATTCAGTAAGAAAGTATTCCTAAGCATGTGATCAGTGTACTCACAAATAGGGCAAGCCTAGGGCAACCATCTCATCCTGGCATTCTCCACCATGGTCAGGTAGGGTCTGACAAAGAATCGTTAAATTCAGAACTCTTTTTATACCCTTCAACAAACAAATTGCGTAGCCAATTGCTACTTTACAACCAACTAATAAAAAACAATCTGAAACTGTGCACTCTTATTTCCAGTCTTAATTCAGATAAGATTTACAATCTCCTTTTTCCCCAAAGCCTCTCCTTTTTCCAGCCGACCAATAGCTTTTTCGTTGCAGCTGCGTTCACATAGGCCTTACTCTTTAAATTAAGACTGTTATGTGGGGTGGGAAAGTTGATGTAGGCTCCTTCTAAGACAGATTCTCTTTGTTTTATTTATAACTACCTGCAGTCACTTCTGTCAGTGAGAAGCCTTTTTAAAAGCTTCCCCTTATCTCATTAGTTATTCTTTGATCCAGACATACTCCCTATTTGTTTCTTTTTTGACTTATTACTTATAACTTATTAGTGTCAAGGCCTTTCTTCTACTTGCTAAACAGCAACTTTCTTTAGAACACATATATTTCCTTAATCAACCTTAAACTAACCCTAATGCTTTAATTTAATTTCATATTTATTCTACAGCTATATTGTAAATTGCAAATAACTTTTTTATTTTTTTTTTTTACACTTTACTGGTTTAGAAATTCTAGGTGTCAGTTTCCCTCTCTTTGGTAATGGACCCTGAATATCTTTGGATAACTGGAACATAGGCGCCAGGTTAGTATAATTTTTGGTGGTGCCCAGAATGGGTCCAAGTAGAGCCGTCCCGTCCATAGGCAACCACCCCGGATCCTGTGCTTTGGGGGGCCCTGCACTTCAAGGGGATGCAGGGTGCAGGCAGAGCCATCCCATCCATAGGACGGTCCGGGGCAACCGCCCCGGGTCCCGCGACTTGGGGGGTCCCCATGCTTCAGGGGGATGTGGGGTCCAGGGCAACCTGGGGGGTTAGCGGAGAGCCTGACGCCAGCAGCAGCGAGCGATCTGGCCCCAACCCGCCCCGCCGGCTCCCAGCGTCACTAGGGAGACAGGGCAGAAGCTGGAAAGAGGAAGGGCGGGGGCAGGGGTGGAATGGGGCCGGGGAGGGGTCAAAGCTGGGGTGGGCTGGGGGCTGGGTCACTTGCTGCTGCTGGAGCCAGTCCCCAATACCAACTCCCCAGGCTGCCCTGGACCCAGAGCCGTGCCATCCATAGGACGGACCAGGACAACTGCCCCAGGCCCCGCGCTTCAGGGGGATGTGGGGTCCAGGGCAGCCTGGAGGGGCGAGAGGGGGGCCTGGTGCTGGCAGCAGCGAGCGACCTGGCTCCAGCCCGCCCCTGCTCTGCCCCTCCCCCCCCCCATTCCACTCCTTCTCCCAAGCCCCCGACCCTTTTTGGCTTCCGCCCCCTCCCCCGAGCGTTTTATTTATCAAGCGAGGTTCATTAGTAGAGCTGTATGGAGAGGGATTGCAGAGCATGCTGCTTGCACTTTCCCTGCTGCACTCTAGCTGGTACTCTCCATTTCATATATCCATGAACTCTAATATTCACATCCATTTTTCAAAAACTTTTTTTTTTTGTCCAAGATGTTTTTATCAATCACTTTGACTTATGCGTCACATCTGATTTGCCAGAAATGGCACAAGATGTATTAGTTCTTCCCCTCTAGCTTGATGTCAACATTGGCCATGCCAGGGTCGGAGAAATTTTAGATGTCTGAATGAGTCTTACAGTTTTAGATGGCTGAATGAGCAGCTCTTTATTATTACTTGTCAGTCCCTTTGATTTTAAAATCACTTTAGCTGCGTCAGATCTCCTAGGAGGTAGGTCTCTAACAAAAACCCTGAGCAAAACACTCAAGGCAATGTCATTATAGACAATAATCCTTATTATGTATGTTAAATATCCCCATCCTGGTTGGCGGGGAGACATACTTTGCTAAATGTCATATCCTCTCCAGCCTACAGTGGAAACAAAGTTCTGGTCTAGCCAAATTCTTCTGTGGGATAATTATACTTTACAGTACTATATTATTTCCTCTTTGGGGCTCTGACACATTTTACAAACATTAATTAAGAGCAAACAACACTACTGTGAGCACTTCCTTGCCCTTATGTCCCACCCTGACACCAAGTGGTAGGACCTGCTGCCACCTGCAGAAGACAGGAAGCCCTGGTGGGCCAGTCTGTACTCCACTCTGTTCCATGCCCTGTCCAGGATATTATTTGGTGACTCCTCCATGAAGCCTTGAGCATGGGCATGTACATGGCATACTGGCACCTGTCCCTTCTGCAGCCAGAGGCAGACCCTGGCACATGTCTACATAGAGTGCAACAGGCTGCAGCCCCTCTTCTGGCTCCTCCAGAATCTCTTACTGAGGTTCTGGCTGCACTCTTCCTCTCACTTTGTTTATCTTGTCCATGATCACAAAAAGTTGCAAGATCTCCTTGTTAACTTCCTTCTGGTGCTGGCCAAGATGGCCGTTCACCACACCAGAAGGAAAAAACTAGATGGGGGCACTCTGTGACCATTGGGCCTATTTCCAGTCCCTTGCCAAATTGTGACTCTGGGTGGAGTTCCTTTGGGCAGCATAGGTGCTAACTTCATCGGTGCTCCATGGCTGGAGCACGCATGGAAAAAAATTAGTGGATGCTCAGCACTCACCAGCAGCCAGCTCCCATCTCCCCTCCGGCACCTCCTGTCCGCCGGTGGCCCCACCAATCAATTCCTTCCTCTCCCTCCCAGCAGGGTTGACTAACATCTTGCAGAAGGACTGGGGGGCATGCTACCCGCAAAAAATTTGGTTACCCTTTTTTATATTGGTAACAAGTAGTTTTATAACAAGGACCTCATGCTCTTGATGCTCATCTTTCCATGTCTCTCAAAACTGCTTCTCTTACCCTTTTTGAATAAAAGGTCTGCCTGACAACATTTTCATTGTGTAACCCCATTATCAAGGGCCTATAACTAGTCTATAGTCAACTTTGTGCCACACACACACCCTGTTCAAGGAAAACCCACTCAGGCTGGGCTGCCCATAAGACTTAGTCCCCAGAGGCCTAGAAGGGTCAGGAGAACACACTGGCCAATTGAAAGCCAGTAGGCCAGTTAAGAAAACTTCCCTGCAGCCTCTCAGAGGGCAGGCAAATTGAGATTGGGAATGAACAAAGCCAGGGCCTTACCTTCAAGTGCTACAAATAAGTGTTTCTCTGACGGCACAGACAGCCAAATTCTGAGTTAATTATTTAACTGTTTAAAGACTGAGGCTAAACTTATGGCAACAGCCATCCTGTTCCGAACAGACTGCTCCAAGCAAACCAAGGTAGAGAGTGCCTGCAGTGCCAGATTTAGCTCAGCAGGGGGTGCTATAGAGCAGCCCCACCTGTGTCACGGACCATTAAAAGACCTTATCTCATTCAACTCCAGAGGAAGTGCGAGAGATTGAGGCAGAAGACAGAAATAGAAAGAAGCAACATTTTAAAGGATTAGGGGAGCATCACTTGGAGACAAGAAAATATAGAAGGAGTGATTGTCCAAAACCCTTTTTCCAACATCGGGGGTGGGGAAATCAAAATTTAAAGTAAAATTCCTAGACAAAGAAACCTAAGATAATTAAGGTTGTAAATATTATTTTAAAAATTATTAGCTGCAGTTTATAAAATAAAACAAAAAGAAAGTAATCTTGTGCAAGCAGCTGTAACTCTGGGATACCTGAGGAGTTAGCGTTAGAGTGGAGATTTCAACCAATTCTATACGTAGGAGAGTAGTGAGATCCCCTGGGTCCTTTGGCTTGTAATGGAAAAGTGGAGATAATCAAGTGTTTTTTCTAGTGGTGTTCATAGTGAGAATAAGAGATAAAGTGAAAGATTATTATGCACATGCAAATCCAGGTCTTCATGGGGAGTACTTGTGTAATTAAAATTAATCAAGTGCTTAAGTGGCTGGATGGATTGGGGCCTTAAATGTAGAAATGATTTTATTAAATTGACCATATCTCTGATTTGTTTTTGCTGCATTGACATAATGGGTAACAGATTAGCTGTGTGCTGGAGTTCTGTTCAGCAATGAGATGATTGCCCCAATTCATCTTAGCTCATCAGTGTTCAGATTTTTGTTGTAGTTTTTGTCTTTTTTTGCAGACAGCTTTATTTGTGCCTTGTAATCAATGAGCAGCATTAGTTCCGTAAACAGGGCTTGCCATGGGCTATCTCCCTTTATTCGTCCATTTCCAGATTTGCCTGTCCAGCAGCACTGCTTTCTGTAATATGGCTTCATGCCATGTTAGCTTGGATGTGTCATGGGGGACCTGTATGCCTCTCCTACTCAGAGACTTTCATTACTCTGTGAGAAGATGTTTGTGACCATTTCACATGTAGCTATAGAGCTAGCTTTAACAATTCTTTTCTTTAGCGGTAACACAAGAAACCTACAGGCCTGTACCCTGAAAGACATTGGCTTCAGCAGTTAGCATAAGACTTGAGGCCTATGAACTTTGGCACAGATAAATGGCCTAACGTTCCCTAAATTTTGGGGAACTTGGAATAGAGTGTTTAAGGGGGAAGTTTGTCCTTAACGACACCAGCCAAACACAGGAACATGAGCTAACACCACCTTTTGGATATTTTAGGATGGGAACATCTGCAGATTTCTGACCACAAGAGTACCATGTCTACAAATTGACATATATGATAATAAGTTGAGATCATTAATATACTCACCTATAGGAGAAGTGCACCCCAACATTAGTAGGGTGAGGAAATACAAATAAGGATGAGGAGAGACGCCCCTACTGAATATGCATTAAACAGAGTGGCGTCAGTGTAACATATTATAAAAGTTGTATCCCAGTCTGTGGACAGGAGGAGAGAGAGATGTAGTCCTTGGGAGGTGCCAGGATGATAATCAGGCCACTGGTGATGAAGAAGATAATGGCTAACATTTCAGGTTGTTCTGCAAGGGCTGGTGTGAGTATATGGACGTTCAGATGTAAATTTTGTATCATCTCTCTTTACCTTGCTGAGTTTGAGTGTTTGTAACTTTGCTAAATGGATTAATAAATTATTACAACTACAGAAGTCCTCCTAAAGTGTGTGTGTGTTACTTTACATCAGGGTTCCCAACTAAACAGTAATTTTAATAATACTGGGCCTTATCTTAAGACAAGAACTTGTCAAACCTCAGAGTGATAACTGGGAATTCTTAAGTAATCAAGATATGATTAATAAATTGGGCTACACACATTGCAAAGTAACTCATTTAAATTTTTCAGGATTTCTAGTTTCAGGGTTGCTTTCCCATGCAATATTCATTATTCCAATTGCTATTACCTAGCTAGGGTTCTCAAACTGGGGGTCGGGACCCCTCAGGGGGTCGTGAGGTTATTACATGGGGGATCACATCCACCCCCAAACCCTGCTTTGCCTCCAGCATTTAAAATGGTGTTAAATATATAAAAAGTGTTTTTAATGTATAAGTGGGGGTCGCAGTCAGAGGCTTGCTGTGTGAAAGGAGTCACCAGTACAAAAAGTCTGAGAACCCCTGATCCAGGCTGAATCTCATTTTTCTTATTTTCTTGCCCATGTTACTTATCCTTTAGGTCTCCTTGTTTCTCTATCCTAGAACATAAGAACAGCCATACTGTGTCAGACCAAAGGTCCATCTAGCCCAGTATCCTGTCTACAGACAGTGGCCAATGCCAGAGGGAGTGAACCTAACAGGTAATGATTAAGTGATCTCTCTCCTGCCATCCATCTCCACCCTCTGACAAACAGAGTCTAGGGACACCATTCCTTACCCATTGTGGCTAATAGCCATTAATGGATTTAACCTACATGAATTTATCCAGTTCTCTTTTAAACGCTATTATAGTCCTAGCCTTCACAACCTCCTCAGGTAAGGAGTTCCACAAGTTGACTGTGCGCTGTGTGAAGAAGAACTTCCTTTTATTTGTTTTAAACCTGCTGACCCCTAGTTCTTGTATTATGGGAATAAGTAAATAACTTTTCCTTATCTACTTTCTCCACATCACTCATAATTTTATATACCTCTATCATATCCCCCCTTTTCCAAGCTGAAAATTCCTAACCTCTTTAATCTCTCCTCATACGGGACCCTCGCCAAACCCCTAATCATTTTAGTGATCCTGGTGTGTGTATCACCCACCTAAAACATAAGAAGTTGCTTTTATTCACTACTCCCAAATCTGTTCAAAGACAAGATGTTGGGTGGTTGATAGGACAGGAGGGGTAAATTTTTATAAGGAGGCAATGGAATTTATGCCTACATATGAATGCAGAATTATACCCCAATTTTTTTTTGGAGGCCAACTTAAAGGAATTGCAAAACACAACATCTTTTCCCTTTAAAATACATGATATAAATATGTTTTTTAAAATTGTTTTAAATCATTATCAGATCCTCAAAACCCTCTCTTTGGCAGATCTGAAAGATCCGAATAATGATGCCATGCAAGGCTGTAGTGTGAGCTGAAGCTCTGCCTCCCCACAACTGGACGAAGGTGATACTGACTTTTAGGAATGTTGCCCTGCTTGTGCAACTGAAGTCAGTGGAGCTCTATGTAGTGATGGGTATGCCCTTCCAGATTAGAATGTAGCACTGGTACCTGAAAGGGAGAGAGTTGCTGCTCAGGTTGAAGTCTTTTGTAGCATCACTATTCAAGTTATCCAAAGATATTCAGGGTCCAGTACCAAAGAGAGGGAAACTGGCACCTAGAATTTCTAAACCAGTAAAGTGTAAAAAAAAAAAAGTTATTTGCAATTTACAATATAGCTGTAGAATAAATATGAAATTAAATTAAAGCATTAGGATTAGTTTAAAGTTGATTAAGGAAATATATGTGTTCTAAAGAAAGTTGCTGTTTAGCAAGTAGAAGGAAGGCTTTGACAGTAATAAGTTATAAGTAATAAGTCAAAAAAGAAACAAATAGGGAGTATGTCTGGATCAAAGAATAACTAATGAGATAAGGGGAAGCTTTTAAAAAGGCCTCTCACTGACAGAAGTGACTGCAGGTAGTTGTAAATAAAACAAAGAGAATCTGTCTTAGAAGGAGCCTACATCAACTTTCCCACCCCACATAACAGTCTTAATTTAAAGAGTAAGGCCTATGTGAACGCAGCTGCAACGAAAAAGCTATTGGTCAGCTGGAAAAAGGAGAGGCTTTGGGGAAAAAGGAGATTGTAAATCTTATCTGAATTAAGACTGGAAATAATAGTGCACAGTTTCAGATTGGTTTTTATTAGTTGGTTGTAAAGTAGCAATTGGCTACATAATTTGTTTGTTGAAGGGTATAAAAAGAGTTCTGAATTTAACGATTCTTTGTCAGACCCTACCTGACCATGGTGGAGAATGCCAGGATGAGATGGTTGCCCTAGGCTTGCCCTATTTGTGAGTACACTGATCACATGCTTAGGAATACTTTCTTACTGAATTGGGCATAATGACTGCTTATTCTTTAGGCTTTTAGGCATGGTCAGAGCAACTGTATGAAATACTATTTGGTTTTTGAACTTAATAAAGGAATTTTTGGTTATGGTAGTTTTGTGGTAATATGCCTGTATTACTGATCATTCCAAAATATTATTAAGTCCAACAAAAACTCTTCAGTATTTTGGCTTTGCTGTTGCAAAGAAAGACACAGAACTGCAATCAGAAGCTCAAACTAAACAAACTCTGCTCCTGGTGCTGTACCAAGAATGCCAATTATATTTTGATAATTGAGTCCACATAGCAACCAAATCTCTGTGCTTGTTCGCACAAAAATACTGTAGGTGAAATCATTGCTTGTGAAAGAGAGGACATGGCAGAACATTCCCATATTCCATAATGCTTCGGACATTCTGGAACATTCCCACACTCCATGCTTTCCATAACATCCCTTCTGGATTGTTCCCATACCACAAAATGTGCTGGGACATTCTTGGGCTCCACCCCTCACACCTTCTTTTCTGGAATGTTCCCAGGCCCAGGCATTTTGCAGTTTATTTATTTGGCGTATGCAATCAGATCAAGCCAAGCCACAGAGTTATCATCAACCATGTTCAAGGCACAAAGACCTCCAGGAAGTTGAGTAATTTTGCAGTCCTCAACAATGTGGGTCAAGGTTTGTGGCTGTCCACATTGACATAATGGTCTGTCTCTAAAATGCCACCGAAATTCTGCTGAAGCACTAATTCCATGTCCAGTACAAAACTAGTTCAAAAGGCTCCATTGCCTTCACAGTAAATCAGACCTGATACGATGTTGAGTGGGGTCCGAGGCAAGCTAACTATTTGTCACTGTCTCTTCAGACCATGAAGCTTGCCACGTGTCCTCACCGTAAATCCCTCACTTGGTAAACTTATCCATAACAGGTGTCATGAGGGCAAATGACCATTTGGTGGATTGAACAAGTCTTTAATTAATGGTAGATGTGGCATATCATGCAATTTTGTCATGAGTTTTGCTACACGTTCCGCTCTGCAGTGTCCCTATGTATTCCCACACTCTGAAATGTCACTGTCTCCACTGTAAAGCACTCTTTTTCTGGTGACCCAGCTGAAAAAAATTATTAATGCTCACGATCCAATGGAGCTGGGGATAAGGGTTTGGAGTGTAGGAGGGGCTCAGGGCTGGGGCAGAGGGTTGAGGTGCAGGGGTGAGGGCTGCGGGGTGGGACCAGGAATGTGTGATTCAGGGTCTGGGAGGGGGCTCTGGGATGGGGGTGCGGGATGAGGGTTGTGGGATGAAGGAAAGGACTCTGGGTTTGGGGGGTCTCAGGGCTGGAGCAGAGGATTGGGGCACAGGCTTACCTCGGGCAGCTCCCAGTCAGTGGCATAGTGGGGGTGCTAAGGCAGGCTTCCTGCTTGTCCTAGCACCGTGGACCATGCTGCACCCCACAAGTGGCAAGTAGCAGGTCTAACTCTTAGGAGGAGGTGCGCAAGTAGCTGCATTCAGCTTTCGCCCACAGGCACTAACCCCCGTCCCCCGCTCCCATTGGCTGGTTCCTGGCCAATGGGAGTGCGGAGCCGGTGCTCAGAGTGGGGGCAGAACAGGTAGCCTGCCTTAGCCGGGTAGCACCGCCGACGGGACTTTTAAGGGCCTGGTCAGTGGTGCGGACCAGTGCCTTATGTTCCACGACCCAGTACTGGGTCGCGACCTGCAGTTTGAAAACCACTGCTGTAGAGCATTCTCACACCACACACATTTTGCCCCCATTCCATATTCAGGGACAACTTTCTGCTCACCTACATTTTAGAATAGCCCGTACCTCTTGTTATATTTTGGTTTGCCCCAGTGCACCTGCTGAGATATACCAGGCTTTAGTCCAGACCAGTGGGAGGTCATGGCACCCCTGTTCTACAACCTTGGGTGTCTTACAATGCCCTGCTGATATAGCTGCCACCTGGGCTGCTCACAAACAACCTTCCAGCATGAAAGCCACAACCTGAGTGTTTGTGTGTAACTGCAGCCTGCCAGCTATGCTTGGAGTCACACTGCAGTATAACTTAGGCTGGTGAGAGCCGGAGTCTAACCCAACACACCCCCAATCTCAGATTTCCCCCAGAAATGTATGGCCTGTACCAGGGCTTAAATTCTTATACAGTATTTCCCAGAGTCCTGGCGCTGAGACTATGGCAAAGTTCTTGGTTCAGGCTTGTAGCAGTGATAGAATAAACTGCAGGTTCAAGTCAAGTCTCTGGAGTACATCCACAGCTGGGATGGGTCATTCAGTCCTTTGTATAGAGCTTCCTTTTATAGCAAAGTCCCTCCAGAAGTATGAAGCAGGATTGAAGACAAGATGGAGACAAGGCATCAGCCTTTTATAGTCTCTTGCCGTGTGGTCTTTGCTTTCTTTGTCCCAAGGACACTCTATCCAGCATCCGAAGAAGTGGGCTGTAGTCCACGAAAGCTTATGCTCTAATAAATTTGTTAGTCTCTAAGGTGCCACAAGTACTCCTGTTCTTCTTCTATCCAGCATGTGGCATAGCAAAACCTTAGAGTTCTGTCCCTAGGCAGGTCCCTGCATGCCTTGCTGAGTCACAAGGTGTATCTACCTTCTCTCAATGGAGCAATTGTATAGCTCATGGTCCTCAGTGGGCCATCAAGCAGGCTAGGCAGAACTAACACCAACTTGTCTGGGGTGTTCCCCGGAAGCATAGCACAAGTTTGAAATACAGACAGTATAGAGCCAATATTCATAACGTCAACTACAAAACTGATACACATATACAGATAGCATAATTATAATCAGCCAATCAGAACCTCTCCATAGACCCCTTCCACGACAACCTTTATACAATATTGGCTGCAAATATATAACAGTGGTCTCAACGGTGATCTATACAGTTACAGATTATGTCAATAGCATCACAGGAGGTGACACGGCATCAGTGAGACTGATATTGGAATACTGCATCCAGTTTTGGTGTCCTCCTTTGAAAAAGATATTGTGAAATTGGAGCTGGGACAGCAAAGAGCCACCAAATGTTCTGAGGGCTGGAGAAAAATGCCTTCTAGTGAGCGATTGAAAGGACAATCTTCTTTTGATAAGCTCAACCCTTTAGCTTATCAAAAGAAGATTGAAAGGTGACTTCATTGAAGTGTTGAAGTGCCTTAATGGAGAGAAAAGATTGGGTATTAAAGGGCTCTTTAATCGAGCAGAGAAAGGCAGAACAAGACCCAGTGGCTGGAAGGTGAAAAGAGACAAATTCATATTACAAATAAAGCACAGATATTCAACAGCGAGAATGATTCACCACAGGAACAAGCTACCAAGGAAAGTGGTGGATTCGCCCTCTCTTGCTGTCATTTAATGAAGACTAGATGCCTTTCTGGAATGTGTTTGCCCCCAAAGTAGCTATTGTGTCATACAGGAGGCCTGTGACATGCAGGGGGTGGGATTAGACGCTCTAATGGTCTCTTTTGGCCATCAAGTCTACTAATTTCTGAAAAACTGAGTGTAGCATTGGGAGCAGCGTCTGAGGTTTTACTGTCTAGTCGGCTTGCTTCCTAGAATGAACACGCCTTGAGTGGGGTGATCCACAGGGAGTAGCTCAAAGCTCCCAGGTGCCTGGCCAAGGGCAGGACATTAGCACAGCAAGGGAGGGGCGTGGCAGTGACATCACAAAGGCCTTTTGCAGGACCTCAGACTATTGGTCAAAGGTGGTGACCTCACAGAGAGATGCTGACATCAGCCAGGCAGGACAGAGGCGAGTGGCCCGGGAAAGCTCAGAGACCCCTGTGGCTTTGCTTCAGCAAGTCTCTGTCTCGAGGTCTCTCTTTGAGGACTGAGAGAACATTCGGGTTCACGTACGTGAGCGGCAGGAGGAACCTCTGTCGAGTTTTCTCCTTCCCTTTTAGTGATTGTACTAGAAAGCAGACGTCCCTGTGTAGAAGGTAAGAGCCTCCTCGAGGTTTGAAACCTGTTCAGTCTGATCCATCGGGTGAGAGTTGAATTCTAGGCATGGAAAACACGAGCTTGAGGAGGCAGAATTTTATTCCGCACCTGGGATTTTGTCCCTTAGAATCACTGGGGACATTGGGGTTTGTCCTTTCTGTTTCACCTTTTCCACCAGCCCTCCCTCCTTTCTTTTCTTCTCTTGCTTCTTTTGTCCTTTCCCCTGTTCCCCTCCCAACACCAGGGTGTGTGTGTTTGTGTGTCGCGGGGGAGTGCTCTGCAGCTCCCACTGTGGGAGGTCCACCCAAAAATGTGGGGCTGAAATAGTGCCCCGGCAGTGATCCCCACCAGTAGCGTAGCTGGGGGGTAGGGGGATGCAGGAGAAGCAGCCACTTCCCCTCAGCACATTTTCCAAAAGTGGCGCCTTAGTCAGGGGTTTCAATGAAATTTTCCCATCATCTCGATTCCTGGGCTCTATCCCTGCCCAGAGGTGAAAGGAACTTAAAGGATTTACAATTACGCCGGAGTCCTGAGTGGGGATGTGGCCTCAACCAGAGGAGGCGGGGCCTTTCAAGATTTAAAGGCCCGGGGCTCCGGCGTGGTGCTTGGCCAGGGTCCGGGGCCGCGGGCACTTGGCCGGGGGCCGGCGCCCCAGGGCCCGAGCCGGGCGGGAGACGCCGGGGCTAGAGCCTCTTGGCCTGGGCCAGCCGGCCGCCGGAGGGAGCTGCTCGGCCAGTGGGGCCGGACTGGGACGCGCTGCACCCCGCCCCAGCCTACCTGCTGCCTCATTGTTTCAGGCTTCCCGCGAACATTTGATTCGTGGGAAGCAGGGGAGGGGGAGGAGCAGGGGGCGGAGCGTTCAGGGGAGGGGGCAGAGTTGGGGCGGGGCTGGGGCAGGGAAGGGGCGAGTTGGGGCAGGGCCAGAGCCCCATGGAGTGTCCTCCTTTTTAAAATTTAAAATATGGTAACCCTACTAGTTAGCATGGACTTGTCTAGAACAAATCATTCCAAACCAATCCTAGCTCCTTCTTTGGCAGGGTTATAGGCCTAGGGGAGGTGGGTAAACAGTAGATGTGATCTCTCTTGGTGTTTCTAAGGCTTTTGACACAGTCCCATGGGACATTCTCACAAGCGAACGAGGGAAATGTGGTCTAGATGTAATCAGTGAAATGTGAGTGCAGAGCTGGTTGAAAGCCCAGACTCCAAGAGCCCGTCTCCATGTCTGGCTGTCCAACGGCGAGGGTGTACCTAGTGGGTCCGGCAGGGATCAGTCCGGGGGCCGGTAGTATTCAATATTTTCCTTCAGGATTTGGAAAATGGAGTGGAGAGCATGCTTCTACAATTTGCAAATGACACCAAGCACTTTGGAGCACAGGATTGGAATTCAAAACGCCCTTAACAAATTGGAGACTTGGTCTTCTTGAGCCAGATTCCATGGCTGGGCCCCTCTCTCTAGACTGGGCTGAAGTGAAACCCCAGAGCCAAACCCTCCTCCTCCTGGGCAGTGTGCTCCCACCTTCAATGGGCAGATGCTGCTTAGCGCTGTCAGAGCAGCTTTTGCTGGGGGCTTCTCCCAGCACTTTCCAATAGTGGGAAAGTATGAAATCCCCGTTTGACTGCTGGGGACAGAGCCAGAGAGGGGGGAACAGTTTGCTCAAAGTCCCACAGGAAAAGGAAAACACCCAGCAGTGGAACCAACAGGAAACCCAGCAATGGAACTCAGGAGTCCTGGCTCCCAGTCCCCTGGTCCAGTCACTCCAGTGGAGCACACTCCCTCTCAAAGGCAGAGGGAGTGGACATGGGGGCCTGGTTGAAATTGCCAGCTGTGGGAGGGAGTGTGCAGCAGTGGTTAGCGAAGGGGCCTGGAAAGAAGGCCTGCTGGGTCCCATCCATTCTTCTGACACTTGGTGTGACCCTGTGCCAGTAGCTTCCCCTCCCAGGCCTGGTTCTCATCAGTAGGGTTGGGGTCGCAGTCCCAACAGCCCAGGGGGGTCGGGAGGCTCCAGGAAGGTGCTGGGATGTCAGGATCCCGGACGTGCTGTCACCCCTGCACTAGGGCGGTGTTCTGCACCCCCTGCTGCTGGCCGAGTTTCTCTGTCCCTTGGCAATAAGACAGACTCTTGTTTTCACAGCCAGCCGATCACCCCGTGCCATCACCCTGCCTGCTTCCTGGGCAGGGTAACTCCTCAGCTCACCACCACCCTCTCCAGCCTGCCTTGGGCTTGGAGAGTGAGGAGAAGGGTGAGGGACGACCCTGAACATCCTCCATCCATCTCTCCGTCACCAGAGCAAGTGAGTGGCATTAAGGTTCCTCGGGGGCATCCCCTGTCTGTCTGGGGAGAGGCAGAAAAAGGGGGAGAGAATCTCTCCCAAAGGAGATTGTATATGCAAACAGCCCCCAGGACCCCCTCGCTCTCAGACCGGGAAGGGGCTTCTCCAGAGCCGTCTCCAGTGTGTTTGGCAAGGTCCCATCAATGGGGCTCCCAACCCTTCCCTTGTGGCCCCGCAGGGCTGCCGCGCTCCGGATGGCGCTCTGGCCAGGAATGCAGGGCCACGGGGCTTGCCGCAGTCTGGCCAACAGTCCGGCCGGCGTCGTGGAGCTGCAGGGCTGCTGTGGTCCGGCTGGGGCTGCGGGGCCGCGGGGCTGGCCGGAGCTGCAGCCAGGGTCGCAGGGCCGTGGGGAAGCCACGCTCTGGCTGGAGCTGCCGTGGTCCGACTGGAGCTCCAGCCAGGAGAGGGGTACTGCAGGGCTGGCCGCGCTCCGCCGGAGCTCCAGCTGGGGTCACGGGGTCACAGGGCTGCCGCGCTCCGGCCTGGGTCACGGGGCCACGGGGCTGCCACGCTCTACCGGAGCTCCAGCCGGGAGAGTGGGGCCGTGGGGCTGCCGCGCTCCGGCCGGCGCTCTGGCCAGGGGAGCGGGGCCCCCGAAGACGACTGCCGCCGGGGTGAGTGTGCGGGGCCCTCTTATGCGCGGGGCCCGATTCTGGGGAATCGGGCGAATCGGCCTAAAGCCGGCCCTGCCTGGGTTCTGTTCCTTCTCTAGCCTGGGCAGGAGGTGGGGGGGTGTGAGTGTGGTCTGGGGTCGCAGGAGGGAGCTGCTTGTCCAAAGTGACCAGTGTCTTTGTGACTGACCCCAGTGTTCGAAAAGGACGAGACTCCCCAGTTCTTGCAGCCCCAGGGATGACGACAGGGAGCGTTGAGGGGGAGCAGATCATGCAATGAACTCCTGCCAGTGGGGGTAGCTTGCCCTCCCTGTACCCCTGTGGGGGGAGGAGGAGCTGCTCTGGCTGGGGCAGGGATCGGGAGGGACCAAACAGGCTGGTTAGTGAGAGGCTGCCTTGACCCCAGACTCACGCCTGCTCCCCGCTGGGTTCCAGGATGGCCAGGCTCCTGAGGATGTTCAGGAAGAAGGCTCTGCGGGTGGCCCCAGAGCCTGAGGGAAGCAGCCACCATCTTCCCCAGGAGCGAAGCGGCCCCTCCGTCCCCGCTGGAGGGGAAGAAGCTCCCGGCCGCGCCAGGAGGTGGAAGTGCCCAGCCTTCTGGCGGAGGAAACCCATTCCCGGCACAGGCGCCGAGGTGGGAGCATCACTTCCCAGGCCAAAATGGAGCTGGACCAGGCTGCAGCTGGGCAGGCAGGACCCAGCCCAGAGGCGGAACCGGGCAGGGTGGCTCTGGGGCTTGTTGTTGTGTGGGCAGCATTGGCCCCAGGAGCCCAGCCCCAACTTCCAGCACGGGGCATCGCCCTGCTTGGTCAGTGAGGACCTTCCAGCCTCCCCAGGGCAGGAGGTGGAGGATCCCTCTGCCAGCCCCATCAGCTCGGGCCACTCCGCATCCGACAGCAGCAGCGCCTGCGACTCGGACAGCAGCCTGGCCGACGGACGCTTCTGCTTTGTTCTAGGTGAGGAGCCAGGATGGGCTCGGGGAGGGGTGAGGAGAGGGCTGTGAACAGCCTGGGCCCAGGCCCTCGAGCAGTGCTATGAGGGCAGGTCTCCAGCCCAGGTGTCTGGCCTGAGCAATGTGAACCCCACGGACACTAGATGATGCCACTTTGGTCCTTGGTGCTCCATTGGGCGGGGGTGGAGGGAGGCACCTCCAAGGGAGTCCAGGACAGTGGGGAGGGTCTCTTTGCTATGGGCTCCTGAAGGAGTTGGGAGCTGATGTCATCACTGAGAGGGGGGGAGTCGGGGGCCCAATCTGCCCTATGTCCCGGAGGTGGGAAGGGGACACATTGTCCCACCATGCCCCTGTCCTTCCCCCGAGTGGCAGCAGGAGTCACCTTGTCCCCTTCTCTCCCTGGTGCAGCGTCCGCCAGGGACTCCGAGGACGACGAGGAGAAAGAAGAACGTGTAGACTTGGTAACAGAGGAGGCTGCTCTCATGAACATCCGAGAGCAGCTCTATGCCCGAGAAAAGGTACAAACGTTCCCCAGCGGTGCTGGAACTGAGATTGTCCTGCTCCTTCCCAGCATCCTGACCCCCTGCAGAAGGTCTTGGCCCTAATGGGGACCTTTCTCCTTCATGATCTGGGACCCCCAAGATGGGGGTGTTTGTCACACACCAGCCAGTGTCTCCTCCCCGCACAGGCACTGTCCCAGTTCCTGACCCTGATTGTGGAGGAGTCGTGGGTGATTTGAACAATAGGCAGGTCCCCACTATCCCCCATTCAGGCCTAAGTTCTGCAGCTGGTGTGGCTGGGGCAGGGAGGTCCCTGGCTAACTGGCTCTCTCTCCCCTAACCCCACTCCTGGTGGGCTCAGGACGAGGCGCAGCAGCTCGTGTTCCTGCACACCGTCTACCCCGCGTGCCTCGCTGCCCAACAGAGAGGGGACTACACATTGGAGCCACACTGCTCGAAGGCGGCTGTGGCGGAGAGGATTGTGGTGAGTGAGACACGGCGCCTGGCAGCTGGAGGGTGGATAGAGACATGGGAGGGGCAGGGGTCTCCCCGGGCTGATGGTTGGGGGATGGCTGGTGCTGGAGGGCAGCTGAGGGCAGGGATTGCTGGGGCTGAAGATTGGGGAGAAGAGACGGGAGAACTAGTGGGCAGGAATCGGAGGAGCGGGAGGCAGCTGTGGGGATCCTGCTGGCTGTGTAATCTCCTCCTTGGGGAGTGTCAGTGAGGCCCGAATCTCACACGCTCCCTCGTCTCCTTTGCGTCTCACAGGAGCTCATTGAGGAGCTTCCTCCTAACTCTCCACCCGGCGCCGTCCTGGCCAACTCCCTCATTGCTGTGGCCAACCTCAGGTAGCGAGACCCTCTCGCCCGGTTCCCCTAACCCCGGTGCTGCTCAGGCCCGTGGCTGGGAGTCACTGCCCCTCCCACTCCCAGCTCACCTCCCAAGGGTGGCTCCTCTGGCAGAGGTGGCAGGAAGGGTCACTCCCTCTCCTGGCTGCTCTGTTCTTTTCACTCCAGTCACATTGCAATGGCTTTGGGGAGAGGCTGACTCCCAGGATCAGATACAGGAGGGGCAGCAGGGTCCAGGGAACAGGTGCCATTCCTGCCCTGCCACTGTCGGTCTGGGAAACCTTGGCCTTATCATTCCCTGGCTCAGTGCCTCAGTTTCCATTCTCGCCAGCCTCTGCCTATTTCCCTGCAGTTTCACGTCCGTGTTGGTGCCAGTCCCACCCCTGCACTGCACAGTCTAATACCGGCTCCTCTCTCTTGCCAGCACCATGACACCTGCCCTGGAGCCGGAGCTGGAGACCCACCTCCTCCGAGCCACCCTGCACGCAGTCTTCACCCTGGGCACACAGACGGACACCAACCAAGTCCAGGTAGATCAGCCAGCTGTTATCCTGCCCGAATCCTTGCTAATTACCTGCAGTGGGATGTGAATGAGAGAGGCCAGGATATGTGTTTGGGGGTTTCACCAGTGCTTCCCAGAGACCCCTCTTCCCATCCTGCGGCAGGTGTAGCCCCAGTTTCCCTAACTCTGACCCATGGCTCTCCCTTGCTTTGCAGGATCTGCATAGGGTCATACCAGACCTCCTGGACGCCATGCTGGGGAACGTGCTGGCAAAGACCCCAGACACGGACAAGCTCCACTACATCTTGGAGGTGAGCCCGATGAGGGGGTGGGGGCAATTTGACCTTAACTCTTAGATCCATTTTCCAGTCTGTCCTCCTAGTTGGGCCCCCAGTGGCCATCCTTGGTCAGGGCAGTCAGTGCAATGCAGGGTCAGGCCTTTCCTCCTTGAAGGACAGAGGAAGGAGCTGGGACTTCAAGCCAGAGCTCTGCCTGCTTGTGTTGAGCACTAACCGCAGGGCCCCCGGCTGGCTTGGGGAGTGAGAGTCTGAACCCCTCCTGGGAGATCCAGAAGATGGTCCTCAGAGAAGAGCCACAGCCTCATTCCTAGGGAAACAGGAGGGCCCCATAGAATCAGCCCTTGTCTCTGACGGGCCCCGAGATTCCTGGGGGGATTGTGCTCCCACTCCATCCCTTCACCCAGCCAAGGACTTGAGAGCCAGGGAGCGGGGAGGGGTCTGTCTCCTTCCTGGGGAGCTGTTCAGGAATCAGGAGTTCAGGGAGGATGGGACCAGCCCCGACACCGAGCATTGTCCCAATCTAGAGAGACAATGACAAGTTGTGACTTGCAGGATACAAGCATCGTCCTGGGGGCAAGAGTCCCCTTCTAAAGCTCTGCGGTCAATGAATCAGATATTCCACCCCCACCGCATGCAATATCTCAGCCCCCTTGGGATGGGGGGGGCCATTAGCACTACACATGCACCCCCTCATCAATCCTGAGCTGCCTCCTTTCCCCACAGCACATTAACTACTGGACCGTGTCCAGGGTGCCACGAGAGAGAGCCAGGGCCATCAGGAGCAGCGCGGCCCTGCTCACGTCCGTCATCACCCTCCCTGACTTTGACGTAAGTGGCCTCTGAGCCCAGCTTCCTGACTCCAGGCGTAGGGGGGCTGGCTCCAACGGTAGGGTTACCATATCTAATAAATAAAAAAAGAGGACCCTCCACGGGCCCTGGCCTCGCCCATTTCTGCACCCCTGGCCCCGCCACAACTCCGCCCCTTCCCCGCCCTAACTCCGCCCCCTCCTCTCTCCTACTCCCAGCCACGGGGAAAGGGCTGCCCCAGCGCTACCGGCTTCACGGTTTGCCGGGCAGCCCCCAGACGCTGCGCCCCCGGCCGGCGCTTCCCCAGCGCAGCTGGAGCCCGGGAGGGGAAGTGCCCAGCTGGGGGCGCCGGGTCTGGAGGCTGCCTGGCAAACCATGAAGCCGGTAGCACTTGGGCTTTGGGCAGCCCCTATGCCTCCGGACCCTGCACCCCCAGCCGGGCACTTCCCCTCCCGGGCTCCAGCGGCACAGGGTCCGGAGGCACGGGGGCCGCCCGAATCCGGTAGCGCTTGGGCAGCCCAGCTCTTAAACAGAGTCGAAGAGTCAGGGGAGGAGCAGAGCCGCCATTTTCCCGGACCTGTTCGGCTTTTTGGCAATTCCCCCCGGATGGGGGTTTGACTGCCGAAAAGCCGGACATGTCCAGGAAAAAGAGGCCGTATGGTAACCCTATCCAACGGGCTGGAGGATCTGCTGCTGCAGGGGCTGTGGGCTAGGAGTGTTCCTCTTGGGGAGGCAGAGTCAGAGCAGAGAATGAGCCTGGCTTGAGTCAAGTTCTTCTTGTCCTGGTTAAGTGGCGACTCTCGCTTGTAAGGAGAGTATGCTCCAGGTTCTTGCCTTCTTGTCATCCTGGAGCAGCTGGGGAAGCAAATCCTCCTGGAGGGCCCTGCCCACATCCCTGTTCTCCGGGCTCCCTTGCAGGCAGAGATAACTAAGGATCCAGCTCTAGCTCCTATCCTCTAGCATCTCCTGCAGAGGGGCTGAGGGGAAGGAGAGTCCTGGCCCAGGCGGGGACTGGGAGCTGACAGGAAAATGCTGATGGAGTCCCCTCTCCCTCTCCCTTCCATTAGAACTAAGCCGAATTCCCCAGGATGGGTCACCACGTGGCACAGCTGGCTCTGTTCGTCGGTGACCCAGATGAGGACATCAGCCAGCAGGCCAGGGAGGGGGTTTACCGGCTCTACCAGCTCCTGCTGCGCCAGAGGGGTAAGGAACCCGGCTAGACGAGTGAGACTGGGACCCCAGCCAATTTCTCTCCGAGTGACCCCAGCTGGCGGATCAGTCTCTCTTTAGTTCTTTCTGTGTTCTCCACCACCACCGCAGTTCTGTTGGGCTCTGCCCACTGTGCAGCCACATATGGGATTGGAAGGACACAAGCCCTGCAACCAGAATGACCAATGTGTATGTGTCTCTCTCTTTCCCAGACCTGAACATCCATGAGGTCGAAGACCTTTGGTGCTTGGACTGGCACCAGGACAGCAGGCTCCTCGGCTATAAGAACACCGCCAGGGTGGGGGAGGTAAGGACACTCTGCCAGGGCCTGGCACAGCTCTGCAGGGCAGGTGGCTGCCTCCTGGAGCCATGCGATGGAGTTGCCGTTCTAGGCCAGGATTTGGAGCCTGGTTCGGGGCCATATGCTGAAGCCTCACATCTGGTTGGTTTCAGGTTTTTGCCAAATTTTTCTCGGAGGGGCAGAGAAGATTCTTCCTGCAGACAGCAGTGCTGGCCATGCACGACCCCCTGCTGCGTGTCAGCCAGGCTGGGCTGCTCCTCACTTACTCCCTCCTGGGGCAAGCCGAGCAGCTGATGGGGAGCAAGGTGAGCAGCTGCATTAGACTCAGGAGATTGGGGCGGGGCCCAGGCCTCATTCCCATCCTCTGGCCATTCGCCGGCCTGGCAGCAAGGCGACAGGTGGGGAATGAGAGTGAGAGCAGGTGCTCCTGGGAAGGGAGATGAATTCACCTCCATGAGCAGGAGGGAGCCAGCTTGTCCCCAGAGCAGCTCCATCCCAGCTCTTTAGCAAGGCTAATGAATGACAAGCATTGCCTCAGCACGGCCTTCTGTTCTTGGGAAGGGCAGCAGAGTCCTCTACGTGCCCTCTGTGAGCCTCTCCTGTCACCCGTGCCAGCACCCAGAGTTGTTCCCATCACTGGCAGCCTGGGAGGCCAAGGACTGAGGGGTGATGGCGACTGACCGGGCAGTTCTGAGGCACATGGGCGGGGGAAGGTCGTCCTGCTACCGGCAGTTCTGGACTCGCTCTAGAGAGAACGGGAGAATTCAGTCAGCAGGGGCTGCTGATCTGCCCCGTTCACCAGGGCTGCCATCCTGCGGCTTCAGCCTCAGTGGCTGGGATGACTTGGGGAAAAGTCTCAAGCTGCCCACATCCCACTTCACTGCTGCCAGAATCCCTCCGCCCCCCCCCGCCCCGCTAGAGCCCCCTCCCTGCCCAACCTGGGTGGGGGTGGAGGAGAGGGGTCAGAGAACTTGAGCTGTGGATTGGAGGTGGAACAGCTGTCAGGGGCACTGGGTGGGAGGTGGCAGGAGCTCCCCCTACAAGGAGGTTGTTGGCACTGGAGGTCCCTTGAAAGGAAAACAAGACTCCATTCTGGGGATCAGGAGGGGGACTTCATCCCTCAGAGGTGTGCGGGTGCTGGGTGGAATTGCTGCTGGTCCCAGGTGCCCCCAATTACCCCTGATTCCACGGAGGCATCTGAGTCTCTGACAGGTCCTCTTTCCCTTGCAGCAGGAGGTCGTCACAGACAACATAATGAACCAACTTCACATCATCCGGCACTTGCGCCAAGTGCCGGAGGCGCTGCAGGAATTCTGCCTCCAAGGCCACCAGCAACTCCTGCTCCCTCTAAACGGGGAGTGTAGTGAGACTGAGTGGCCTCCGTCCGAGCAGGAGAGCGAGGGCCCCTCTACACGCCCCTTGGATGGCAGAGCCTATATCGCCCCATCCCCCTTGCCTGTTGGCTGGCCACCGGGGCCTCTGGTAGACTCTGTTGCAACTGAGCGGCCTCCCTCCGAGCGGGAGAGCGAGGGCCCCCCTACATGCCCCTTGGAGGGCGGAACCTATATCGCCCCTCCCCTCTCGCCATAAGGACCGGGGCGTGGGGTCGGAAATATAAAAGGCTGGCCCTTCACCACAGTTGGGGGACAGCCTGCAACAGAGGAGGACACTTGGCCTGTTCTCCAGAGTCCCCTAACCCTAACCCCAGACATGGACGAGGACTGGCCCGGAGTACCCGCTGCGGTTTACCCCAAGGAGCCGGAAGAGGCCTGGAGGCCGCAGGTACCAAACCCCGGGGAGGCAGGAAGTAGCCCAGGGGCAGCCCGGGAGCTGCTGGCTGCAGAGCCCGGCGTGGCTCAGTCGGCGTGTTGCGGCTGGATCCCCGCCGACGCAGGGGCAACCAATCCTGCCCCTGCCAGCGCCTTGGGCTGGGACGCGGGGGAGGAGGGTGGGACCGCGTCCCCCTGCCACCCCATCCCGGGTGGCTGACCCCCTACACGGTGCAAGGAGGCTCTAGCCCAGCACAGGAACTGTTTGTTGGCTGGCCACCGGGGCCCCGCCCAGGCTGGAGCCAGCCCTGTCAAGTCTGTCTGTTTGCTTGCTGCCAGGGTTCCACCCAGGCCAAGGCCCGCCCTTGAAGTCTGGTTGTTTGTGGGGTGCTTGGGCCCCACCCAGGCCTGAGCCACCCCCGATACAGTGTGTTGAGGGGCTGACCACTTGAGTGACCTCAGCCCAGCAGCACCGGCTCTACCATTTTTGCTGCCCCAAGCAAAAAAAAAAAATACAACAGCACTCGGACTGCCAAAGTGAGCAAAAAGAAAACCAAAAAACCCCCAACCACTTGGACTGCTGCCACCCAAACTGCCGAAGCAGAAAAAAAGCAACAACAACGCTCGGACTGCCGCCGCCCGAACTGCTGAAGTGCAAAAAACAAAAAAGTCGCCCGGCCTGTGCTGCCCCAAGAATGGACGGAATGCCGCCCCAGGCACGTGCTTCCTCTGCTGGTGCCTGGAGCCAGCCCCGCAGCCCAGGCCACAGCCTGGTTGTGACATCTGATCGCTGAGGTGGGGTGGCTGCTCCACCCCCATGCAAGAGGGCACTAGAGTAGGCCAGAGCGGCTGCAGAGGCTGGTAGCAAATCAGAGAAGGGCCAACTGAGAGCCAATCAGGGCCGAGATTAGAGCCAGCCAATCAGGACTAAGCTAGGCCCTATATAAAGGCTGCCCAGGCGAGCAGCAGGTAGTATCCCCCAGACCTTGATGGGAGAAGGTCTGTCTTCAGAGCAGGAGACCAGCATCTCCGAAAGAGCAGTGCTGGGCAGGCTCAAGGGAGCATACTATAGCTCCGGCCCAAGACCTGCCAGACTGCGGGCCCTGATAGAAAGGGCCTAGAGGGCCCAGAGGAGAAGTGGCCCAGGGACAGTTAGACAAGGGGAGAGCAGGGAGACTGCCACTAGAGGATCCTTGGGTTTGGACCCAGGATAGTTGGTGGGCCTGGGTCCCCCCGTTCCCTCTTGTACTGCACCTGGCCATGTGGTGGCTGAGTCAAACTGCAACTAGCCCTTGAGACAAGGGGCTAGACTTTGGGGGTTTTGGTTGGCCACTGAGGCATGTGCAAGGACTGTTGCTAACCTGCTTCCCCCCCTCCCCGCCGGAAGGAGATGAGGATGGATTAGGGGGCACTGCTGGAGGGAAGTGGCCTGAAGAAGGACACCGTCAAGCGGGCTAGGCAGATTGTGCCACATGGAGAGACCAAAATGGTGGAGAAAAAAGACTTCTATTGGAGGGCCTGGGTGGCTCGGCTTGCCGAACAGCAGAGGGAGTTGTTCTGGCTGCTGTGGAGGTCGGCACCCAGACCAAACAAGAGATCCAGCACCGAGGGCGAGAGGCCAGGAACGCTGAACTGCTTTGCCTGTAGGTGACAGGGACACTAAAGGAGGGAGTGTCCCTCCTGGGAGGGGGCAGAGAGACCCCACCCAGAAAAGGCACCCCCTGTGAGAGTAACAGGGGGGCCCCCAGCTTGTTGGGTCTCGGGGGAGCCAGGGCACCTGAAGAGAGAGTGCCCCTACAGGATTCCCAAGGCCCGGGCCAGCCCAGAAGGAAGGGCTAGGGCCCAAACAAGCAGGAGTAGGGATGTGGCAGGGGGAAGACCCAGAAAGTGCTTCCACTGCCACCAATGGGAACATTTAAAGAGGCACTGCCCCCTGAGGCAGAAAGGGGGAGTGTCTGAGACAAGGGCTCGGTCAGAGAATAGCCACAGAGAAGGGGTGGTGAAGACGGAGGCCCCTAGAGAGAAAGGGGCCGGGGCAGAGAGGCCCCACTGAAATGAGGGAACCCACATAGGAGCCAGGAGGGCCCATGTGGGAACCTAAACAGAAGTAGGAACCCACGTAGGACCAGGGCGTTCAACAGTGGGAACCCAGACCCTACAGCTGGGAAGCAGCTGGCTCCAGACTTTGGAGGGCCTGTGAGAGGAAAGGGATGCCCTGCAGGCCCCACTACGAAGGAAGCTGGGGTGATAGGGACCCCTTTCTTCCCCTCCCCCGTGAACAGTTTTTAAGGGGGAGGGTTTGTGGTGGGGCGGCTGCCCCACCCCCATGTGAGAGGGAACTAGAGTAGGCCAGAATAGCTGTGCAAGCCGTCAGCCAATCAGGGAATGGCCTACTGAGAGCCAATCAGGGCTGAGATTAGAGCCAGGCAATCAGGGCTAGGCTAGGCCCTATATAATGGCTGCCCAGGAAAGCAGCAGGTAACCTGTCCCAGAATTTCATGGGGGAAGGTCTGTCTCCAGAGCAGGAGACCAGCATCTCGGGCTGGGCAGTACTGCATCCGGCCATCCGATGGCCGAGACAAATTGTAACCGGCCCTTGAGACAAGGGGCTAGACTTTGGGGGTTGCAGTTGGCCACCGAGGCAGGTGCAAGGACTGTTGCTTACCCCTGCCCCTGGAATGGGGTGAGGATGGACTAGTGGGCACTGCTGGAAGGGCAGTGGCCTGCAGGGCAGTGTCAAGCGGTGAGCAACGCGGCTCCAGATGCCAACGGAGGACAAGAGACGGATGGGACGCTGCCAGCAGAGGGCGTTCCCCATGGACTGAGCTAATTCCCAGAGCAACCAGCGGGAGGCGCCATGCTGGTGAGTCCCAACCCTGTCAAAACTGCCCAGCCCTATTGTGGGCCCACTGCTACCCTGCAGACTCTGGTCAGGACCAGACTGGGCCAGCAGGAGTGGCCTCCCTCTGATTGGGAAATGGAGCCCCCCGGCACTCACAGAAACTCTCTCCGGAGCAGGGTTCTTCCCTCTGCCCCC
The DNA here is from genome assembly GCF_027887155.1 of Malaclemys terrapin pileata. NCBI lineage: Eukaryota > Metazoa > Chordata > Testudines > Emydidae > Malaclemys > Malaclemys terrapin. The sequence goes on along the minus strand of NC_071511.1, from coordinate 92,994,452 downwards.
CCCCAAATTCCTTCATATGGGGCAGGACCTCTTTCCCTTGCACCCACTCCCCTCCCCCCTTTCCTTGGTCTACCCCCCCTCATTCCCGCTGTGCCCAGGCAGAGCTCTCCCTGCCCCATATGGTGCAGAAAAGCCCTTGTGTCAGGACCACAGCCCCACTGGAGCTCAGAAAGCTCCACTTTTGAGGAGGTGGGGGTGGGACAGAGGCTCAGGGCTAGCTTCACCTTCTGCCCTTTATTCTCCCCTTGGCCCTTCTATGGGGTCTCTGGGTGTGACAGGAATAGGAGCCTCCTTCCAGCTGTCTTTCAGGCCCTGGGATCTGGCACAGCCTCCCAGACGGGCGCTTCCTGTAGCTGAGCCACGTCAGGGAGCAGTGGGGACAGGTCACCTCGTCCCAGCAATGCCGGCTCTCAAAGAGGCTTAGATGGAAGACCCCAGTCCCTCATTGAGGTAAGAGCCATTTACTTCTTGGGGGCGTGTGGGTCTCTGGGGGGAGAAATGGCATCCCCAATGCATAGCCTGTCTGGGAGCTTTCCCTGTCCCTGGATCCCAGCCCTGGTACAGAGCCCTATTTCTCACCATGATAGCCTCATTTTATTCTCCGAGGCGGTGTCCAGGATCCTGGAGACTGTTTCCTGCTGCAGGAGGCTTGAGCGGGGAGAGATCACTCACTGTCACGACCCAGGGGTCTCCAACCCGGGTCTGCAGGGTTCATGGGAGCAGCCACACTCCAACCCTCCACCTCGAAGCCTGCTGAAAATTGCTTACCTCGGACCCATGAAGCTCAGCCCCAGTTCGAGGCTCCACTCATGAGGTCCTATTGGAGGAGTCCCAGGAAAGCTCACTGGCCCCCTGGCCCTGCGTAAGACAGCAGTAGGAACACAAAGCTGACTGAACACCAGGCCTGCTCCCGGTTCTGGACCGTGCGCTGCCTGGTTCTGCTGCCGCTCCCCTGGCTTGATTTCCTGGCATGTGAGTTGTGGTGGTGATAGCAAGTTTGTCTTTTGCTGCTGATCTTCCAGTATCCTGACCTGGCTGACTCTCCACTCCTGTCATGTGAGTGTGGACTCTGGCTCTGACCAGTAGGTCTGGCTGCACTTGACCCAGCCGTGACATTGACTTTGGTACAATTTCTCCATTGCCCCTTTCTGATCTCCAGCAAGATACACCAGTCCCTTGGCTCCCAAAGTCCCAGTTGCCCGCTATTCAAGGGCTGAGGGGTAGTGCTTGTATCGCCCCACCCCAGCTGCTTTTCTAGGGGAATCTCTCTAGAGCAGAGGAGAAATCTGCTCTTTTCTTAGGTCAGTCCCACCCTGGCCTCAGCTCGGCTACTTTGTTTACCTGGGGTCAGGCACCACTTTTGAAGCCCTTAGCGTGGGGGTGGAGGTGGGAGCAGAGGCTGAAGCTCCAGCAGTTTCCACCAAAGAAACCCCCCCTGTCTTTCTATGGTCCGGCTAGGGCTCCCCATCCATCCTGGAGCTGAACACCAGATGGGAGCTGATGGATTGTCCTTGGGGGGCCATGTTCTTGTGTGTGATGAGAGGGCCAGGAGCAGATGCACCATGCCTGGCCAGGACCGGGCTAAATAGCCTGTAATGCTAGGTGAGTCAAACCAGGGCCACAATACAGACACCCTGGGCATCCATGGGGACTGAATCTGGGCCCTTCACTGCCAAGAGCACAACTGGTTCCAACTTGAGTCATGACGCTGGTGACCCCTGCCAGCCCCTCTGAGGTGGGTCAGTATTATCCTTGTTCGCTGGGGCATAGGGATAGAAAGCAGCTGGCTGCAAGGTCACACACGACGTCCCTGATGGAGGCAGGAAGGAAGCGTGGGACTGATACCAGTCCAGCTCCAACCGCTAGACTCCACCCACTTCCAAAGTCTGAGAACCCAGGAGCCCTGACTCTGACACTAGGCCTTAAATGACAAGACCGACCTCCCTCCCCTTGAGGAAGCCATAGAAGGGACCATCTGCTGAGCTCCCCTTGGCAATGCCGCTGTCAGAAACCATTGCTAGTGGGTGCCAAGTGCCTGAGCAGGGAACTGCTTGAGAGCCTCCTAGAGACTCGCGGGTGTTTGACTGTGACCCTCAGGGAGCCGTGGCAAGAGACTCTCCAGCGCTAACAAAGGGCTTCTGTTCTCCTAGACACTCAGCCAGTGAGGCCAGTTTGCAGAATGTGGAAGAGCCCTTTGGCGAGGCATTGGAGGATTCACCATGAAGGTGGCAGCAGCGACAGTGCCTGGGGTCCCTATGGGCCAAGCCTCAACTCCTGCCAATCCAAGCTAATCTCCCCCTGCTTTCAGCAGCGCTTGGCTTTAGCTGCTGCCCCTGTGAGCCTAGACCAGGGGTCTCAAACTCAAATGACCACGAGGGCCGGCTGAGGACTAGTTCATTGGCCCGAGGGCTGCATCACTGACACCCCCCCTCGCTGCCCCCAGTCCTGCCCCCAGAGGGGGCAGGAGGAGTGTGGCAGGGGCTCAGGGCGGGAGTTGAGGTGCAGGGGGCTCAGGGCAGGGAGAGGTGAGGTAGGGGGTCGGGGTGCAGTAGGGGGCTCTGGGCAGGGGGTTGGGGTACAGGGTGCAGGAGGGAGTGTGGTGTGTGGCAGAGGGTTGGGGTTCAGGGGGCTCAGGGCAGGGGGTGGGGGATGCAGAAGGGGGCTCAGGATAGGAAGTTGGGGTGCAGGAAGGATGTAGGATGCGGCAGGGGGTTGAGGTGCGGCAGGGGGTTGAGGTGCAGCAGGGGGTTGAGGTGCAGGCCGGGGGCTCGGCAGGGGGTTGGAGGGGTGAGGTAGGGGGTTGGGGTGCAGTAGAGGGCTCTAGGCAAGGGGTTGGGGTGCAGGGGGCAGGAGGGAGTGCGAGGTGTGGCAGAGGGTTGGGGTGCAGGCAGGGGGCTCACGGCAGGGAGTTGGGGTGCAGGATGGCATTGGCCTGTGGCCTGGAGCCGCTTAGCTAGAGAAATAGCCCCGCAGGCCGCCTGTTGGAGACCCCTGGCCTAGACAGAGCACTCAGGTATTTCCATCAGCCTGCTCAATGGCAAATGCAGCCACCCAAAGAAGTGAAGAAGAATGGAAGTGAAAGAGTAAAGCTGGACCATCCACTGAGCTGCTGCACTCAAGTGAGCAGAGCCGGGGAGAGAAGAGGGAGAACTCGAAGGTGGCTGGCGGCAGTAGGGAGGAGAAGCAGTTTGGGAGCCAGGAGAGGAGAAATAAATAGTTAATGACAAATGCTGCCGGCTTTCTCTTGTGTGGTGAAGGGTTGAAAAGGGGTCTCTTTACTATCAAGTTAAACTTTAAAATAGCTGTGTACGGGGGGGGGGGGGGGGCGGGAGGGTCTGTAAAGGTAAGAGGTCACTCTAGGGCCTTGAAGTCCCAGCTTCTGGGGCTATTGCAACTCCCTCAGGTGGTAGCAGTAGTGAGCACTTGTCCTCCTTTTCTGGACTAGCCACCAGAAAAAGGACACGATACAGGTGGCCAAGGAAAGAGAGAGGCAGTGTTGCCTGTTAACATGGCTCTTGTGGGGGAGCACGGCAGGTTACTTTGGACTAGGTAAGAGCCACATGTCTCCAAACCTGCACCTCCTGAGGCTCCAGAGACTTCGCTCCCGATCCCAGAGCGTCCTCAGAGTCCTACAGTGCCAGATGGAATCTGGCCTTTCCCCCCACCTCAGCAGTCCAGAAAAAGTTATTTGTAGACATGTTCTGTGTCCTCTCCTGCCACACTCCCCTGTTGGCGACTAATGCAGTCACAGAGTCCAGGCTCGGATATTAGGAAACACTATTTTACTAGGAGGGTGGTGAAACACTGGAATGGGTTCCCTAGGGAGGTGGTGGAATCTCCATCCTTAGAGGTTTTTTAAGGTCAGGCCTGACAAAGCCCTGGCTGGGATGATTTAGTTGGGGATTGGTCCTGCTTTGAGCAGGGGGTTGGACTAAATGACCTCCTGAGGTCTCTTCCAACCCTGATATTCTATGATGTCTCTGTCCCTCTTTTATACTCTCTTTCAGTTGCTAGAAAGATCGTTGCTGTGTCATGGGGGTCAGGCAAGCCCATTGGTCAGGCAGTACCCCACTGCCTAAGTGCCCTCTCCAAGGAGTCTCTCAGAGAGTGGATTCTTCCTGATGGGCCATCAACACCTTTCTGGCCCTCCTTTGTTTCTACTGTAAAGCTGGCTGTGGGCATCTCCCAACCTCACAACATATTTCAGAAATGCACAGAGAGCATAACTTCCCATACAATGACAGCACATCCAATCCAACAGGTTATTAATGTTCAACAGATCCAGACATTTTACATACCACCTCACAAGGCATGCATAATACAAAACATCTCCTAATCATATCACAGTGGTGAATACTGTGTGCTACTGAGGGATACAGGGTTCCAGAGTGTCAGTGTATCATGGCCAATGGCAGTAAAAGCCCAAAGGAGATGCTCTCCTGGAACAGCCTTTGGTGACAGCAAGGTCCCCACTGAGAACTTCAGTGTTACTCTGCAGCTGTTACCCACCTGTCCCACCCCGGCATCAGCTGCAACGCAGTGCTTTTTGAGTGGCTTCATGCTGGCTGCATGCCTAGACAGCAGATAAAATCTGCTAAATCTTTTCTTTCCCAGAAAGAGCCATTCCCATGTTTCTTTCGATTTCCACCCGCGTCAGACAGGAAACAAACCCAATGCAGAGTGGAGGGTGTCACGGCCGTGATGCACTCTGAGAAAACCCAACAGCATTCACAGCTGGCTGTGTAACTTTTCATTGTCTGATCACTGCCTTCCTGCCTCCCAGCCTGAGATCCAAAGTGAAGATGTGGGGTGTTGAGAAGTGGCTTGCCATTAGTAGGGTTCAGAGTTAGCACCACATTGAGATGGACTGAGGCCAGCTCGCCCCCCCCCCCCCCCGATAGCTGTTGTTTGAGGCCCACTACAGACTCAGGCAGAAGTTAGTTTGTTCTGGAACAGCCTTCTAAGAGGAGCAGTGAGGGCAAAAAACCTAACTGGCTTCAAGACTGAGCTTGATAAGTTTATGGAGGGGATGGTATGACGAGTCTGCCTACCATGGCATGTAGCCGATCTGTAACTGCTAGTAGCAAAAATCTCCAACAGGCGGTGATGGGACACTAGATGGGGAGGGCTCTGAGTTACTACAGAGAATTCTTTCTCAAGTGTCTGGCTGCTGGGTCTCCCCCACAAGCTCAGGGTCTAACTGATCGCCATATTTGGGACTAGGAAGGAATTTCCCCCAGGTCAGATTGGCAGAGAACTGAGGGGAGGGGTCGCCTTCCTCTGCAGCACGCGGCACAGGTCACTTGCAGGTTTAAACTAGTGTCAATGGTGGATTCTCTGTAACTTGAAGTCCTTAAACCACGACTGGAGGACTTCAGGAACTCAGCCAGAGGTTAGGGGTCTATTACAGCAGTGGGTGGTGAGGTTCTGTGGCTTTCAGTGTACAGGAGGTCAGACTAGATGACCTTCTGACCTTAACGTCTATGAGTCTTATTGAGTGGTTCACCCTTAATCTAAAGAACCAAAACCTGGGAAATACCAGACAGGAGACCATCAAACAGGAGTAAAAAGCAGTAAAAAGCCTCAGCAAAGAGCTCCAGGATACATAGCAGGGCTCATGTGGCAGTGAGTTCCAAAGACAAAAGGACCCATTCATAAGATCATGTTATCTGAAGAAGCCACCCCAGAGACAGCTGCATCTCAGCGCTGGGAGAGCCATCCCCATGTAGTGTTGCTGTGCTGCTGTTTCTCAGCTGTTCCACCCCAGAGGTGACTGCATCTCTGCCCCAGGTGACCATTACCCAGCAGTGGAAAGAGTTCAATATTTGCTAAGGGTTTTTGTTTTCAGTTCTAAGAAATGCCTCATTTCTGAGAAGAGGCAGTTGGGATGTCATTTCTGGATGGAGAGGCAGTGGTAACATCCAGAAATTAACTAGGGGGTGTATCTCTGGTCAAGCTGTCTGGCCCCCCAAGTTGATCACAGTTCCTGGCACTTTCAGTGCCTTTTAAAGCACGTGCACTTCCAGACCCTGCTGCTCTAAAGAGCCCGTGGGGGGGATCTGGGGAATGAAGATTCTCTGCACCCTCCAGTCTCTGTCACTTGCTTTTCCAGCCTGGCCCCACCTCTCCGGGCCTCTCTGTGCTCCCTTCCCACACGCACTCTGCCTCCCACCCCCTCGCCCTACAATGTGAGAGCAGGGCCGCCCCACCCACCTTCAAACCCCCGCCAGCTGGGCTACTGGAAGGATAAGACACACGGAGTTACGCTTTTGTTTCTCAGACAAAATTTTGCCTGCACAGAGAGAAGCGGAGATTTGGCCGGGTAAGAGCAGGAGGCGGAGGGCGTGTGGAGCCCATCCCCCCCCCCCAAGGAGCAGGATTGTCCCCCCAACTCTATCCCCCTCCCCCCTCCCCCACCAAGGGGCAGGATCGTCCCTGTGCTCTATTCCCCCAGGTTGCAGGATTGTCCCCTGCAGTCTATTCCCCACCCATGGGGCAGGATCGTCCCTGCTTGTTCCCCATGTTTCACCCTCCCTAACTGTGCTAGGGCGTTGCCAAGTCACATGATAAGTCCTGGCTCTCTGTGGGGCGGAAATTCCCTGCAACTGGGGGTGGGGGGGTGGGACAGGGTCAGTTCGGACCTTGTCCTCTGTCCAGCAGAAAGATAGGCTCAGACAGCGGCTAATCTATCCCCAACGCTGGGTCTGGCTCATGGCGTGATTTGAAACACTGTCAAACTCAGACCAGTTCAACCAGCTAAAACCCGGGCAAACCATTGGGCCTGTGGTATCACCCAGAACAGTGGCTTGTCTTGCGTTAGCCGCGATCGGGACATTTACAGGCACAAGCTAATCTATGGAAGGAGAGCCGGCCCCTCAGATGTTCACCCCCCCCCCACGCACAAAAACGAGGGGTTCTATATATTTGCTTGCCGGTCTTTGGAGCCGCTTTTCCAGCCCTTGCCACTGGAGGGAGAAGCTGGAAAAGGGGCTCCAAAGACCAGCAAGCAAATATATAGAACCCCTCTTTTTTAGGGGGCTGGCTCTTTCCGTGGGTTAGTTTGTGCCTGTGATGCGCACTGCTTTGCCTTATCACAGCGCAGCAATCCCATGCCTTCAGCAGCTGGGGATTGCAGGAAAACCCCAACTGCCCTGTGAATCTGGCAACTTTTCGGTGGATGAAATCCTGATAGATTTCGTCCAAAGAGGGAGAGAAACAAAATTCCCATCTTCTATCTTGACAGGGGGGAAGGGGGTGTCGACTTAGGATGAAAAAACGAATTGGGCTGGCCCTGGTGCTTGCTCAGGAGACATCACTGATGGTGGGACAGATAGAGCCGGTCCCCTTTGGGGCCCATCGATGGCTGGGAGGGATCCTAGGGTGTTAAACTGGGGAGTCTCCAGCAGAAAAAGAGGAGACTTTGGTGCTCCAGGACCAGAGCCCAGCGTTAGGGGAGTGGGGTTGGGCCAGGGCATGTTCTTTCCCTTTTCTGTGCCTCAGTTTCCCCCACCCAATGCCCAGGGCTCTGTGGGGGTGAGAGGGTGAATTTGCTCTCACGCCAGCTGGAGGAAAGCTCGGCCAGTCAGCACCCAGCTCACTGCATGATGGGAAGGAAGCTATTTCCTTGTTAGACCCTGAGCGTGGCCTTTCCTAAGGCTGAGCTCGGTGCCTCCCGGACTCGGGCTCCAGGAGCCCCTGTGTCTCCCCAGCTGCCCTCGGCAGCGAGTCTGACTGAGATCAAACTCCTCTCAGAGGCTTGTGCCCCTGCCGAGCGTGGCACTGCCAGTGATTAACCCGTGGCACATGGTGTCTGCCAGGCTGTAGGCAGCAGAGAAAAGTCCAGTGTCACCAACAGCCCCAGCGCTAGGGTAGGCTGGGCACAAGCCAACAACATGTGCTGTGATACAGCCAAAGAGCGTCGGCCATGCTCCCAGCCCTGTGGGGGGCGGAGGGGTGGGTGTCTCTCCAGGGACGCAGAGACGCTGACAGAGTATAGGGGGCCATGGGGGATAATCAGCTGGACGTGAGCCCCCGTGCGACAGTGTGGCCAAAGACGCTAAGGATGCCCAAACAGGGGAATCGCGCGTAGGAGCAGAGAGGTCAGTTTACCTCTGGATTTTGTGCTGGTGCGACCGCTGCTGGGGTCCTGTGTACAGTTCTGGAGCAGTCCAAGAAGGATGTGAATATATTGGAGAGGGGGCAGAAGAGGGCCAAGCGAATGGTTAAAGGATTACAAAACGTGGCCTGGAGTGATAGACCCCAGGAGCTCAAGCTGTTTAGCTTAGCAAAGAGAAGCTCCCACCTCCCAGGGTGACTTGACTCCAGTCTAGAAGCACCTACGCGGGGATCAAATATTTAATAATGGGCTCTTCAGGCTAGCAGAGAAAGCTCTAACGTGACCACATGGCTGGAAGTTGAAGCTGGACACATTCAGCCTGGAAAGAAGATATCCGTGTTTACCAGGGAGGGGAATTAACCATGGGAACAATGTACCAAGGAGTGCGGTGGATTCTCCCTCGAGGTGGGATGTGTTTCTAAGAGATCTGCTCTCGTTCAAACAGGAATTAACTGGGGCAGTTCTCTGGCCTGTTATCCAGGAGCTCAGCCTTGGTCCCTCCTGGCCTGGGAATCTACCAATCTCCGCCATGACTTCTTGGAATCCGTCTACTCTCTCTGGTGCTGCCCGGTGGACAGGGACACAAAGTGGGCAGGTAAACTGAGTCACACAGCTTGTTCACAGAAATATTCCCATGTTCTCCCGCTCCTCCCCAGACTCCTGCTGCCAGGAAGGGGCACACCTGGGCTAGAGATCAGCCGTCCTCCAGCAGAGCCCTACTGCTCCGGGTGCCAGGTCCTGACCCAGTAGGTTCCCCCACTCAGCGGGTCTAGAGAGATGGATCAACTCCGGGAGGACGTCACCTGCTCCATCTGCCTGGATGTCTTGGACGACCCTGTCTCCATCGAGTGCAGCCACAACTTCTGCCAGGGCTGCCTCGTGGCTCACTGGCGCGGGGTCTCGGCCCAGGGCTACCAGTGCCCCGAGTGCCGGACTCCCTGCTCCAGGGACAGGATGACCCCAGACACGCGGCTGAGAGCCCTGGTGAAGAAAATCACAGAGCCCCTGCGGGAAGAGATGGAGCTGGTGAGACCAGACAGGCTGAATCAGGGGAAAGGGGCGCAGGGCGGGGTCTGGCTGGATCAGGGGGTGGGGAATGGGACACGGGGCCTTTCCTCTCTAGGGGGCGCAACCTCTGATTTGGAGGGCAGGGGACTGGATGGCTCACGGGGGGTGGAAATGGCTCAAGAGGATCTGATCTGAGGGGCAGGGACTAGTTGGTTCAGGGGATGGGAATGGGGCATGGGGCTCTCATCCAGAAGCAGGGACTGGCTGGCTCTGGGATGGGGTCCGAGCTCTGACCCTGCTCTGTCCCTGCAGCAGGGGCCGGGGGCTCAGCCAGAGCCGGGGCGCCCGGTGCAGCTGGTTCGTCTGGATGACAAAGGCAGCCTGATCCTGTACGAGGAGGCCCTGAGCCTCTGCCTGGAGCAGGGTGGGGTGGGGGACGCCCCCGTCTGCCTGGTGTCCATCATCGGGGAGCAGCGCCGGGGAAAATCCTTCCTGATGAACTGCCTGCTGCGCCGGCTCCAGAGCCCGGTGGGTGGGGACAGGAGCCCCAGCTAGAGCCCCATCGCCTGAACCAGAGACCCCACCCACTCCAGCCAGGGCCCTGCCTCTTGCAACACAAACCCCACCCACCTCGGCAAGGGCCCCCTCCACGACTGGCATGCCCCCTACAGCAAAGGTCCCCTCTCCCCAGACAGGGCCCTCCCGCTGTACCAGGCCCAGGGCAGAGCAACTGAGGCCCCACCCTGCAGCCATGGCCCCTTCCCATGCACCACAGGGCCCACCCTCTGGTCGTGGCCCCTCCCCCTGCACCACAGGCCCCACCCTTCAGTCATGGCCCCTCCCCCTGCAGCACAGGCCCCACCCTCCAGCCATGGCCTCTCCCCATGTACCACTGGTCCCATCCTCCAGCTGTAACCCCACCCCCAGACCCTTAGAATTCCACCTCCTCCCCCGGTGTCCCACCACCCTGCCCCCTGAAAATGCCAGACCCAATCCCCGTTCCCTTCTGACCTTGCCCTGGTCACCCCCTACAGGAGGCTGTGGATGCGTCATGGATGGGCCGAGAGGACGAGGCCCTGGGGGGGTTTGAGTGTCACAATGGGACAGCGACCGTGACGAGGGGCGTGTGGATGTGGGACCAGCCCCTCTGGGTCCAAGCCCAGGGGAGGAGGGTGAGTGGGGCAGGGAAGCAGGCAGGGGAATGGGGGATGGGGCAGTAGGGGAGGGGAATGAGGGTGGTGTGGGGGGAAGATTCTAAGGGGAGCAGGGGGCTGGAGTAGTGGGGGGGAGGGGAATGGAGGAGTCTGGAGGGGGTAAAGTCCTGTGCAGGGCAGGGGGACAGGAGGGACTGGAGGAGGGGGGTGGATCTGTCATTATGTCTGTCCCTGCAGGTGGCCGTGTTCCTGGTGGACACCGAAGGCTCCCTGGACCTGCAGCGCCGCATGGAGACCAGCATCAAGCTCTCCGTGTTGGGCATATTGCTCAGCTCCTACTGGGTGGGGGAGCCGTGCTGCGGGGGACGGGACTGAAGGCTCTGCAGGGGGTGCCGTGCTGTGGGAAGCGGGGTGAGGGGGCCAGCAGGGGGGCTGTGCTGCGGTTGGGTGAGGTGTGGGGTTGGCAGGGGGGCTCACCTTTTCTTATTATTATTTTCCAGATCTTTAACATTTCCAGTACGTTTAAGCAGACGGAGGCAGATTATTTGGAGGTGGGTGGGGCAGAGGATACACACAGCTCTACTGACACGGACCTGCCAGCCAGGTGTCTGCTGGGGGAACCCAAGACCCTGGGTGATGTAGGGATTGGAGGGGGGCAGTCTAGAGGCTGTTATTGATGTTTAGAAAGTCCCAGAGATCTTGCCCCAGGCTGGGATTCGAGCAATGAGTCTGAACAGTAATACGTGAGCAGTAAGTAATCAAATATTAGTGACTGTCATATTTCTGGTTCTTTATCATTACCTGGTGGCTATTTGTCATTAACCGATTAGCTCTGGTTCTCACTGCTGAGTGCTGGACCTGCTGGGGGGCTGGTGGAGAAGAGACTTTTGTGTCCCGGTTCACTCCCATAAGTGATCTGAAATGCTCCTGCAGACTCAGGTCTCCGGGAGGGTCAGGTGCCTTGTGGTAGCTTTGGTGACCCAGAGCTGAGGTGGATGGAACCAGGGCTGACGAGGGTGGGGAACCGGTACAAATTACCGGGACCTGGCGGTCCGAAAGGGAGCCCGGGACCCAGTGGTCCGGAACGGGGTCTGGAGCCCAGCTTTCCCCCCCTCTCGTCGGCCCTGTTTAGCCGGTCCGCCCTTGCTGGGGGGCCCAAACCCGCTCTCGGTGGCCCTGGCACCATGCCACCATGGAGCATGTAGCCCAGATACAGGTGCCCCCAGAAATCAGCATTTCTCACAGAACGTGCCCAGCCAGAATGTCGTGCTCAGCCAAGCCAGGGCCAGCAGAGTTAAGGGAAATGCCCGCCCAACCGTACCTCGGCCTTCTTGGGCTGACGCTCCAATATACCTGTGGCACCCAGCCCTGCTCTCTGCCTGTGCCCCATATGGGGCAGGAGCCACCTGCACATGCCCTGCACCCAGACACTGAGTCTGGATGGGCAGGAGCCAGCCCTGGGCACCCTGCATCCCTCTGCGTTAGTTAAGGGTTTGTGATGGAAAAAATGTTCCATTGGAATCTTTCCAACCAGCCCTAACCCTAAACCTATGTCCCATCCCCCAGCCCCACCTCTGTGTGTGCTTCATTCCCCCTTCCCCCGTGCCAGGGGTCTATGTGCCCCCCATTCTCCCTGCTCAGCACCCAGATGTCCCTGATACCTTCCTTCCCCAGAGTGATTGGCTCATTGGCTGCTGATGCTACTCACCAGATCTAAATGGGAATTGGGCTTTCCCGTTTTCCAATTTCCCCCGCCCCCAAGTCAGTAGCGTTCTTTCAACTGTTGCCCAGCGTGTCCCCTGAAATTTGGGAATTGATCAGATGTGGTCTCAAAAAGTGATCACGATACAGACAGACAAAGAGAAATGCCATCCGGTTGTCTTTTAGGCCTTTTACTTCACTTAGCCAATTAACTAACTTGTATAATTGGTTATTTTACATTCATTAATAGCTGCCAGTTATTGATTATTTGTGAGTCACTACTGGCTATTAGCTGTTTGTTATTTCGTACCCACCATTAGTTGTCAGTTGATTTCATAGTGACCATGTGGGGAGATGGAAAATAAAAGTTTTGTTGAAAAATGGAAAGCTGACAAAATCAGAATGTTTTCATGCCAATTTCCACTTTCAAAGAACAGCCAAATGTTAGCATTTCTTGGGTTTCTCTCTGCACGTTTTTGGGTTCCACTCATTGTTTCTCAGGTTTCGATCTATAATTTTCAGCCTTTGGTTTTCAGTTCTCGTTCATTGTGTTTTGGTCCATGCTTGTCAGTTTTGTGGCTTTAGTTATCACCACTCCCATTTCATTTATTGGGTTTCATTCTTTGATTGTCAGATTTTGATCTCACTGGTTTGAGGGGAGCGGTTCATTATTGGTTTTCTGCTTTTTGTTTATTGGTTACAAGATTTCAGTGTTTGTTTACAGAGCTTCATTTATTAGTGTCTCTCTACTGATTACAGGCTTTTAATTTTTCTTTATATATTTGGAGTGTTTAAACTTTTTTTTCATTTCTGCTGTTCACTTATTGCTTCTTTATACTATTGGTTTCTGTCTTTGACTATTCATTTTCTAACTTTGACTTGGTTTTGTGACCTTGATCTGGTTTTCATACTTCAATTATTGGTTTTCTGTTTTGGCTATTGGTTTTCTGATTTTCATTACTACTTTTCTGGCTTTGATGATTGAACTTCTGCATTCAATTATTGCTTTTCTGATATTGATTACTGGTTTTCTGTCTTTCACTTTGGGGTACAGAATTTTGACTTTGATATCTGGTTTTCTAACTTGCATTGCTGGTTTTGACTCTTTGACTACTGGTTTTCTTATTTCAAATACTTATTTTTTATTGTTGGCTTTCAGACGTTAATTCCCGATAACTTGCTTTGATTACTGTTTTTCTGACTTTGATAAATGCTGGTTTTCTATTTTTGACCATTGGTTTTCTGGCATTAATTATTAGTCTGTTGATTTTGTTAAGTGATTGTGTGATTTATTTCACTGCTTTTCTGGTTTCAATCATTGGTTTTCTGATTCCAATGACTAGTTTTCTTCTTTTCATTATTTCTTTTTGGTCTCCAATTGTTGGCTTGATGAGTGTGATTTTTGGCTTTCTGTGTCTTCTGTGACTGCTTTTCTAGAACCAACTATTGGGTTTTCTGAATTCAGTTATTGCTTTTATATCTTTGATTACTGGTGTTGAGTTATTGTTGTTTGAAATTATGTTTTCTCTCTTCATTTTGTCAATTTTTCTCTCTTCAATGATCAGTTTCCACTGAATGTTGTCTGGGATCCCTTTAGTTTCAGTGGCATTTATTTCACTCATTTATTTTGCATTGCCAATCTTGATTGGTCACATGTGCGGGGATGGTTTGTTCAAGATGGAAAAATGTTGCCCTCTCTCTCTCTCTCTCTTTCTGCATCTCAGATGTTCATTCAGGTTGCGAAGGAGGTTGGAGGGACCTGCAATCAGGCCACTGTGGGGTTGGAGAACACTGAGACTCCCAACTCTCCCGGATGGAAAGCCGAAATAGCGGCTAAGTGAACTCTAATTGAGGAGGGCGCAAGCCCTTGATTCTTGAGGTGCAGTAGGTAGTCCAAGATAGACGGAACTGAGGCTTGTAAAGGCTGTATGCGTTGAGGCTCACACCAGTGGGAGAACCTTTTCCATTTTGCCAGGTAGGTCGCTCTTGTAGAGGGCTTCCTACTATTAAGGAGGATTTGCTGAACTTGGTGAGAGCACCTGTGTTCTGCATCATTCAGCCAGAGAGATACCATGCCGTGAGATGTAGCGAAGACAGGTTCGGGTGGAGTAGGCGACCTTCGTCTTGCGTGACTAGGTCGCGATGGAGGGGGAGGGTGATTGGATCGGCTATGGACAGTTCCAGCAGGGACGTGAACCAATGCTGGCGTGGCCAGGCCGGGGCGATGAGTATGATCGTCGCCCTGTCCCTGCGGGTCTTGAGGAGAACGTTGTGTATGAGTGGGAACGGAGGGAAGGCGTATCTCAGGCTCCCTCCCCATGGGATCATGAAGGCATCTGCTAATGATCCCCGGCTGAGGTTCTGGAACGAGCAGAACTGAGGGCATTGGCTGTTGTCCCTGGTGGCGAATAGATCCACCCGGGGAAAGCCCCACCTCCGGAAGATCGAATGCAGGACATCTCGCTTCAACGTCCATTCGTGCATTTGGTAGGAGCGGCTGAGGCGGTCCGCTAAGCCGTTTTGAATTCCCGGAAGATACGTCGCGATAAGGTGTATCGCGTGGGCTATACAGAAGTTCCATAATTGGAGTGCTTCGTAACAGAGGGGAGAAGACCGGGACCCGCCCTGCTTGTTTATATAGAACATGGTGGTAGTGATGTCCGTCAGGACTGCCACGCTGTGACCCTTTATGGTGGCGCGGAAGGTCTGACAGGCGAGGCGAACCGCTCTTAGCTCCTTCAGATTGATGTGAAGCAGCTTGTCTTCTCTGGACCACAACCCTTGGGTCCGCAGTTCCCCCAGGTGCGCCCCCCAGCCCAGGTCCGATGCATCTGTTACCAACGTCAGAGTGGGCTGTGGGGCAGCGAAGGGGATCCCTTCGCATACCTGTTGGCGATCGAGCCACCAGCGTAGCGAGCTGAGCACCTGGTTTGGGATCGTGACTACTTGATCCAATGGGTCTCTGTTGGGGCGATGCGTGTGGGCGAACCACAACTGTAAAGGTCGGAGCCTCAGGCGGGCATGTCTGACCACGTGTGTGCAAGCTGCCATATGTCCCAGAAGCTGCATGCAACACCTTGCCGTTGTCGTGGGGAACTTTTGGACCGAGCTTATGGCTCTGTGAATAGACATGAACCGTGCCTCTGGTAGGCTTGCTTGCGCGGTTACCGTGTCCAGGGTTGCACCTATAAAGTCCAGCCTCTGTGTGGGGACTAACGTGGACTTGGGCACATTGACCCGGAGGCCGAGCTTGTCGAACGTCTGCAAGGCCAGCTTCACGTGAGATTGGACCTCGGCCTCCGACCTGCCCGCGAGTAGCCAATCGTCCAGGTACGGGAACACACGCATCCTTCTCTTTCGAAGGAAGGCTGCCACCACGGACATGCATTTCGTGAACACTCGTGGTGCTGACGCCAGGCCGAAGGGCAGGACCGTAAATTGGAAGTGGCGCTGGTCGACCATGAAGCGCAGGAATCGCCTGTGGGCTGGATTGATTGCAATGTGAAAATAGGCATCTTTCATATCGAGGGCAGCATACCAATCCCCCGGATCCAGGGATGGGATAATAGTTCCCAGGGAGACCATACGGAAGCGAGCTTTGATCAGAAACTTGTTTAGCTCGTGCAGGTCCAAAATAGGACGGAGGCCTCCTTTTGCCTTGGGGATCAGGAAGTATCTGGAGTAGAATCCTTTTCCCCTCAGGTCTGTTGGGACCTCTTCTACTGCTCCAGCAGCGAGAAGGGTCTGAACTTCCTGCGTGAGAAGTTGCTCTTGAGAAGGGTCCCTGAAGAGGGACGGGGAAGGGGGATGGCAGGGAGGGGGCGAGGAAAACTGGAGGGTATAGCCCGCCTTCACTGTGCGCAGGACCCATCGGTCCGATGTTATGCGCGACCATGCCCGGTAGAAATGGGACAGGCGGTCTTTGAAAAACAGAGGAGGATCCGGTATGTTTTTTGGATATGGTACGCTGTCCTCGGGCGTAGCTTCAAAAGCCTGGTTTATTCCCTGGCTGCGGCTTGCCCTGGCCGTGACTCTGGCCCTGGTTAGGCGTATTGTTACGTCTCCGCCTGTTATCCCTGCCTCGACGGCGGTACGGCTCGTGTCGGGGGCGAGGGTGGTATTGCCTTTGTGGTGGCTGGGGTTTAAAGGGCTTACGCTGCGTTACCGGAGTGTGCATACCCAACGACTTAAGGGTCGCTCGTGAGTCCTTAAGGCTATGTAGCCTGGCGTCCGTCTGGTCGGAAAACAAGCCCGAACCTTCAAACGGGAGGTCTTGCAGCGTGGTCTGTACCTCTGGCGGGAGACCTGAAGCCTGCAACCATGCCGAACGCCTCATCACGACTCCCGACGCAATTGTTCTAGCCGCCGCGTCGGCTGAGTCTAGTGCGGCCTGCAATGAGGTCTTGGCCACTGCCATTCCCTCATCCACCAGGGCCGTGAACTCCTGATGCGCGTCAGGTGGGAGGGAGGCCTTAAACTTGGCAACTGATGCCCACGAGTTAAAATTGTGCCTGTTTAGAATCGCCTGCTGATTGGCAATCCTCAGTTGAAGGCCCCCAGATGAATAGACTTTCCTCCCGAATAAGTCCAATCTCTTAGCTTCCTTGCCTTTGGGGGCAGGAGCTTGCTGGCCATGCCGCTCTTTTTCGTTGACCGCCGAGACCACCAGCGAACAGGGGGACGGGTGAAGAAAGAGGAAGTCAAACCCTCTAGATGGGGTGAAGTATTTCCTCTCCACGCCTTTTGCAGTTGGCGCACTAGAGGCCGGTGTTTGCCACACCGTCTTATAGTTGGACTGTACTGTCTGTATAATCGGGAGAGCGACTCTGGAGGGGCCCTCTGGGCTCAGGATATCGACCATGGGGTCGTCCTGCTCTACAGTCTCCTCCGCTTGCAAGCCCAGATTGAGGGCTACCCGGCGAAGCAGGTCTTGGTGTGCCCGATGGTCGATCGGGGGAGGGCCGGACACCAATGTGCCCGCTACCGCCTCATCTGGCGAGGAGGAAGAGGTCGGGGCCTTCTGCCCATCCTCATTGTCCAGCAACCCGGCATCAGCCAGTTGTTCCTCTGCGGCCTGACCCGCAGCGTGGGATTGGGACAGCACCGTACTCGGTGCCGAGTCCACTCCTTCCCGCTCCGGTGGTCTAGAGACCGTTGCCTCCCTATACGATGGCGGGCGGTGCCGCGGGGAGCGGGATCGGTACCGGGATGGCCCGGATCTCGAGGCCCTCGATGGGGGTCCTTGCTGGTGGTAGGCCCAGGGTGTCCAGAATGGCCATTGGCTCGGTTGGCCCCATTGGGACTGACCGTAGTCTCTGCTGGCCCGTGACCTATGGGCATACCCGCCGTACCGGTCTGAGTCAGCCCCCGACACCACGGACGGCGACCTGGAAGGCCACGGTGGAGCCGTAGGATGGTGCCGGTCCGGTTCTGGGGAGTAGCGCCTCCGCGACCAGGACCTGGAATAGCGCCTCGCCGACCTGGACCTGGAACGGTACCGGTGATCGCGGGACCGGGAACGGCTACAACTGGTCGGCCTTGGGTAACGAACCGCCGACGCTTCGCGGTGCCGACTCGTGCTCGGTTGCTGAGTCAGTGCCGACCGCTTGTTGAAGCCCGACTGCTGCGGTGCTTCCTGCGCCGAGGGCAACCGGGAGTCCACCGAGGCGGAGCTCGACCGGGACCGGTTCCTGGAGCGGTGCCGAGACGGCGACCGTGATGGGCGCAACATCGCCGGCTTGCCTCTACGCGGCAGCATCGGCGGAGCGCCCTCAGCGCGTGCCGGGGCCTCGACGGACAAAGCAATGAGTCCTTAGCTGCCTCAAACATGTCCGGAGTGGAGGGCTGTTCCACGAGCTCCTCTAGCCCTTCATCCTCACTCGACGCGCCCATCCCGGGGCTCGACGGGCCTTTCGGCGCCGGAGCCACTACCGGGGTCCGTGTTGAGGCCGTATCGGCCTTAGGGGCACTCGAGGTCTTTGCCGGTGCCGGCCTCTTGTGCAGGGAGCGTCCTCGGGCCTTAGACTGGCCCTTCGCTTTCGCCGGCGAAGATGATCGGCGTCGTGCATTTCCCTGCTGGGTCGGTGCCGCGGGCTTTGGGTGACCCGCCGGTGCCGGTTCCCGCACCGATGCCGGGGCGCTCCGCACGGAGGCAGACGGTGCCGTCGAAGTGGAGGGCTGTAACGCCGTCTCCATGAGCAGCTGCTTAAGGCGAAAGTCCCTCTCCTTTTTAGTTCTGGGCTTAAAGGCCTTGCAGATCTTGCAGCGCTCTTTCTGGTGAGCTTCCCCCAGGCAACGGAGACACGAGGCGTGGGGGTCGCTCAATGGCATAAGCCTGCGGCACATGGCACAAGCCTTGAAGCCTTGGGCGTGTGGCATACCCCGCCGCCCAGGGCCGGTGCCGGGGTTGAACAAACAACCACGGCAGGAACTTTAAGTACCCTAATGAGCTGTTAACTACTGGCTCAACACTACTATAAACTAATTGATAACTGCTAGATAACACTAATGACTATTGCTAAGGGACACTCTCAGACGAGAGACAGAGTTGTTCCAACGGACGGTAAGAAGGAACTGGAGGGGTCGGGTCGGCAGGGATATATATATCCTGGAGCGGGGCGCCGCTCTGGCGGGAAGGAGGGGGCCCTGCCGGCCCGACGGGAGCCGCTAAGGGAAAAAGTTTCCGACGTCCGTGCACGCAGCGCGCGTACACCTAATGTGTAATGGACGTGAACAATCACTCGAAGAAGAATCTCGCGTTATTAGGGTTACAGTTAGCCTGACTCTTGCTAACAAACTGTCATGCATTGCAATCCCCTTCCTGTCAGTTTTTTCTCTGCTTCCACAACCCCCCCTTTTGTACTACTAGTACAACAAATATTTTTAAATTTTTATTTGCATTAACTTTTGGAATTTAGATTTTACTTTGGATGCTTTAATCTTAGGGGTTTTGATTGGATGTAATGATAATGCATGATGAGCATAGACATGAAAGGTATTATTATTATTATGTTTTCTACAATAATAATAAAATACTTTTACACTAGCTAACAACAATACAAGCAATAACATTTTTATAGCGATAATATGATGGGGTTGTTGTACATTTTTAGTTATAAAACATAATATATTATATTTAGTACATAAGGTGGACATTTTATAAGCTGTATGAAAGACATACTTTTTAACTTGATATATATTTTGGAGCATGTGAATTTGCTTTTGTACTTTAGAGATTTTTTGAACCTTTGGTAACAGTGAAAGCAAATTTTGAAATTGATTTGGTATTAAACTAGTTTAATTAAAGGGTATTTGGAACTTAAGGGCTATTTGCAAAACTTTATTTGAGGCCAGTAGATAATATGATTGCTGCAGTGGTAGTGAGATTAAAATGTATGTCTTGCAATGTGGTGGCATTAATATACACACAGCTATTATTATCTTGGAAAAGTAAATGTTTTGTTAGGGTAGTTTTTTGTTTGTTTGTTTGTTTTTTTAGCAAACGTAATTATGAACAGTGACAACTTTTTTTGGCTTTAGTTTACGTATACACTGAAGCTGTGGGGGTTTTAATGGCCAAAATGTCCATTGACTTTCTAACTTTATTTAAATGTCAGGTGTAATTTTAGGAGCACTGACTAAAAATTGATTGGGCATAACAGGTAGTTTAATTTTTTAGATGTTTTGGTGAATTACCCAATTCCACATGCATTTTTTTCATGGACCTGGCAGGATTCGGTATGTGGGAGCCCACACCCCCCTACCCGGTTCATATGTTTGGAAGGAGCACTGAGAACGTCCGCACTTTCACCCAGAAAGTCTCCAAGTATGTTTTTATGGCCACAGATTAGATGGTACTTCTGATGTGTCTGTAAGGGCAGTGGGCCAAGCCTGATGCTCAAGATCATTTTGAATGGCCATTAGCTGGTTATTTAGGAAATTCTGAATTTTTGAACTTGCTAGATTTTACTGCAATGCCTTTTTAGCCTTAGTGATATTTAATATATCACTTTTAGACTCCACACCCGAGACTCGTGGAGTCTCTTTGTTGCTTTCTTTTACCAATAGACAAATTGCTCCCGCTGCGTATTAGAGGCTTTTGGCGAAGCCAGGGTTTTTCTGAGATATGTAAGTTTATTTAAATTGAAGGTACCTTCTAGTGGGCATTGTTTAGATGGATTTGCATGCGTGTAAAGATTTCAATTCTCTAAATACCTGCAGGTTTTCGGACCATAATGTACGTACATGAAATAAGCTGGGGTACCCTTAGGGGGTGAGAGGGAATGCTTAGAATGTTCCCCACCCATTTTTTAATTACACACACAGGGAGGATGCCCTGTCCATGCTAGCAGCTCAGAAACTAAGGATCTCTCCCTACAGGATACTCACACAGGAGAGGCTAACGAGGATGGCCACGACCCTCCTACACCTCCCTTCAGCAAAGAGCGTCGGCTAGTCTCAGAGAGACGGCGCCGCTCATTCTCTTTGCATCCAGCGAGATGATCAGACTGTCAGTGGCTCACACAGAGAGGAAAAGGGGAGGGAAGATGGGTTCACACACTCCTAGACCCAGGTAGCTTCCTTGCCGGACGATGCCAGGCCGAGTCAGCCCACTGTGGGTCAGATCTCCTAAAAGATCCTCTAGTTACCGGGCTTGCGTTAGAGTAGTTCTGGTCACGAGCCAAAAGACTTCACAGAGTACTCTGGGCGTCTTCTGGTAACTCAATTCGCACTGGTGTGTACACACACACACACACACACACACACACACACACAGAGGCCTCTATTTCCAAATACCACGATGCATCTGTACCTTATGTCCAGACTCAATACACTATGAGGCAGTAACAACCCCTCTTGAGGGGGTAAAAACCCATCAGCACCGGTGCATACCTATGCATTTTTTAAATGCATATGGGGGCGGCTAAACTAACAGGTCCCCAGAACCACATACAACTACCTTATTGGGGGCGGCAAAACAATTCCCCAGAACCGCTCTGCATCAGATCTTGCTGCACAGTCAATAAGTTCGGATGGCGTGAGCCCAACAGGGACAGACGGCTCCACGGACAGTCCTTCCTTGACACCCCAATAAAGATTTTAAAAGGTTTCTTACCTCTATTGTGGTGCCATGGGGTTCGAAGGGGAACGATCCGTAGCAGCTGCCGGTACCTCTGCGGGCGTTGCCATCCCGGACGAGCCCCCAAATTGTCGGAGAATAACAGAGTTCTCACTTTTTGTTTGGGTACAGCAAGTCAGATACTTTATTTTCTCTAACAATTGCATAGAGGGAAAGAGCTAAACAGGTCTCTCTACAGGTAAACAATTACATCAAACCTTTATACCTTTCATTACAAATAATAATAAGCAACAGCTGCATTTTGTTTATACATAGGCCATTTTAATATCTTATTTTTCTCACTTGTTTTAACTCTAGTCTACATACAATATTTTATACACATTATCTACATAAGGTTGCGACAACTTCTCACACAGTTCTTTCCCACTCACCTCACACAATCCTCGTGTCTACAAATCTCGCGTTATTAGGGTTACAGTTAGCCTAACTCTTGCTAACAAACTGTCATGCATTGCAATCCCCTTCCTGTTAGTTCTTTCTCTGCTTCCACAATAGATAAGAAGGTTGTGTGGGGATAGATAGATAGATAGATAGATAGATAGATAGATAGATAATGGAGTGTATGGGAATAGATAGATAGATAGATTAGATGAGGGGGTGGATGGGGGTAGATAGATGAGAAGGTTGTGTGGGGATAGATAGATAGATAGATAGATATGAGGGGGTGTAGGGGGATAGATGGATGGATAGATAGATAGATGAGAAGGTTGTGTGGGGATAGATAGATAGATATAGATATGAGGGGGTGTAGGGGGATAGATGGATGGATAGATAGATGATGAGGTGTGTGGGGATAGATAGATAGAGGGGGTGTGTGGGGATAGATAGATAGATAGAGGGGGTGGATGGAGATAGATAGATAGATAGATTAGATAGAGGTGGTGTATTGGGAAGAATGGGGAGAAGGTGAGTGTCCAAAAGGACACATAGGTTGATTGATTTACTGCGGGGTCACCGAGATCAGAATCCAGCCCTGACCCCATCGACGTCAGTCAATAAATAACCCGGTCCTGGCTCCTGCGCCCCGAGCTACACCCTGCATCGCTCAGTGACAAATTTAATTGGTTTTCATTTTCAACAAGTAGGAGAAAAATTGATTTTCATATTTTGTGTTTGTTTTAAAGATTTTCTCCTCCCTTGATACAGTCCGTATGTGTAGAGGGGACAATTTTGGGTGATTCCCCTCATTTCCCCACTGATTTGAAAACAATACAAAGGGGTTAGGGAGGTCTGAAAGCCCAAATCCCAGTCCGACAGTTTTCAGTTCATTCTCACCCCAGGTCCACCCGCCATTGGCCAATTGCACTAGGGGGCCAGGAGGGGGCACCACAAAGGGGGCACCAGTGGGGCACCAGTGGGGGGGTGACAGCAGCAAGCAGGGTCCTGGAGGAATTAGGAGAAGGTGGTGAGTGGGGGAAGGGGGGCTCCCAGTTCAGAGGGGATCCCATCCCCACCCCTACCCTTTTCCCTCTCCCACCACAGATGGCGGAGATGGCAGAGATGAGAGAGAAGGCAAACAGAGGAGCAGTAGAAGCTGCCAGGAGGGAATATGGACTATTTGTGAAGCAGCTGGTGAGTGCAGAGGGGCTGCGGGTTGGGAGTGAGGGGCACCGACAGGACTGACGGGGGGCAGAGCTGGGCTAGCAGGGGGCTGTAGGTTGGAGTTGAGGGGGCTACAGGTGCGTGAGGCAGAAGTTCCCTCTGTGGCTGGGTAATGCTAGTTCCCGTCCCTCATGGACGATCTCGCCCCCCTCCCGGCAGGACCGTGGCCACCAGAGCATGAGCAGCTGTCTGAGAGTGAAGCCCCTGGAGATGAAGTGACGCCAGGAGGGGAAACGCCAGGAGCTGCTGAAACGCTGCCGGGGGGAGCTGCGGGGCGAGGACCCCCAGAAACAGGTGGCCCTGGAGGAGCTGAAGCAGGAGCTGGACAAGCAGATGGACGAGTTCCTGTCGGCCTACGGGCAGCGCTTTAAAGTGAAGAAGGCCGAGTGGTAGGGCCTGTACATTGGGCCATCGCCAGCTGCCAGCGCGCGCCGGGCACGGGCTTGCCCCCACTGGCCCGTGCACCTGCCAATCAGCAAACAGCTCTGTGACGTTATTGACATAAACTGGGACCATATAGAGCATTGTTGCAACCAAGGTCCTGTAGTGGCACCCAAATCTTGTATAAAGGGGGTCAAATGGGGTGTCTAAGACAAGATTATGGTTTACTGGTTATGATTATGCTGTCTATATGTGTGTATCAGTTTTGTAGTTGAAGTTATGAATATTGGCTCTATACTGTCTGTGTGGCAAAATTATGCTATGCTTCTGGGTGACATCCCAGACAAGCTGAGATTAGCTCTGCCTAGCCTGCTTGATGGCCCATTAAGGACCATCAGCTATACAATGGACTCGTTGAGAGAAGGTAAGTATGCCTTCAGACTCAGCAAAGTATGCAGGAACTTGCCCATGTGACTCCAGACTCCATTTTGCTGTAATTTTCCACAGTAAGAACAAAGAGGGGTTCTTACACCTGGAAAAGACTATATAAGGCGGATGCCTCATCTCCATCTTGTCTTCAATCCTGCTTCATACCTCTGGAGGAACTTTGCTACACTGAAGCTCTGAACAAAGGACTGAGGACCCATCCCAGCGGGTGATGTATTCCAGAGACTTGATTTGAACCTGCAGTTTATTCCATCGCTGCTGCAAGCCTGAACCAAGAACTTTGCCATTACTATATGTAATTGATTCCATTTAACCAATTCTATCTCTCATCTCTATCTTTTCCCTTTTATGAATAAACCTTTAGATTTTAGATTCTAAAGGATTGGCAACAGTGTGATTTGTGGGCAAGATCTGATTTGTATATTGACCTGGGTCTGGGGCTTGGTCCTTTGGGATCAGGAGAACCTTTTTTCTTTTATTTGGGTATTGGTTTTCATAACCATTTGTCCCCATAACTAGTGGTACTGGTGGTGATACTGGGAAACTGGAGTGTCTAAGGAGATTGCTTGTGAGACTTGCGGTTAGCCGGGGGGTGAGACCGAAGTCCTCTTAGTCTGGCTGGTTTGGTTTGCCTTAGAGGTGGAAAAACCCCAGCCTTGGGCTGTAACTGCCCTGTTTGAGCAATTTGTCCTGAGTTGGCACTCTCAGTTGGGTTCCGCCAGAACTGCATTGTCACAGGCTCCGGCCCATTGGCTGCCCCTTCAGGAGGTGGGACGGGGGAAGCAAGGGATTCTGGGACTTGTAGTTTTATGTACCCAGTGGAGGAGAAGGGGGAGCTATGGCGCTTATAGGGGGGGGGTTCTAGTGGTTGGACCAGAGCCCTGGGGTAGCAGGGGGCTCCGGGGGCTATTTAAAGGGCCGGGGCTCCAGCTACCTCTGCTGCCTCGGTCCTCTAAATAGCCACGAGAGCCCCACAGCTTCCCCAGGGCTCCGGCAGCTATTTAAAGGGCCAAGGTGGTAGAAGCAGGGGGGCCCCTGCCCTACCTGCAGCCAGCCCCTGCTGCACCCCCTGCCCTGCCTCCAGCCCCGCACCCCCTGTCCCCACCAGCCCGTCTCCAGCCAGCCCCTGCCTGCAGCCAGCCCCGCACCCCCTGCCTGCAGCCAGCCCCTGCTGCACCCCCTGCCCTGCCTCCAGCCCCGCACCCCTGCCCTGCCTGCTCCAGCCCCACAGCCCTGCCCCCACCAGCCTGTCTCCAGCCAGCCCCTGCCTGCAGCCAGCCCCACACCCCCTGCCTGCAGCCAGCCCCTGCTGCACCCCCTGCCCTGCCTCCAGCCCCGCACCCCCTGCCCCCACCAGCCCGTCTCCAGCCAGCCCCTGCCTGCAGCCAGCCCCGCACCCCCTGCCTGCATCCAGCCCCTGCTGCACCCCCTGCCCGCACCAGCCCCGCACCCTCTGCCCTGCCTGCAGCCAGCCCCTGTCTCCAGCCAGCCCCGCACCCCCTGCCTGCAGCCAGCCCCTGCTGCACCCCCTGCCCACACCAGCCCTGCATCCCCTGTCTGCAGCCAGCCCCTGCTGCACCCCCTGCCCTGCCTCCAGCGCTGCACCCCCTGCCCTGCCCGCAGCCAGCCCCACACCCCTTGCCCTGCCTCCAGGCAGACCCTACCTCCAGTCAGCCCCTGCCCTGCCTCCAGCTAGCAATGTATGTAATATACAATTTTTATTTTATTTATATAGTTATGGAAAGTAAATAATACATGGAAGAAATAAAAGGGCGTTTTTTACGTGTTTTTTTTTTTTTTTAGTCATCCCTGTCGGGGCCCCGCCTAAAATGTTCAAATTGGGCCCTGCACTTCCTAAAGCCAGCCCTGGCTGGGAGCTTCTGCCCCATGCGGAGGCGTTGGGGCTCAGGGCTTCTGCCCCACAGGTTTGAAAATATTTACCAGAGCTCTGCTCCGGACAGCTTTGGCTGAACTTAAGTCCTGGCCTGTACTGCCTAAACCTCTCCCAGACAGTACAAATATTTCAAGTCTATTATTCCCTAACAAGAATAATATGCTAGTTTATTATCTCAAATATCAGAGGGTATCCATGTTAGTCTGGATCTGTAAAAAGCAACAGAGAGTCCTGTGGCACCTTTAAGACTAACAGATGTATTGGAACGTAAGCTTTCGTGGCCAGTAATATAATATTGTAGCAGAAGAAAACTGTAGAATCCTGTTTGACTCCAATGCCTCTATAGTAATATTGAATTGCTTGTTTTTATTATTTCCACTTCAAAAACATATTCATTTTAGTGATTGACCAGTTACATCTACATTCTATTCTTCAGGAACACTTTTCTGTTGTAGCAAAGCCAAATTAGTTTCAAGGAACTGATCAGTATGATTTATTCATTTTTGCTTGGTGTTTTTTCTTAAAAGCACATCAATTTTCAATATAGAAGCTATGTTTGGAATGCTATTTGGTAAATTAATGCATTATGTTCTTTTGAAAACATCCAGCTGCTGTTTCTTGAAAATGCCTCGTTTCCACTGCAGCTTTGCTTGCTTTGTTGGTGTATTCACTGGGTGGCAACATATTTCTTTAGCAGCTAATGTCCTGATGAAAGACATTTTCAAATAGTCCCATTTGGGCATAAACTACTGGTTGCTCTTAAAATTTCTTGCTCATCCTGCTAATCTGGTAACTTAATTCAATGTACAGTATTGATGAGATGTGATGTTGTCAATGCCTGGAGAATGTTTAAAAGTTGAAGTGACTTTGGTCTATTTCATTTTCCTTCCTTGTCTCTTTTTTCCCTTCCTTTTTAAACCAGAGGTGTTACTTGCATTGTCCTTGGGGGAAAAACAGAGGCCTCACTTCCATTTTGCTTTCCTTTATCTGTTGCCTGTTCCTTCTTCCTCACTCACTTGGAGGCTTCGTGATGCTCTACACTGCAGTGATGCCATGAGGAAATACTAGTCCAGCCTTAAAAAAAATCAAAATAGTGTTTGTGGTCCCCACTTAGACTAACTTGCCTTCTCATGGTCAATGGTTATTACATGTGTATATGATGCCCTATGGGGAAGGATAGGCCAATGATTCAGTGACTATGCCAATTTCTTGGTAGAAACCTTCCTTGCGGACGAGCTCCTGAGATTTGGTAGTAAGTGTGGAGTAGTTCTACTGCCTGGGGGAGAAGATCATTTCCCCCTGCTGCTCTGTATATCTTGTCTTCACACAGCCCAGTTACTTCAAGTCAGGCATGTCCCTTAATACCTCTATGCCTCAGTTGCTTTATTTGTAAAATGGAGATAATATAACTGCCTCTCTGCAGCATTTGGGGCTAATTTCATGAATGTCTATAGAATGCTAGAAGATGCCGAGCAGCGGACACTATATAAATGCAACACTACTTTCCTTTCAAAACAGCAAAAACACTTAGTTTGTAATTTGGAGGGTTCTTCCAGTAAACAACCTTAAAAGTTGCTGGAGCACAAGTCTTAATCTCTCTCTTCCTGTACCTCTCCTATAGCCAAACCAAGTTGTTGAACATTTTTCTCTAACTTGCTGCTTGAGGTCTTTTATGTTAAGTTCCAGCCCACAGTACAATTTTATAGACTAGTTATAGGCCCTTGATAATGGGGTTACACAATGAAAATGTTATCAGGTAGACCTTTTATTCAAAAAGGGTAAGTGAAGCAGTTTTGAGTGACATGGAAAAATGAGCATCAAGATGCGCTATTAAAAAGCTAAAGTGACTCTAACTGTCCTGCACTGCATTAAAAGTCAGATCTCATTACAATTATACAGGAGGAAGTACTGGAGATAGGCATAACTTGTCAATTTACTTGGTAGACATGCAGTCTGGGATGGCCCTCAACTTTCTAAAATTCGAGCTGTGTGGTAAGACTTACTTTCTTCACAATCAAACCACCTATTTGGCAGTAGTCCAGCAAATTCAATAGTTATATCGGACAATATACTTCTGCTCTAGTCCTAAAATTCTGATGTGCCTACAGTATTGTTTTTTAGGCTGCTTGAAGATTGATGTGATTACTACATTATTTTGGGCATCTATTAGTTGGCCTCCTCTGAAAGAAGCATTGGTGATCTTGAGTCTCCTCAAGGCCAGGTGACCCCCATTAAATTTCACCTACCAAGAGGGAGAAGGGTGTGTTACACAGAGCACATCAAAGTGTCTGTTTGGGCAATGGTCCAAATGCCATCTACAGATATGGGATCCTGTTTCTGGTCTAGTAAACCTTATCTCATGTCAGCCCTCCCTGTTTTTCATGGTGTGGGTTTTTCAAGGTGTGATGGTCCTTGAGATTGCCAGGACTCGGATAAACCTTGTTACTCTCCTGTCTCTCCAGTCAGAGGGAGAATTGCTTGTGATTAACTTGATGTCAGCTCTTTGCCTCCACCAGTGTATTAACCACACAAGACATTTCCTCTGGGTTATGCCAGCCCTTCCTTTGCCTTGCAGGTTAACAATATCCATACTCTGTCCCCGAGCCCCTTTGAAGTGTGTTCCTGTGGTGTCCAGCCCTTTAGCCACTGAACACGCACATTAATCCCAGATGTGCTGTCCCCAAGGAAACAGTGTATGCACCAGCTTGAATGATTCAGCTCAGGGTCAGCTCCTTGTATAATACCCCTGCACTGAGATATATTTTTAGTGGAAGCATTAGGTTTATTATCAAAGGATCAAGAGTCAAAAGACAGTGAGAAAGGGTAATGGAAATCCAAGGGTTACATGAAACGAAATCATAACATGATTTCTAGAACCTAAACTTAGCAGGTTAACCTTCTGTTAAAAAGTTTCTCACCCCAAATGTGCTTTGCAGCGCTTTGAGCATGGTCGAGATCCCATTTTCACTAATGTAATCAGGTAGTGTGATTTACTACTTAGGTGCAGGATGAAGGGGGTCTCATCTTTGCCTTCTGCCCCAAATCCATTCTCTGTAGCTGAGTCAAGATGGCCCTCTTCCTCTGCCCTACCCTTCCATAGTTATCCTCTGGTAAGTATCCTCCTGTTGTCTTTGTATGTGAATGAGCCCCCAGCCCCACACTGGTTTTGTTAATTTACAATGCTTAACTTGCATGCAGATAGACAAATGAATATACATCCTTTTTCTGGCAGAAAACTGTCAATTCTGCCTTGATACAGACTTTAGGAACATATCTTTAGTATATATAACTCCTTACATAGCGTTTGTATGTACATTTCACAATATTAGTGACCATACTTTAAATAAAAGACTTCATAGTCTTTTTTGGTGAACCAGAATATACATATCAGTATCAGGATATTCTTGTAATGCCCTTGCCAGTTGGCATTGAGCTTTGTCTGATTGTCTTACCAGAAAGCCAAGAGCTTTCCTAATCAATATCTTGCTCAGAGTGGGCTAAATTCTAGACAACTTAGTTCTTATCCAGATCCCAGACAAGATTGGACATTAGGAAAGCTGAGACTGCACTACATAAATCAGATGACGCAGAAAGAGGTTAACACAACATTACATTTCTCTAACAGCAGCCTCCCCTATTCAATGTACAGGAGATGGGATAGAATAGAGCCCTGCAGCACTTCAGACAAGTGGAGAAAGAGCAATTGTCCAGCACAACCCTCTTCTCCTTCTCAGGGACCATGGAACCAGGTGGGTGCATTTCTTTTTATCCCAGTTAGTATGCAGCAATGACAACCATCACTCAGTGCCACAGTGTCCAAGGCAGTTGACACATCTGGTAGGTAAATCTTTTAGTTGTCCCAGGGGAAAGGCTAAGAACTGAATGGGCCAGGCAATTGAGTTACCTTCTCACCCATAGACATGATCACATCAGAAATTGTTTGAAGTACACTGGGTAAGGTAGTGCATGAAACTCGTAAGGTCACTGCCTGTGTCTGTATTTGACATGTGGATAATTAGGAATACATTTTCCATTAGTAGCAGGCTGGTATCTTTTTGTCACTACATGACTTCAGGGGACGCTGGGGGCAGTGAGGGTTGTCAGCACCTCTTACATTAGACTTGAAAGAAAAAAGAAGGCTTAAAGTAAACTCCAAGTGAAACTGCTGGGAAAAAATCACCAAATAATATTCACCACGGGCCCAACTAAAGTACCAATACTGTAGCCCATGGTCCGGTGTGCTTCAACAGCAGCCCTGGGAACTACAGTTGTGGACTACAAACTGTGGCATGTTGGGAGAACTTCCTGGTTCTTGCCAGGATGTACTCGCTGCCCTTCCAGCAGGAGGTCTCAGCACTGACTGAGCTGGGAGCAGGTAGCAGGCAAGCGAAGGAGGAGGCTGCTGGACTGTAATCTTGTTCTACGTTCTCTACGGAATAAAGTCTTGGCCCTGGTGGTTTGTCTGAGTGGGTCTGGTTTGAGGTGAACACACACAACGCAGAGCACACAAAAGAGCCTCAGGCTCGGTTTCCCAGAGTTGTGTAAAAAGTTGCAAGGCAGGCTTCCCCTATCTTGAACAACTTCATACTGGGCCAGTGAACAGGAGAGGGGGGTACAATAGTATAGGTGTGCTGGGGCTACTGGAGGGAAGAGGGAGCTCTCAGACAGGAGTCTGCCATAATGTAGCTCTCTGCACTCGGAGCATTGGGGTTGGCGTTAGCATTGCCAGCATTGCTGAATGCTTCAGAATGGACATGGAAGAATGGAGCTGGAGTATGTTGCAGTGCTACCTCCTCTGCACCAGATGGGGTGTTCAGAGTGACACTGTGAGTATGACACTTCTTCTCTAAAGGTTATGTAAGGACCATTAGCAAGCATGCTCCCCACAGCAAGCTCTGAAGCACTGGGGGAAACTCACCCCTGTTGTGTAGCCTCTTTGTGCCAGTATAGCAGCTTCAAATCAGCATAATGTCTCCATGGGGGAATACTCGCAGCATAAGGGCCTCCTTGGCAGGTGCAGGGTTGTCTTAGATAACTATACCTTGCCTTGCAGGAGCCTTTGGTATTCGCCGTGGCTGAACTGTTCTTATGCCTGAGCTAGTCTTAGCTGCAATTTAGAGTAGCCCTGAGGACTGCCCTAAACTGTCAGGACCCAAACACAGTGCCTCCCATCTCAGTCCCAGTACTGACCCAACAACTAATCCCTTCCCAACTATGCTTGTGTCTCCATTAGGAAACTGGCATGCGCTCTACCATTGCTTTGCTTTCAGGAGCCATAATCTCCCCAGAATTAGCTAAAATAGGATTAATTTTCGAAGTAGTGGGCAGGAATTTGGCTATGTGACTCTCACTGATTAAATCTCTGTACCACTTTGAAACTTACTCCATAATCTTTTGGCTGATTTACCAGACTCTTCTACGTATTAAGTTAATCAGCCTTTCGGTTATCTGTACTGATACATGCATTCAACAACAAACTCTTTAGCTAGAGCTTTATTTTTATCACTTTTGGCGGTTCCTGTAATTTTTTTTTAAACTAATTCAATTCACACTTTGTTCCCAAGGATATTTCTGTCCCTTGCTGGCATTCTAGTCTGATGGGTGACATGCCTGGATTTAATGAAGCTTAATGGACATTTAGGGCCTGTTAGAAGATGAAATATTTCTTTGCATTCTGTTCTTCATTTCCAATGATTAATGGTTCTATTAACCTTATCTCTGGACTATCAAAGCTGACTGACTTCAACATCTGATTATGCCTTTGTAACTCCTTAGGTTCAGTATAACCTGCTACTCAGGCCTGGTCTATGCTTACAAATTAAATCTGCATAGCTACATCCCTCAGAGCTGTGAAAAATTTAATGCCCTGTGTGACCTAGGCCTTGCCTGCACTACAAAGTTAGGTTGATATAAATCGCTTGTGTCTACTTGTGCATGCATCTACATTCAAATTTTGTCTCCAGTGAGGCAGTGACACCACCACCCCAAACTGCATTGAGCCATGGCTGATGTACTGTGGTTGATTCAATGCAAGTGTAGACATTGCATGACCTATGTCAACACTAACAGTCCTCTATCAGTTGTCCCACAATACCCAAAAGTGACCACTTTGATCACAACTGTGAATATGACTATTGTTTGGGGTCTCACAGACTGGAAGCTGTGTCCCCACCCCCACCCCTTAAAAGCCGTGAGTATTTCTGAAATGCCTTCTCCTCATTGCCCAGTTTGGTGAGCACACTTAGCATAGGGTTGCCAATTTTGGTTGAACGTATGCCTGGAGATTTAATCATATGACATAATCTTTAATTAAAGATTAATCTGTAATTCCTGGAGTCTCCAGGCCAATCTTGGAGGGTTGGCAACCCTAATTTAGCAGCACTGCCCATCTGACCGTGCAGGCTACATGCTGTAGATGTGCTCCTGCCTGGACTAGTCAGGTTGTATTGGATCTCTTGGGCCTGTGGGGAGAAGAGGCTGTGCAGGCACAGCTATGGCAATCATAGAAACATGAACATCAACGAGCATATTGCACGGGGGATGCAGCCAAAGAAGTATGACAAGGATCAGCAGAAATGCACTGGGAAAACAAAGGAACCATAGCAGGCATACCACAAACCCAGGGAGGCCAACAACAGATCTGGTGCACTGAACCACAGACTTGCTGCTCTTCCAAGTTGCATGTCAAACTTGGCAGAGATCCAACCAGCACCCCACAGAGCACTGTGGATATTTCAGTGGAGCCTGAGACAGAGACCTCTGCTGTGAGGAGCAAGGAGGAGGGACATATGGTGGTGATTGGGGTGGCGAAGTCCAGCTATGCTGTGGGGCAGGGTCTTTTTGGGGCTCTTCTGCAGTCTAGCCACTCCCACCAGCTGAGCATGGATGAGCCCAATCCAGGGAAGGAACCAGCATGTGCATACACTATCCCTTAAAATGATTAAATGTGAAGACCGTGTCCTGTCCACCTCCAAGTTAACAGGACACAAGTATCTGAGAAGAGGTAGTTATCTGGTTTTCATTCCCCTGTAGAATTTGTTTACACTTACGGGAGATAATGCTGCCTGTTTCTTCTTTACAATGTCACCTGAAAGTGAGAATAGGCATTCAAAAGTCAGGTTTGTAGTTGATGTTGCAAGGCATTTACATGATAGATATGCTAAACATTCATATGCCCCTTCATGCTTCACCCACCATTCCAGAGGACATGATTCTATGCTGATGCTTGTTTTTTAAAAAAGTGTTAATTAAATTTGACTGAACTCCTTGGGGGAAGACTAGTATGTCTCCTGCTCTGTGGTTTTACCCACATTCTGCCATATATTTCATGTTATGGCAATCTCAGATGACAATACAGCTCAAGTCTTTCGGGGGCAGAGTAGAGCTTCTTTCCATGAGGAGCTGGGTGAATCCAGTTGGGAGAAGAGAGCTAGAGGAGAGGAGGATGGGAAGTCCCTTCTCTCTGGGAAGCAGCCTGTAAGAAAGCTGAGAATAGTAGATAGCCAGCTCCCAGGGAGAGGTGGAAGGCTGACTGGAGATGGGGGGGTGGGGGAGCAGCCAAGCTGCAGCCTGCCTGAAACTATGAGTGAGGGGTAGAGCGTGCCATCCCCTGGACAGTGGGGGTTGTTGGAGGTACAAGAGCCTGGGATGAGGCATGGAGGAAAGACTCCAGCAGTTGAGGTGCACCTGTGAGGAAGAGGCGGCCAGTCAGACCTAGCTGGCCTGATGGTCTGGCTTTGGTCAAGTTCATGCCAGCAGCCAGAGGAGGGTAAAAGAAGGTGGGGGAAAGTGAGGCAAAAAGTGCTGCAATGAACTCAGAGGCTGGTGCTCCCCTAAGCTCCCCTCCTGAAATCTGTCAGAATCTGGCCCTTAATGATAGTTATGTAGGGTACTATATACTAATATCTATTAACTGCCAGATTCCAGTAGCCCCTCATTGCCAGCACATACACTGGTCATCTTCATCTATTTATGGAACTAGATTTTAATTATTTGTAGTTTGCCACACAGTTTTGCAGAAATTGCAGTCTGTGGCCATATAATGAACTTTTGTAAAATGGCTTAGTTTAAATGTCGTCTTGCTACTTAACATATCAAAAGAAGTAACTCTTTGTGGAAAGTATAGCTTATTACAATGGCTGTTCAGTAGCATTAACATGCCAATTGCATCCTTTTTAGACATTTAACAGAAAATGTCTAGTCACACAGCAAAGACCTTTTATGATCACTTGGTATGTTAGGATTAATTGTCCCCTCTTGCTAGCTGGTGCAAGAGCAAAAATAGCCTGATTCAGCTAATAAGTGTGACACTTTCCTATGAAACATTTTTTCAGAGTGTCTATTCTAGGGAAATCATGAGGTTAGAATGAGATTGAAATAAAAGATGAGCCAGAAAACCTATGGTATAACTATAAAATATTGCTTCTCCATTGCTACAGTTGCAATTAGCTCCAATTATAAAGTTCTATTTTTAGCTTCCCTATAACTTTGGCCTGAGCCTTCCCAGATATGCTCTGAAGTCAAGGGAGAAAGTTTCTGCAAAATATGAAGATAAATTGTCAAACACTGAGTTACAAGTCACTAATGCTAGGGTAACTTGGCATTTTGACACATGCCTAACATTCATCACCCTCTAACTCAAAAATGACCTTCAAATTTTTCATATCATTAAATCCCATTGAAAGATCATGCAAGGGTTATTTAAAAGTAAATTTGTTGTGTTTAAGCAAAGATATTGGTTCTCTTGTTTTGAATAGTTTTAAAGCCAATAATATTCCCTTTGATGTCAATGGAGGGTTTTTGTCATTGATTTTTAAGTGGAAGCAGGATTAAGGATTCAATTCATGTGAGCATGTTGACTTGGATTGGCTGGCTGCAATTTACCAATAATATAAAGGTCTTTCTGTATCTGACAACTATCAGAAATCTACCAGGGACTAATGCACCAAGCTTCCCTCCAGAACTGTTTATTTCCTTATGATATCATTATAAGGTGGGCTGTGATGCATCTGATGAAGTGGGCTGTAGCCCATGAAAGCTTATGCTCAAATAAATTTGTTAGTTTCCAAGGTGCCACAAGTACTCCTGTTCTTTTTGCGGATACAGACTAACACAGCTGCTACTCTGAAACCTGTGATCCACCTTGTGGTTCTGAAAATGAAAAATAAAAATACTTTTTTTTTAAATGTGCTCTGAAAGCTTTGAATACATTGAGTAGGATTTTAAATGAATCTCCCGTTTGAAAATTTTGTGATGTTCCCACCGTTTTCTTTCCCTCTGTTTTTCCTAATACAATTACTCTGCACCACAACATTTGAAACACTGTAGATACTGATGTTGGTTCATGCACGATGTGGTGTCTTGCAGTGCAGGCAGAAACAAGATGCCCACAACGATGTGGGTGATTTCAGCCAGGCCAAGTGCTTTATTAAAGCTAGTCAGCACTACTTCCAGGTTTAGTGAGATTTACTGTTAGCTCTTTCAATGCTTTACAGCACAACAGTCAGTTTTCAAAGGCAGGAATGGTAATATATTTCAGAAATTGCCTTGTCAAAGTCAATTGAGGACAAAAATCATGGTGATGGAATATCTTAATTGTCATCTTCCAAACTAAGTGAGGCTCTTCCAGAAGAGAGAGAACTCTAGGTTGTACTAAAACTACTACTCCTTTTTGTACGTTCTTCATGAGCAAGGGAGAATTAAACTGTTCCTCATTGCTCCATCTGGAAAATGAACCTGTATTAACTGATGCCAAAGATAAAGGCATTTGTAGCCGAGCTTGGAACGTTAGTATGACATCCAGGAGCGCCGCCAGCTTTTCTGCCGCCCTAGGACGGCAGAAGGTTCCGCCCCGAAATGCTGCCCCCCCACAGAGGTGGCGGAAGGTCCCACCGCTGAAATACCACCGGGGTCACCGCCCCCCAAATTGTAGTGCCCTAAGTGACTGCCTAGGTCGCCTAATGGGTTGCGCCCGCCCTGATGACATCCTGTGCACTAGACTACTATGGCTTATATAAAAAAATTTCAGGTCTCTGTAATTGGTTAACTATACTATAAAATGGGCTAATCTGCTTAACCAACTTCAGAGTGGTTGGAGATTGACAGATGAAACATTGAGCCACATTTTTCAGAGGAGCTAAGGCACCGAGAAATTCAGTGACTCAGCTGTTAGGATCTGTGACCTAGTACGTTAGGAATTGACTGTAGAAGCATTAGACCTGATTACTGGTACTTTGTCAGCAATTTTTCCAGTTCTTGGGCTAATGGTAGGCTGTGCCTTTATGCATGGCTCATTACTTATGTAATGAGCCATGTCCGGTGTCCGGGCTCAGTAGAAGACACTATTGACTAGCCCTGCTCATTACATTAGAGACTCTTCCAATCCATTTATCAAAAAAGTAAAAGGAAAGGGGGAAAAAAACCACCAAAACCTATTTCTTCACTTATCTACACAAGACAAAATACGAAATGTGCTTAAAATAAGGAAAATTCCAAAACCAAAAACCTCAATTAAAAAACTGAATGTTGCCAAATGACAAATGCATTATTTTATAAAACCCAAGCACTCTAAAAGCAAGAAGTATAACACTGAGCATAGAGTAAACACTTTGTTCTTTTTAGGTATAGATAATACAACCTTAACTCTGACCCAAAATAAATACCCTTTCATCTAATTCAAAATATAAAACAACACAAAGTCCTACTGGGAAAAAAAAAACCTGTGTGGAGGTTCACATAACCCAGAGTGGTGGCAGGTGAAGTGTATGCTCCTGACCTAGACCAGAAGTTTTCACCAGGATAGCTTTAAACCTTGCTATTCTTCCCAAATCAACAACCTGGCAGCCTCTTAGAACCAGGCTTGTAGGAAGGAAAATGGTAAAATTGTTGACTTTCCACCCTTGCCTTTTTTTTTTTTTAAATTAAGATTTCCCAGACTCCTCCAATACAGAACTGGCTCTTCATAACCTGGCCAGGACCCAGTCAGAGAGCAGAGGCTAGCCTGGGGAAACCCAAAAGCTACAATGCAGAAAACCCTGTAGAAAATACCAAAGGGTACAAGCATTCTTGCAGAGTAGTTGACTTCTGTGCATAAAATTAAACCGGCCCAGAGGACTTCCAAGAGACTCTGAGGCAGAGTGCTGGATCAGGGATCAATAAGGACAGAGAAGCTACACATCAGGCTCAAGTTGGCAAAAATGAGTCTGAGAAAACTGGAAGATCTGGAATAGAGTAAGATGAAATGTGACGCTAGTAGATCTTCCTGGAAGGAAGATGTTTGTAACAGGATGACTGTCTGCTCTTAGCAAGTGGGATCCAGTGTACCAGGGCTGATTACCTGTGCTCAATAGGGCTTAAGGCAGTGGTTGGCAACCTGCAGTCCATCAGGGTAATCTGCGGGCCGCAAGACATTTTGCTGACGTTGACTGTCCGCAGGCACGGCCCTCAGTGGCTGTGGTTTGCCGTTTCCAGCCAATGGGAGCTGCAGTAAGCAGTGGGCTGCAGGGATGTGCTGGCCGCCGCCTCCGGCAGCTCCCATTGGCTGGGAACAGCGAACTGTGGCCACTGGGAGCTGCATGGGGCCATGCCTATGGATGGTCAACATCAGCAAAATGTCTTGCAGCCTGCAGTCAGATAACTCTGATGGGCCGCATGTGGCCTGCAGGTTGGCCACTACTGGCTTAAGGGAAAGCACCTGGGCCTTAAACAAGGGAAACAGCTGAAGGCTGTTGGCAGATAGCTGCAGACAAAGCCAGGTTCCTGCAAAGCTCTGAGCTAGAGGAGACGAAGCATTAGTGAGGCAGGTCTGTGGGAAAAGGCCAAACTCCAGGTAAGAGGTGCTGGGAAAGCAGGAAGATAAACCTCCCCTAAGGGAGGACAGGCTGTACCCAGCTTGCAACTGGGGTAAAGATACCATAAGGCTTTTTTTTTTTTTTTTTTTTTGAAAGGCTTAGTGCAGAACTTCATAAGTTGGACCCTAGAATGGAAATGTTTTGAAATATCTCAACTGTGAAGGCAAGACTGAGGCAGGCTTCAGCAGAGTCGCACTTGGTGAGAAGGGGGCACTACAGAGCAGGCATGCCCTTAGGCTGTGTTTTTGTTTATAAATAGCTTTTAAAGGCAACTATTTGTAGCAGCGAATTCGGAGAATGGTTGAATTACAGTTTACTACAGCCCTATACCATAGCCCCTTGCTGATGAGCCACCATGACTAATGATAAAATGACTGAAATTTCAAGATGAGGATGTGGTTTAAAATTAAATAAAGAAGTGACCTCTAATTTACAGGGAGAAAAGTAAGGTTCTTATTTGCCATCTATGTGGCCACTTGGAGGAGAAGGATGCAGTTTATTCCATTAGAATGACTGAGACAAGGGATTGGCCTTTGTCTTAAGATTTCTTGAAAGACTCAGTCTTATTATAAACAGGATTCAAATTAAATTTAATCAGAATCCTACAATAGACTAAACTTTCTTGGCTCTTGTATAAAATCAATATGGATGTGAATAATGAGTCTGAGCCCAGTGGATTTCTGCCGCAGAGAACCTAGGAGAGATTGATCATACACTTTTTGCACATCCTAAAGTCAATTTAAAAAAAAAAAGGAATATCCTAATGCAACAATTTTCCTAATATGTTGCAAATTTATAACTGATATTTTTTGGTATGACAGGGTATGTTAATTAGAAGAGGAGGGCAAACTTGTTCCTCTCCCTTTAACAGCTATACAGACTGAACACCTTACAATAAGACCTTGATAAAGCTGATCCTAATGGCTAGTATTAAAATGTTGAATAATATCTTGGTTTTAACAACACTATATAGGATCATAAAACATTTTGAGGAAAAGTATACAAATTGATATTTCCCCTGCTATATTATCAAACTACTGGCATCATTTGAGAAACTAAAAGCTACTAATTTGAAGTTTGAGGCATGAAGCTGATGACATTACCATAACTTGTCCTAATCCCAACTGTCTGAAGCAAGGAAAGTCCTGAGATCTCTCTTCTTGAAACAGCTCCTGTGTGGCATTTGGCTCGGTTTTTAACCCAGCCTTGTGCAATTTTTAGTGGGAATGACTGAGGTGTCCTTGAATTGCACATCACTAAGAAGTGTAATTATGTATGCTAAAAGTGTTTCCAAGAGAGGAAAAATAGAGCTAATAGATACATTTTCAATTGTAAATATAAACTGTTTATTGGCCACAAATGCAGCAGTGTGACAACTGTTATTAGATTTCCCCTTTTAATACTTCAAAAAGTGGAAGATGGATAATAATTTTAAAAGTAGAAGACAGACAGCCTTGCTCTGTCAATCTCTTTGTGTCTTCCATTTTTACGTGGAACTGCTTCTGGCAGACTGAGCATGAGGTGCTCAGCAGACAATGGGTTTTTGTTATTCATTTTAAGCATAGCTCTAGAACTTTTGGTTTTTTTGTTATCTGCTATATGGCTCTTCTTTTAACAGGCCTTCTTACACTTTTTAATGTCTCACGAAAAGCTCCTCTTCTATTTGTGGTCATGAGGACCATCACACAGGCCAGCTCTTATCAGTTGTGACCCTATAACATCCCTGTGACTACTACAACAATTTTTTACATAGTTAAAAATGAGTTTCCTAGTATCATTTTTCTCTTGAGTGTGGCAAGTCTCTGGCCTTCTTGGAAAAGTTAATTACACTTTCTTCCTTTGCTCTTTGCATCTCCCAGCCCCACCTCTCTGTTCTGCTCCTTCCAGATGGAAATAAGTGGCAGAATCATGGCACCAGCCAGCAGCCCATGGACTGCACCTGGGAAACTATTGTATTAGGATATGTCAACACTACTAAGGGTTTTTTCCGTCACTGTAGTAGATTCACTCCCTCAGGAGACAATAGGTTGCTGGAAGAATACTTCTGTTGACTTCATTGTGTTTTACAGAGAGGGTTAGGTCAACCTAACTACCTGGGATAGGGCGTGACATCCTGCACAGCCCTGAGAGACGAGGTAGATGGGCCTAAGTTTTAGATGTAGAGCAAGCTGTGGATTCACAGTACCTTAACTGAATATATTGACATACTATTAATTTCCTCTGATCATTGCCTTGGAGCTGCAAGACACGGGAGAATTTAACAGCCTGTCTGCTAACTTTAATTTTATGCTTTGCATGCCTCTCTTGCCCTGCCCCAGGTGTAAATTGTTAGTATTGAGTCAATTCCTGAGTATCATGCTTAGGCCTGTCCTTCACATGAAGGCAAACCACCAAGCTGGCCACAAGTTGTTGTTATTAGAGATTACAACCCTGATTGGAGGCTGCAGCCAAGCTCTGGGAAAGGAGCAAGATGGCTTTATATCCCTTTGCAGACTCCTAATTTCTGGAGATATTCTCCGCCCTCTTCTCTCCCCCACAAGAGAGAATTTACAGCAGTTGTGGGCAAGCTGTGGCCTGCATGCGGCTCATCAGGATAATCTGGCTGCTGCTTCCCACAGCTCCCATTGGTCAGGAATGGTGAACTGCAGACAGTCAACATCAGCAAAATGTCTCATGGCCCACAATCGGTTGCCACCCTGGCTTATGGGGTGCTCTTACTTAGAGGTGTTCACCCCTGTGATATTAGAGGCTATGCTGTTAAGGGCTGAGTTTCCCAGAAGAGACTGGACAGGGCACTGTAAAGCTTGTGTTATGTGTCATAGATTCAGGGTAAACTGTACCTTTGACCTCCCCCTCCCAGCAACTCTTCTTTGAATTCACTCACTTAAGGTATCAGGCTGCCATTGGTCTCTCCCTCCAGCCTGGGGCTTCAGGCTTGCAGTCCCTCTGCATCTCACTGTGACTTCCCCAGCAGATCTGATCAGAGTCTAGCATCTGTGATTAAACTTTCTCAAGGGGCTATAACAGCATACAGCAGCATAGGTGCTGGAACTAAGGGTACTGCTACACTCCCTGGCTTGAAGTAGTAATAGCAACCAATATATGGTTTCTATCTTCGGCACCCCCACTATAAAAACTGTTCCAGCACCACTGTACAAGTTACCAACCAAGCTTCATGAAACAGAATACAGTTTTTCTGAGGGTAAAAGCTCTACAGAGAAAACACATTAAAAACAATAAAATAACCTATACACATACTAAAAAATTAAGAGGTCAACCACTAGGCTTATGGGGTCATAGTAGACCACAGTATTTCCTACCATGAACAGTTGGCCCTGTCAGTTTGCTGGATCAGAGGGAATGCTCTGTCAGCTGAATTCAGCCCTTTTATACCAAAAGTCCTTGTGATGTCTGTTGGTCTCTGTTAACCCACTTTGAACTAGTAAAGGGCAACCTCCCTTGGGGCTGGTACTTCTCAGGGGAAGGGGGGGGTTATATCCTGAGTGATTCACCTTAATCATCAGTTTTAGTTACTGAAGGAGCTCTGGTAACCTTCCCACCCTGGAGTTGCATACAATCCCAGGCCCACCATGATTCATAAATCACTTATAAACTTAATACAGTATGATACCCTGTATGGTATGTAGTTGCAATCTGTTACAATATGCACAGGTAGTTGGAACCAAACACTGAATAAACCAAAGCTCTTGAAAGCATCTTGAGCACTGAGGGTTATGAACACTGAACGCCACAGCCCTGGAGACTTATGGGTCATTGCAGCTGTGTGGAATAGCTGGAACATAAAGTTCTCTAGTCACACCTATTACAATAAATAGCTTCCTTCTAGGGGGCACTACAGTATGACAGTGGAACTTTAAAAAATCTACTTTTGGGGAATATGTGGAGAAATGCTTGAAAGAACACAGTATATGTAGAGGAAGGAATAAAGCTGGAATATTGAAGTGTCCTGGCTCTCTCTCCTCTAATGCATGAGCACTGAACAGCCGGCAGAAGTGAACTGACTCCTGCACGTACATGAAATCAAATTAAGAATATTGGGGAGGGGGAAATCCTAGAACAAAAGGAAAACCAGAGAAAATCATGCCAGAATAAAAGATCCTCATGGGCATCTGCTCAGGAGCTGGAATGTGTTTTAGCCATTGCACATTCCTTAAATCAGAATGGGAAAACTTCCCAAATGCAAAGGGTCTGGGTAAAAAGAAAAGAGCAGTGAATGTAATGGGATAGTCTATCCCTTCTAGGGCCAAGGGGCCAGTGCCAGCCAGTCATGTTTAGAGGCAGAGCCTAGTTCAAACAAGATAGGATTATGAGATGTACTCTGGGAAGGGGTCAGGTGATTGCTATAAAAGGCTCAGTTGATGAGCTGTAGGAAGCACTGTGGCTTCTGTGGCAGGTGCCGGAGTGGAGGCAGGGGAGGGGCAAGGCCTCCACAGAAGACCTTGGTTCAGAGGAAAAGCTTAGCTTTATGTGTGGAACATAAACTGGAACTGTGCCTGGAAGGAAGACCCTGAATAAACCTTGGGTCGTCTGGTATGAGTCCTTCCTTGGCTGGAAGAGACAGGTCAGCAGTTCACAAGCAGCCACACTAAAAGCTGTAAAGCGTGAAAGCTGCACCTGGGTATGTCAGCAG
Organism: Malaclemys terrapin pileata; assembly: GCF_027887155.1. NCBI lineage: Eukaryota > Metazoa > Chordata > Testudines > Emydidae > Malaclemys > Malaclemys terrapin. Next base: position 92,952,510 of record NC_071511.1, on the reverse strand, counting down.
CACAGGGGGAGAATCCATGTAAAATTCCACTAAATGTGTCATACACAATATCTTTTCAACAACTGAAATTAAGAATCTAGAGAAATAATAGATCAAGATCTTGCCAGTCACAAATGGATGACTTATGCAATTATCAAATATTAAAATGCATGATAGACTAGTAATAGAGATGAGAAATACAGAAAGACAAAGCATTAACCCAGCCAGCTACGTGCCATGTGATGGGGATGACAACCCCTTTCAGTCCTGTGTGGGGTGGTGAAAGTGACCAGGTAAGCCAATTAACTCCACTGGGTGCATGCCACTAATTAGAAGTAGGCTCAGCTGGGCAGGAACAAGTGGGGTCAGTATAAAGCCTAGGAGAGGTGAGCAGCAAGGGGGCTTCTGGGGATGGCTGTAGGAAAGCAGGTAACAGTTACTTTCTGGGAAGGTTTTTTTTTTTTTTGATGCTGGTACACCCAAAGAGAGAAGGGGAACCAGGTGTGGTAGGAAGCAGTCAAGGGAAGGAGCAGTGAGGGTTAGGAGGAAAGCCCAGAACTGCTGAGCTGAGGGTTCCTGGACTGGAACCCAGAGCAGAGGGTGGGCCCATGTTCCCCTACCAGCTACTGAAGGAATGGCACTAAGGCAGTGGAAGGGAAGACTGCCTAGAACTGCTAGGGAGAAGGGAATTTGTTACCGTGGAAGAGGGGAAGGCTGAGTGACTCACCTGCAGGGCTGAGTCACGAAGAGGATGCTGTGGTTCCATGGATGACAGAAGAGCTGCAGACCTGTGAAAGAGACAGAACGATGGCATGGAAGAGGGCATTGACCACAAGAGCTAATTCCCAGAATGACCAGAAGGAGGTGCCAGACCAGTGGTGAGTGGTGCTCCCTATGACATGCCAGTTTCAAGGCAGAAGCTAGAAAGAATCTGAGAACAAACTATATAAGACAAAGATTTAGAAGTGCTCACATCAATTTTTCTGTCAGGATGGCCAGACACCAGGGGAGAAACCCCACCTGCCTCCCAAGGAATCCTGGAACTATAGAAAGGAACTGAGTGTTCAAAATAGCATCATATATATAAGGCAATAGAATCATAATACTGAGATCACTGAGGACAAATTCTCTCAAGAATACATCAAGAGCCATTCTGGAATAGAAGCATGTCTCCTATCCCCTTGGCTGGTCATGTCTGGCCAGCATATTAAAGAAATGGACAGAATCCCTACTCATTTTGAATAGAGTGCACAGACCCCAAGTTCGTCCTTCCTGGGGTTTGGTTTTCCTTTGTTCATTCTGAGGTACAACACAGCATAAACCACATGAGCTTGCCACTGCCTAAGTTTTCCCTTCACAACCTGCTCTGTACTAGCTCATTCTGTGCAAAAACAAGTTCCTTCCCATCTTTATATCCTGTTAAGAGGTAATCACATCTACCTACCAATAGGTTTCAGAGTAGCAGCCATGTTAGTCTGTATCCGCAAAAAGAACAGGAGTACTTGTGGCACCTTAGAGACTAACAAATTTATTAGAGCATAAGCTTTCGTGGACTACAGCCCACTTCTTCGGATGCGTCCACGAAAGCTTATGCTCTAATAAATTTGTTAGTCTCTAAGGTGCCACAAGTACTCCTGTTCTTTCTACCTATCAATGTAACTCAGCATACTTAGCCTGAATTTTGATTCACATTAACCTGGGATAACTCAACAGAAGAGCCTTGCATTCTTAGTGGAGGGGGGGGGGGGGCGTAAATGTCTTCCACCCTGTAAGAGTATATAAAAAATGTTGAATGTTCATATATAGTGGTATACTTGCATTTTTAAAAACAAACTTGAAAATAACTTGCATTTGTATTTTCACTAGTAAATGCAATTGATTGTAATAAACTTTGGAAAAAAATATTAATTACAAAAAGAAAGCTTTACCTCTGAGGTTAGTAGTATGGTAGTAGTTTTAATTTTTCTTACACCCTTACTATAATTACCAGTTCTCTTGCCTGTGCTGTTCCATGGTCAGCTGGAGCCCCATCCTGCATACTGATCTGTATGGATAAACATTTGCACCTCATTGTCGTCAGTGGGGATCTATGCAAGTGCGATGGTTAGGCTGTGTGTGTCTCAGTGGGAATTGAGAGGGTACATCAACTCGCAGAACTGAGCCCTTATGCATCTAACAAAGTAATTAGGAGGTCTTGCATGGAAAAATGCTTTTCATTAGTGTTTCTGACTTTGTAATTAAAACTCTTATGCTAATACAGCCTCACTGATTTAAAAACCACACCTAGTTTACCTCTAATGATGCTGAATCACTCAGTATGAGACTTGCATTCCTAAGTGCTTTGTACATCCTATCATTTAGGTCTGTATTTATGTACACATTGAATATGCATGATTCCATTATCCTTATGAAAATTAGATCCACAGAAGGGTTGGGGTTTTTTACCCCTTATCTTTTAAGCAAATCCATTTATAATAATGATAGGTCAGAGCTATTTACAACCTTGTATAAGACAATTAAATGGCTAATAGGAGACTAGTACTATTGGAGGCCCTATGAAAGATGTATATGGAAAGTCTCCTTAGTACAGAAGAATAACTAAGAAAAGATGGGCAGAACATTTTCAGGCTTTTTTTTTTAAATAAACCAAGTCCAAGTGAACTATTAGAAATACATGATGAAGACCAATCACCAGAGCTTGATATTGACTTAGACATTAAATGGAAGAAGTTAGAAAAGCCATCAGTAAACTTAAAAATCGGAAAACAACTGGAGAGGATAACATTAGTGGAGAGATGATTAAAGCAAGTGACAAAACAGCCTCTCTTCTCTCTTCCCTCCCCCGGCCCAACATTCCTTGGACTTTTGGATAGAATATGGAGTGAAGAAAACAACCCAACCCAGTGAAAGAGAAGCCTTGCTAACTAATAACTGGAGAGGAATCACATTTATCTAAATGCCTGGGAAAATCGTGTGCAATTTCAGCCTGGATCATATCAAGAAACAGAGCTCTTGCTCAGAGAGGAACACACAGGTTTTAGGCCACTGAGATCATGTACACGCCATATTGTTTTGTCAGACATATTATAAAACATGAAAGCATGAAAAAGCAAGAACCTCTTGAGATAAATTTCATAATTTCCAGAAGGCTTTTGACAGCATACACAAAGACAATCTTTGGAAAATTATGGCATACAATGGAATACCAACAAAAATGATGAGAATCATCCAGGATCTAAATGATAATGCCAAATGTGCAGTCAGAGATGTGGACGACATGAGTCAATGCTTTTCAGTGACAACTGGAGTAAGAAAAGGGTGTATTATAGCCCCACTATTGTTTGTTTGAACTGGTCATTAACTGTCATGAGGAAAGTAACCACAGAATGCAACCAAGACATTTTATGGACAAATGGTAAAGCCCAGTTAGAGGACCTTGTTTTTGCTGATGACATTGGCCTGCTTAGTTCATCATCTTGCTTAGTGGAAGAAAAAGAGTCTGCTTTTGGCAGACTCGGCAAAACAAGTTGGTTTGTTCTCAACAAGTAGAAAATGGTGGCAACATGCTAGATGTCCAGCAACAAATATCAGAAGTAGCAAACAACTTTCATAAACTCAAAAAGATTTGGAAAAATAGCATGGTTAGCAGTGACACAAAAATCTGAACTATGAACACTGCCCTCATGTCTGTCCTCCTTCATGGAGCAGCGTAATGGAAATCTACAATGGAATGTGATAAAGTTAGTTCATTGGAATGAGTTTCTCACAACATCAGAAACGCTAGGTAGAACAACCCAGTCTGAAGCCTCAAACAGGTAAAAAGACATATTTAGGATATGCTGTGAGGATGCCAGCAACATGACCTCCACATCGTGTTAATATGAATACCACCTAGAAAGAGGGTAACTTAAAGGAACATTATGCAGAAGAATACAGAAAGAAGCCAAATCCATTAATATGACACTCAGAAGCCCCAATAGACCAGCCCAAGACTGAAATAAATAGTGGACACTGGTGGATGCCCTATGCATTTTAGGGTATGGGAAGATGATAAAGAAGGAGAGGTCCCGGGCCATACTCTATAGTTGTATAGCTATGCCATACTTTTTAAGTTAGTTATGTCACTATTTACACAGCCACCATGGGTTTCACAGATCTTTTTGGATGTATAAGAACAAGGACCCTGCTCCAAAAAGTTTTTAAAACTTGGACAGTTGATGTTTATAGCCCGTAGAAAAGTGGATCAAGTTATTCAGTGTGAATAATATTAATTATGAATTTAGCCTGATTTTAATCTAATTGTTCACAAACTGATCCTAATTTCTCCAAATGCATTTGTTGTATGCATAAGTATCCACCAAATTATTTGGGTATGAAATTCAATAAGGCCTATACACTTCTGAAGTCCCACATAAGCAGTTTTGATATCTGTGCTGCCCAAAGGCTTTGTACAGGCTGAATTTCACCCTGATTAATCCTTTCCCTTTACTGTTCACAAATTGGTCTCAATGACTATTCACAATTTGTTATTGATGTTATCCTCTAAGTCACATGATATTGGATCTGGTCCATGATGGAATGACCGAACTCTTTTAAACCGGAGAAAAATAACTGCTAATGAGTAACGGACTACTGGTACAAAGTATTGGACAAACAATCATTTGTGCAAGCTTCTCAGAACTTCAGGATTTGTGAACACTTTCATGAATGCCCATTCTGAATAATAAAACAAATAGCAGGGGATTGAACTCAGACTGGGCTCAGATTCACAAATAAAATTGATGAATCAGGCTTTTTTACCATTCTGTCAGCTCTGCTAGTGTATTTTATCTTGAATAAAGTAAATTAGACTAGTTTGGGATTTGAGCAATGTTTGGAGGCTACATCCCCAGACATCCAATAGAAAGGGAAATGATTTATTGAAAATGAAAGGTCTAGTTTGAGACAGATGCTAAAGAAGAATCTTAATTGGAATGCACATCTTACCAAATTCTGTAATCTTGGTTATGTATCTTTTTCAGTGATTCCAGCAGTACTGAGTTGGCTCAGTTTAGAGACTGCCTAGTGTCACACCTCATTCAAAAAATCCTTCTTCTAATTTGGCCTGTTATTTCTTACAAATATGCAAGGCTGAGGCCTTGTCTACACTTGCGAGTTACAGCGCTATAAAGCTGCCCCCAGCGCTGTAACTCACTCCCCATCCACACTGGCAAGGCATTTGCAGCGCTGTATCTCCATGGTTGCAGCGCTGCATGTACTCCAGCTCCCCGAGAGGAATAGCAAGTATTGCGCTGCGGCTGCAGTGCTGCGGCGCCAGTGTGGCCACCCAATGCGCTGTGAATGACCTCCAGAATTATTCGGCAGTATCCCACAATGCCTGGTCTAGCCACTCTGGTCATCAGTTCAAATTCTACTGCCCTGGCCTCAGGTAACCAACCATGTGACCCACCCTTTACATTCCTGGGGAATTTTAAAAATCCCCTTCCTGTTTGCTCAGCCCAGCATGGCGTGGAGTGCTATCAGCGAAGCTTTCCAGGTGACCATGCCTCCACGCGCCAAGCGAGCCCCAGCATGGAGCAATGGCGAGTTGCTGGACCTCATCAGCATTTGGGGGGAGGAAGCTGTACAATCCCAGCTGCGCTCCAGCCGTATAAATTACGATACCTTCGGGAAGGTATCAAAGGACATGATGGAAAGGGGCCATGACTGGGACGCCCTGCAATGCAGGATTAAAGTGAAGGAGCTGCGGAGTGCCTACCGCAAAGCCCGTGATGCAAACGGCTGCTCGGGTGCTCCCCCCGCGACCTACCGATTCTACAAAGAGCAGGGTGCGATACTTGGGGTTAACCCCACCTCCACTCCGAGCACCACCATGGACACTTCACAGCCGGGGGGTGGGGGGAACAGGAGGAGGAGGAGGAGGAAAACAGGAGTGATGGTGGTGGGCCGGATGGAGCCACCCCGGAATCCCTGGAGCCATGCAGCCAGGAGCTCTTCTCGAGCCAGGTGGAAGGTAGCCAGTCTCAGCGGCCGGTACTTGGTGGAGGACAAACAGAAGAGCAGGTTCCTGGTAAGCAGTTTTTTTTTCGGGAAGGAATTTTTTCAGTGAGGGCTCTTTGGGGGAAGAGGGTTAGGCATGCATAACTGGATGCGGAATAGTGCATTGATGTGGTTTATCACATTGCGGTAATCGGCTTCGGTAATCTCCTCGAATGTCTCATCCAGAATGTGTGCAATGCGCTTGCGCAGGTTTATCGGGAGAGCCACCGTGGTCCTTGTCCCAGCCAGGCTAACGTGTCCGTGCCACTGTGCCGCGAGGGGCTGGGGGGACCATTGCTGCACACAGGCAAGCTGCATATGGGCCAGGGTGGAAGCCGCATTGCTGTAGAAGACCCTCCCTTGCTTCCCAGGTCACCCTCAGCAGCGAGATATCGTGCAGGATGAACTCCTGTGGAAAATGTTGGGACAGTGTTCAGTGTAGGTGCCCCTTGAAGCTGTTGGCTCTCCCCAAGGCACAAAAACCCAGAGGACAGTGCAGCCCTGAAACAATCAGTCCCCCTTACTCACCATTTTGAGGCTCCCGTGGGATATGTGTGCTCTGTTTCAGATGGGAAAATTATGCTATTGTGTAGCCCCTGTGTGTTTTCTACTCCTTAAGTGCGGGGGGAATCATTACTCTGTCTGGTATAAACAATGCTGCCTCTGTTAAATGTTGCATTTTGCCTATACAGCTGCATCAACCTTGAGACCTCAGCCGTCCCTTTTATCACCTGCTCAGAGACTGCAAAGACTCAGGAAGAGACCGCGAAAAAGCAAAGAAGACATGCTGCAAGAAGTTATGCGGCAATCTATTAAAGAGAATGAGAGAGCACAGAACTGGAGGGAGAGAGAAAGCAGGATCCACCAGGAAAATGCAGCGCACCGGCGGCAAAGCACCAAGCACCAGCAGCAAAGCACGGATCGGCTCATAAGCATCCTGGAGTGCCAAGCAGATGCTATCCAGGAGCTCGTAGCCATGCAGAAAGAGGAGCAGTACCACAAACGCCACCTCCCCCTACAGCCCTTGTTCCAAAACTCTTTCCGTTGTGCCCCACTGTCACTTTCCCCAACTTCCGTGTTCTTCACGCCACCCGCTGCCTCCAGCACCAGTATCTTCACCACCCAGCCCTGAAAACCACGACCCTTACCCTCTACACTCAACCCCCATCACCATGCAGTATAGCTATCCTGAAGTGCAGCACTCACTGCACAGCACACCAGACAGGACATACGTGAATCTGTGATTGTACCGTTCTCCACTCCACCCCCTTGCTTCTTTTCAATAAATATTTTTTTTTCTTTTCAATAAATGGATTTTTTGGCTTTGAAAACATTCTTCATTATTGCATAAAATAAAAGACTCCCTAGCCCAGGAAATAAACAGGCACTGCAAGTCTGCTTGTCTGCTTAGCAAACACTAATTCCTAAAGATTGGAACTACTGCACTTCACTCCCGTGCAAGGCACCAGATATCACTGCTGGTTTTCAGCCTCAAATTGCTCTCTCAAGGCATCCCTAATCCTTTCAGCCCCGCGCTGGGCCCCTGTAATAGCCCGGCTCTCTGGCTGTGCAAATTCAGCCTCCAGGTGTTGAACCTCAGAGGTCCATGCCCGAGTGAAGCTTTCACCCTTCCCTTCACAAATATTATGGAGGGCACAGCACGCGGATATAACCGCGGGGATGCTGTTTTCAGCCAAGTCCAGTTTCCCATACAGAGATCGCCAGGGGGTCTTTAAACGGCCAAAGGCACACTCCACAGTCATTCGGCACCGGCTCAGCCTGTAGTTGAACCGTTCCTTGCTGCTGTCAAGGCTCCCTGTGTAGGGTTTCATGAGCCACGGCATTGACAGGTAAGCGGGATCTCCAAGGATCACAATGGGCATTTCAACTTCCCCTACCGTGATCTTCCACTCTGGGGAAAAAAGTCCCGGCCTCCATCTTCCTGAACAGCCAAGTGTTCCGAAAGATGCGTGCGTCATGCACCTTTCCGGGCCAGCCTGTGTTAATGTCAGTGAAATGCCCATGGTGATCCACAAGCGCCTGGAGAACCATAGAGAAATACCCCTTCCGATTAATGTACTCGGATCCTAAGTGGGGTGGTGCCAGAATAGGAATGTGCATCCCATCTATCGCCCCTCCACAGTTAGGGAACCCCATTTGTGCAAAGCCATCCACTATTTCCTGGACACTACAGTGCAAATAAGTGATGGTCACATAAACACCACCCTCTACCAGAAACCTAATGACGGCTATACGTACCTACATGTCTCCAGCTTCCAACCAAGACACATCACACGATCCATTGTCTACACCCAAGCCCTAAGATACAACTGAATTTGCTCCAACCCCTCAGACAGAGACAAACACCTACAAGATCTTTATCAAGCATTCTTAAAACTACAATACCCACCTGGGGAAGTGAGGCAACAGATTGACAGAGCAAGACGGGTACCCTACTACAGGACAGGCCCAACAAGGACAATAACAGAACACCACTGGCCATCACATACAGCCCCCAGCTAAAACCTCTCCAGCACATTATCCACGATCTACAACCTATCCTGGAAAATGATCCCTCACTCTCACAGACCTTGGGAGGCAGGCCAATCCTCGCTTACAGACAACCCCCCAACCTGAAGCAAATACTCACCAGCAACTATTCACCACACCACAGAAACACCAACCCAGGAACCAATCCCTGTAGCAAACCTCGTTGCCTACTCTGTCCCCATATCTAATCGAGCGACACAATCAGAGGGCCCAACCACATCAGCCACACAATCAAGGGCTCATTCACCTGCACATCCACTAATGTTATATATGCCATCATGTGCCAGCAATGCCCCTCTGCCATGTACATTGGCCAAACCGGACAGTCCCTCCGCAAAAGAATAAATGGACACAAATCGGACATCAGGAATGGTAACATACATAAGCCAGTAAGTGAACACTTCAATCTCCCTGGTCATTCTATTACAGATTTAAAAGTCACTATCATTGAACAAAAAAACTTCAGAAACAGACTTCAAAGAGAAACAGCAGAACTAACATTCATTTGCAAATTTAACATCATTAATCTGGGCTTGAATAGGGACTGGGAGTGGCTGGCTCATTACAGAAGCAGCTTTTCCTCTCCTGGAATTGACACCTCCTCATCTATTATTGGGAGTGGACTACATCCACCCTGATTGAATTGGCCCTGTCAACACGGTTCTCCACTTGTGAAGTAACTCCCTGCTCTCCATGTGTCAGTATATAATGCCTGCATCTGTAACTTTCACTCTATGCATCTGAAGAAGTGAGGTTTTTACCCACGAAAGCTTATGCCCAAATAAATCTGTTAGTCTTTAAGGTGCCACCAGACTCCTTGTTATTTCCTGCACCTTACCCAGAGTCACGGTTCTTCTGAGTAGGATGCGATTAATGGCCTTGCAAACTTGCATCAACACGATTCCAACGGTCGACTTTCCCACTCCAAACTGGTTTGCAACCAACCGGTAGCTGTCTGGAGTTGCCAGCTTCCAGATTGCAATAGCCACCCGCTTCTCCACTGGCAGGGCAGCTCTCAATCTCGTGTCCTTGCGCCGCAGGTTGGGGGCGAGCTCCTCACACAGTCCCATGAAAGTGGCTTTTCTCATCCGAAAGTTCTGCAGCCACTGCTCGTCATCCCAGATTTGCATGACGATGTGATCCCACCACTCAGTGCTTGTTTCCCGAGCCCAAAAGCGGCGTTCCACGGTGCTGAGCATGTCCGTGAATGCCACATGCAATTTTGTGTCGTACGCGTTACACAGCTCAATAGCATTGTCGGACTCCTCACTCTCACTGTCACTTTGGATCTTAAGGAATAGTTCAGCCAAACGTGACTTGCTGGCGAGATAAGTCAGCATATGCCTCAGCAGTTCGGGCTCCATTTTCCGCAGACAGATCGTGCTGCACAGAAACCATTGAAAGATGGCGCCAAAGGTGGATGGAAACAAAGGGATTTCTGGGATGCGAAGCGATGCATCATGGGGCCTTGGGACAGGACCCAGAATGCCCCGCACCTACGACCGCTTCCCACAACCCACGGCGCCCGAATGGGAAGAGGTACTATGTGGGATATCTGCCTATAATGCACCGCTCCCAATAGCGCTGCAATTGCCGCAAATGTGGCCATGACAGTGCGCTGGGCAGCTGTCAGTGTGGACAGACTGCAGCGCTTTCCCTACTCAACTGCACGAAGTCAGGTTTAACTCACAGTGCTGTACATCTGCAAGTGTAGCCAAGGCCTGAAATAAGGTTCAGGCCTTCCTTCCTGCCCTGTAATTCAGCATCAGTGGTAGAACAAAAGATGGAATTCCCACTTGAGTACCTTGCTTGGTCGCTGTCATTTGTATGCGGAAATTGGAAAAACAGAGATGATTCGTTTGGGGGAAGGTGGGAGGGTGTGGCTGATGTGGTTGGGCCCTCTGATTGTGTCGCTGAGATGATACGTATGCTGAGATGAAAAAACTTGTTGGGACCCAACGGATCTTAGTTTGATAAGGGCCGCCACAGAAAAGGATCTCTCATTTTGTATACAGACTGAAGTTTCAGGCCATCACACTAATGTTTATCAGTCTCTAGAAACAGTCGTCCTTAAAACTTAATTTGCTATTTTTTTTATGTTGTGTTTTGACTGTAGAAGTACAATTTTATAATGTTATTAATGAATTACTATACCGCTGATGCAAAAACAATATGATTGGGATACCACTTGTAGTGACTGTGAAACTGAATTATTATTGCAAAGTAATTATGATACCCCTGACTCAAAATAACTTGTAATGTGACAGCATTGTCACTGCAGAATTATGAAATGAGTGTCATGAAATCTGATGGTAAAGAGCCTGTAAACTTAATATAAATTGTTACAGCTATGCGATGGAGTGTCAATTCAAATTTACTCCAAACTGAATATGATTGCAATGACTGCAATATTATTTACAAAGCAAATAAGCTCCACCATGACTTTCTAGTGGCTGATGTTTTCAGTCCATGTAACAAGATATGTTAAGTCACTGGATGTTTATTTTAGGACTAGGATTACCTGTGATCTTGAAATTTAGAACATATGTCAAACTTCTCTTTCACTGGGTTGGGTTGTTTTCTTCACTCCATATTCTATCCAAAACTCCAAGGAATGTCAGGCGGGGGGGAGAAAATCCTCTTATCAGAAATCCTGATACCCAAGAAGCCGTTTTCTCTTAACTCCCACCTAGGCATTGCAAGCACCAAACCATAGAATTATATACAGTTTACATGACCTGCATCCAAAGGGATTAGGCCACACCTGAAGTACTGCATCCAGTTTTGGTTCCCCAACTACAGAAGGGATGTGGACAAATTGAAGAGAGTCCAGCGGAGGGCAATGGAAATGATTAGGGGCAGGGCCGGCTTTAGGCCGATTCAGCTGATTCGGCTGAATTGGGCCCCGCGCCAAGAGAGCCCCGCGCTGCAGCTGTCCACCCCGCCCCCAGCTCACTTCCCCGGCCCCTCCTCCCCTCCCCTGAACGCCCCGCCCCCTCCCCTGCTTCCCGCGAATCAGAGATTTGCGGGAAGTCTGAAAAGAAGCAGGGGCGGGCCAGCAGCACAAGGTAAGCTGGGGTGGGGGTGGGGGTGGTGGGGGCGTGAGAAGGGCTCCAGGGAGGCGCGGCCCGTTCCCGCAGGCCCCAGCGGCTCTGGCCCGGCCCGGTCCCCGCGGCTCGGGTCGGCTCCGGCCCGGTCCCCGTGGCGCGGCCCCCGTGGCGCGGCTCCCGTCCCCCCCCGCGGCGCGGCTTGGTCCCCCCCTGTCCCCCGGCGTGGCTCAGGTCCCCCGCGGCGCGGCTCGGGTCCCATCGTCCCCCCCCGCGCGGCGCAGCTCGGGTCCCGTCATCCCCCCCCCGCGGCGCGGCTCGGGTCTCCCCCCGTCCCCTCCCCCCGTGGCGCAGCGCGGCTCCTCCCGTCCCGCGGCGCGGGTCTCCCCCCCCCCCCCGCGGCATGGCTCGGGTCCCGTCCCCCCCCCCAGTCCCGCGGCGCGGCTCGGGTCCCCCCCCCCCAGTCCCGCAGCACGGCTCGGGTCCCGTCCCCCCCCCAGTCCCGTGGCGCGGCTCGGGTCTCTCCCCGTCCCCCCCCCGTCCGCCACGCGGCGCGGGTCTCTCCCCCCGTCCTCCCCGCGGCGCGGCTCGGCTCGATTCCTGGGGGCGGGGCTTGCAGCAAGCCCCGCCCCCAGGAATCGGGCCCCGCTCTTGCTAAAGCCGGCCCTGATTAGGGGGCTGGGGCACATGATTTATGAGGAGAGGCTGAGGGAACTGGGATTATTTAGTCTGAAGAAGTGAAGAGTGAGGGGAGGATTTGAAGAAGCCTTCAACTACCTGAAGGGGGGTTCCAAAGAGGATGGAGCTCGGCTGTTCTCAGTGGTGGCAGATGACAGAACAAGAAGCAGTGGTCTCAAGTTGCAGTGGGGAGGTCTAGGTTGGGTATTAGGAAACACTTGTTCACTAGGAGGGTGGAGAAGCACTGGAATCTCCATCCTTAGAGGTTTTTAAGGCTCGGCGTGACAAAGCCCTGGCTGGGATGATTTAGTTGGTGTTGGTCCTGATTTGAGCAGGGGATTGGACTAGACTAGATGACCTCCTGAGGTCTTTTCCAACCCTAGTCTTCTATGATTATGTTTGTTCCTGAATAGAGCTTGGGGTGATCAAAGTGGCAATATAATTACCCCATAGTCCACTAGGAAATGCAGCTGATGTAATAAGGCTGAACTGAATTTTGCCAAAGTTTAGAAAAACTGTAGAAGATTAAAAAGATGGCTGGATTAGAAGGGACAAGGCTGGCTGGTGGCACAGAGCAGCAAGGGGAAGAATGGCCAGGAGCTGTGGTCCATGGTGTCTACAACTGCCACAATAACCACTAATTCCTACCAACAAGTTTTCTTTCGGTTCAAAAATACTAGGAACTGAAATGGCACAAACCTCAGTTAACACTGAGTTAAGGTTTCCCAGTGCCAGGTTATGCCCTTCTAGAACATTGAGTTCAGTAAATCTCCAGCTTCAGAAAACCAGAAAATAGAGTTCAGGAATGTGCCCCCATAACTTTAGCTCTACCCTCTTTGAACAATGCCCCATAACACACAGTGACACTTCCTTTTCACTGGTTTCAGAGTAGCAGCCGTGTTAGTCTGTATCTGCAAAAAGAACAGGAGTACTTGTGGCACCTTAGAGACTAACAAATTTATTAGAGCATAAGCTTTCGTGGACAACAGCCCACTTCTTCGGATGCATATAGAGTGGAATATAAATTGAGGAGATATATATACACACATACAGAGAGCATGAACAGGTGGGAGTTGTCTTACCAAATCTGAGAGGCCAATTAAGTAAGAGAAAAAAAACTTTTGAAGTGATAATCAAGATAGCCCAGTACAGACAGTTTGATAAGAAGTGTGAGAATACTTACAAGGGGAGATAGATTCAATGTTTGTAATGGCTCAGCCATTCCCAGTCCTTATTCAATTCTTTTTCCTTTTCACTGTAAAGGAAAGGAACTATCTGCATCTTTCCTATGCTCACACATGTAGCCTACTCTCCTGACAGAATACCACACCTGTGAAATTTAACAACCACTTCACATTTACAGGATACTATCTAAAGCAGTACTTTCCCTTACCCATCATTAAACCCACAGACTGTTGTCATAGCCCACTTAACTACTGACAATTCCATGGCAAGACCCCACATGCCCCTCCCCCCAAGTGCCTTACTACTGAGATAACCTGCACAATTTTGCAATAGGTTTACTTGTGAACATGAGGTGGGTGCAAACCCTTGTCTACTCATATCACAACTCTCATATCACAATCCCAACTCTGAAATGTTCCCCAAACCAATCACCATCTCCTCAACTCACAAATACATCTCGATTAATCTGCTCCCTGCTGCTCAACCATTCAAAACATGCAATACAGCTAAAGCTAACAGTGCTGGAGTGCATGTAGATAATTCTCATTGCCATTGGCTGTTACCAGCTCCATGGGGGAACAGTTAAGGTTACATGGTATTTCCTGATTTTTTTGAAGTTTGAGTTTCGCTGAACTCGATGTCCTGGAATGGCACAAGCTGAAAAGGGTGGACACATTGGTCTATGTGCCTTTTTGACTGTCCTTAAAATTTCTTGGGCCAAATTCATACTTGGTGTAATTCAGTGGAGTTAGTTACATCAGCGATAAATTTGGAGCTGTAATTTTTTTATATGGTTTAGGTTAGAGGGGAAGGTGAGGAACTGTGGTGGGTTTTTTAGATCAGTGAGTTTGTTCCAGTAGGTGGAGCTAGAGGGCATAAAAAGTAAATTATGGACTTGTGTGATCTAGGGCAAAGCAGACATGTTTTCATCAGCTCTGGATTTCTGACATAACAGATGTGCACATGCATAAGCCAAATGCCAACCACAATTATTTTGCTCTTTTCAATCAGTTAAAGCAACAGTCACCTATGTCTTCATTTTTTTTTTCAAGGTTTCTTTATTACCGGTACTTACTTTTTTTCTCTGTCACTGTTTGTGAACTACCACATTTCAGATGCAATATCAGCTATTTGCGTAGCCGTTTCTATAGTTGCTTCCTTTTCCATAAGTATGCACATTGAACTCACTCTTGTATACCATTTTCAGAACAAATCTTTTGGGAAAGTTATTACTATAAATGTCCTTAATGTGTCGTCCTTTTCTGCTGACAGCTGATAACTGATCAAAAGGAAATATTCCTTATGTACATCTTCACCACCTAGTGATTAGTTGCCAAAATGCAGTTTGTTTTTTCCCCTTGAACTTCTATTCATATTACTTGATAGACTTTCTTTCTTAGCTATATTAGTTTTTGCAAATTATAGGCTCTCTTCTGCTCTTTATCATTTGTGTGTATAGATTATACACATCCAGTGTTTTGTGGATAAGCTATATGGTAACATAGCACAACGGTGCTCTCAGAGTATATCTTCACTGCAGAGTTAGCCCAGGTGAGTGGTACCTGGGTCTGAGCACCTGGGTTAGCCTAGCCTGGCTTTGAACACCTCTACTCTATAGCCATACCTGCTTTACTGCATCGTCACTGTTTTCTGCACTCACCCATGTGTCCCATGTGTGTCATTTTAAAATTAAATTAAAATGCAGAGCCCCCCAGACCAGTGGCCAGGACCTGGGCAGTGTGAGTGCCACTGAAAATCAACTCGTGTGCCATCTTTGGCACGTGTGCCATAGGTTGCCTACCCCTGTCCTAGGTGTTTGGTAGCATACTCTGCACTCCATGAATGTAGAGGCAAATATTGTTGGTGTTCCAGGGAGAGTTGGGTGAAATTTTTAAAGTACGTTTTTTTAGGTTTTTTCTTCTTGAAAAGTGGGCTTTTTATAAAACTCACATTTTGTGAAAATTGCTGATTTTTTTTCAATTGTTCTGTTTTTAGTGAAAACTTTTATCAAATGGATATTTCATTTTTTTATATACTGAATATCAGGCAAAAATTTAGTGCAAAAATCAGAAATACTTTCAGTAGTGGTTCTAAATGATTTTATCTCTTGGCAAGCTCTAGTTCTAAGCACTAGACGCAACAGACTCCAGCCCTTGGTGGGGCCCCATAAACACATGTTTCAGATAAGTAACAGGGGGTTCATATACTAAGGCTGCTAGAAATTTAAAGGTTCAAATATCCTAGGAACAATTACTTTAACAGTTACAAATAAAATCAAACCAACAGTTCTTAAATCAGCCAAGCTGCAGTTTTGTATAGAACTGTGCAAATAACCGACTTTTTTCTTTGCTGGCAGTTCTGGAGGCGGGGAAAATGTTTCAGGTCTAAAAATAGTTTTGGACAAAAAATTGTGCCCAGCTGTAGTTCTATACAGAGCTATAAAAGTAAGGGTGTCAGTGCGCTTCCCTCCACACCGTCATCCTGCTGCGCACATGCAGTTGCCCCTACACTTCTTACCTTCAGAGCAATGTACCACTACTGGAACTGCGAAGGGGAAGAGCAGTAGGATTCTTTCAGGGCCTAAGTGGCAGCTAGCCAAAATGAAAGGTAAGAGATCCTTGAGGGGAACCTTAACAAGCCTAACTAGGGCCTTGGCTACACTGGCAATTCACAGCGCTGCAACTTGCTGCCCTCAGGGGTGTGAAAACGCCCCTCCCCCCCCGAGCGCAGCGAGTGCAGCGCTGTAAAGCGCCAGTGTAATCAGCGCCTGCAGCACTGCACGCTCGCTCGCAGCACTGCAAGCTACTCCCCTCGGAGAGGTGGAGTACATACAGCGCTGCGAGAGAGCTCTCGCAGCGCTGGCGGCGCGACTACACTCACGCGTCACAGCACTGCCGTGTCAGCGCTGTAAATTCCCAAGTGTAGCCAATGCCTTAGAGCACACACCTAGTTTTCAAAGGATCTAGGATGTAAACTGACAGCTGAAAAGCTCACAAAAAGAGGAATATGAAAGGGAGGAGCCAGGAGGCCTTGCAGTCTAAAGGGCTATGAGAAAAGCCTTTTCTCAAAAACAAGGGTGTTGGCTGAAAAAATCCTTCCTTTTGGCTTGTGGAATTTTAGCCTGAAGGAAGTAGGATGTCTTATGTTTTGGACACGTAATAGAGAACCTGTGCTGCCCCAGCAGTTGACCTAAAATGCTGTAATTATTGGTTCTTTTCCTAGCAAGAGCAGTTATTTGCCACAATCTTGGTGTACAATAACAGGAAAAATAATCTGAGAAGAGAGAATAATGTCCTTTCACTTCAGTCTGTTCTTCTTTCCCTTGTATTGAAGAATACTGACTAAGGTTCCACCCAGGCCTATTATAATACTAACGAACAGGTACTGAGTCACAGCAATCTGGAAAGGCATCAGGGAAAGATTCATGCACAGAGGTAAGCAATACATTAGCCAGTTAGCTCACATTCCTACTCCTTTGGCTACTCATCATGTGATGCAGACACAAGGGATGTTTCACAAGAGGGTGTTGGCAAAATAGAGTGGCCTAATTAAATCAGCTATGCATTTCTACACCCAAATGTCAATGTAGAAGCAGTTTCTATAAGCCTTTCTGGAAATACTTTTGTGTGAATGGTATGGATTGTAAGGCCCCAAGGGGGCTTCTATAGTTCTCCAAAGTGTGACTACTCCTGTGCATGTGAAAATGGGGGATTGGATCGGGCATAGCATTCATATGCGCACCATTGCTTTCTGTGCTGAGTGCACTGAACATACATGCTTTGGAGGATGGACTTCTGACAAATCTGACTCAAGATTTATCACACTGGATTAGTTCATGTTCCATTTAGTTAATTAATCCATCAAGTCTCATAACTAGTCTCCACACCTAATACCTGATGCTTCAAAGGATGGCAATCCTCACTTCTACTGTGCCTAGCCACTTGTACAATGTTGTTCATGGGGTGAAAAATTCCTTCCTGTTTTCCTTTTGAAAGCTTGGGGTGGGCAAATCAGAAAATGTGAACATTATGTCCCAGCCCAGAAATCTAAGGTCTAGATTGAACATAGGGATGAAGAAAATGGGCTGGGACAGAACAAAAGGAAGTGACAGAGTAGTGATAATAAACACACCTTGGGTTAGAGCCACAACTTCTAGAGCCACATACTTTTGTTTAATTTTTTTTGTCATTTGGTTTATTAGCTTGTCTCTGAGGGAAACAGTGGGGCATAACATTCTGGGAAGCAGTGTGTTTTCAGGATAAAGTTAAAGGAAGAGATGTTGAAGGCTTCATTGACACTCTGTATACTTTCTCTCTCATATGCATACTATTTTCCTTGTAATAAATCTTAAGCCAAACAGTCCCCTTTGGCCCAGAACTTCACATTCCTTCTCATATATACGTTGAGAAACTCCTCCCTACACTCTTGGCATTGTACAGAAGGCTCAATGGGTGAGGGATGGAAAGTATTTGCTCAGCCTTGAGCACTGCTGCTATCTGCTCCTCTAGGGGGCACCTGAGTCTAACAAATCAGCAGTGAGCCACAACTGAACTCTTGTCCCACCAGTAATATTCCACCCAATCATTCCTATCCAACCATCACGGTCATGTAGAAATATTAAAAACATAGTAAGTGCTGTGCCTTCTCGACCGGTGAAGCCAGTATTTATTTTATCATCAGCCACTGAACAGGGCTGAGCTCCACATGAAAGGTTTTGCTTTAGAAGGTTAAAAAGCTTCATTTTGGGTTTGTTTGTTTGTTTGTTTGTTTATTTTGGGCATTGAAAATGCTCGGAATGAGTCCAAGTCTAGATGGCCACAACAGGTCCCAGGGAGCAGTGTGACTTCCTCTAATTTTCCGTGGAAATGACACACTATCCAGTTGATGCATAATTACAAGCATTTTTGGGCAGTTGCTGTTTCTTCCTATTATACGTGTAAAATACACATTGCCTGTGCTAGAACATTTGGGGATGTTACCAGAATACAAATAATATTAAATACATTTATATCTGATCACTTTAAAACTTCATGTCATGTCACTTCTTGCGTTCTCCTCCGAATTTCTTCACTACCTTCTCTAATTCCATTTCCTTTTTTTTCTATTTTCTTTCTCCTTCTTTTATGTTTTACATGGTGATGCATTATTGTATTGCCACTGGCCTGTCTGGAATAAGTGTTTCTTATTATATTTCAAATTTAGAAGAGTTTCCCCAAGAAAATCTCTTTTTTTGCCAATATTTTAAAGAATATATTCCAACAAATTGTAAAAAAAAATCTTATTTACAGAAATACAGTTTATATTATTTTCTAATTGGCTGAAGTATGGAGGAAATGTGTCTAATCTGTGGCAATCAGAATGCAATTTTTCAAAAGAGATTCAGTGAGCATTGTCACTGATCAGCGAAAACAACAGCACCTACAACATTAATCACTCAATACAATAGCAGCAAAGTAATTGAGCTGGAAACAAATGGCACCTGTTGAAAATCCACATTTTTTGCTGTGCCTCAGTATTTATCTAGCAGTAGGAGACTGTTATCCTATATCAATATTTTGTTCCATTGGCATTCTCTTTTAATCATAACATCTCAATGACAGGCTCATGACATCTCCATGACAGTGCCATGTGACAGGCTCATTTATCATATGTTTAGTTCTCATTTGTTCTGAGAACAGTTTCATACATGCTGTCCTCTGTATTATTATTTGTATTACCATAGCACCTGGAAGCCCTAATCATGGACCAGGACCCCATTGTGCTAGGTGCTGTACCAAGAACAAAAAGGCAGTCCCTGCTCCTTAATTATTTAAAGCTTTGAAAATTGCAACAGTGCAGTGCTGGTCTGTCTAACCTGAGGTTTAGACTACAGACCTATGCCTAGACAATTACTGTGGGAAAATTAGGTGAAGTATTCTGGAAATACTGGAAAATGTACAGCCTAAATTGTGAAAATTCCTGGGCTATCAGTGAAATGTAAGCTTAGCTTTTAACTTAGCAAGCAAAAGCCAACTGCCAATTAATGAGAGTTTCCTTTGGTGCATATATTATAGGGAGAAACTTGGAGAGAGAATACCTAGAATAAACACAAACCAAGTTTATTCTTATCTGATACTACAGAGGAACATACAGTCATATCTTCATTTTTTTAAAACCATGGACTCTATCCCCAGTGATGTTTTTGCTGCCTTTATTCCTTCCCTCTTCAGCAGGCAACACCTTCATTCCGGATGAGATGGCACTAGGGTGAACAGATGTCCTGATTTTATAGGGACAGTCCTGATTTTTGGGTCTTTTTCTTATATAGGCTCTTATATATCTCACATTTGCTGTCTAGTCACCCTAGATGGTACTCAGCCAGCCTTATGGGAAGTTATGTGTGAATGGGAAAGTAGATTATAGCACAAACACTAAAAGCAGATCAGCAGTCACTCTTTTCCCAGACGACCTGATTCAAAGCCCATTGAAGCCAATAGGAGTCTCTACATTGATTGCAAGAGGCTTTGGATCGTACCCAGAAAAAGGGCATGCACAGACTTTACTACTACTTTGGGATCAATGTCATCTCCTGCATAATAGGCTTGTGCCTTTCAGTTGGTAGAAGAATATGCTGTAGTGGAGAGACCTCAATGTTGAAGCAAAAACAATATTAATAAAATTATTATAAGAGAAGGTTATTCACCTTGCAGTAACTAAGATTCTTCGAGACGTGTGTCCCAGCGGGTGCTCCACTCCAGATGACGATGCATCTTGGCACCATTGAGCGGAGATCTTTGGTAGCAGTGCCTGGTTGGGACACACGCACCCAGCTGTCGTCTCGCGTCGACGTTAGGATCTGTCTGTGCATGTGTATCCCGCACCCCCTCGTTCCTTCTCTATCGTAGAGTCATCTGATTTGTACTCCAAGGAGGAGGGTGGGTAGTGGAGCACCCACAGAGGGACACATCCTTGAAGAACCTGCAAGGTGAGTAACCTTCTCTTCTTCGAGTGCTGTCCCTGTGGGCAGGGCCGGCTCTAGGTTTTTTGCTGCCCCAAGCAAAAAATTTTTTGGCTGCTCCCCACCCCAGGGAGGGCTCTCCCCCTCCCAACTGCACCCTCTTGCTGCCTCAGCCCTGGGTCACTGGTAACTCGCACCCAGGACGGGTCATTCAGCAGGAATTTTGGATGTGCACAGAACACAGACAGGATTGGTTCCCATATGGTTACAGAACTGCAGTAAAGTGGAACAATTTTCAGCTTGTGTGACTGGAGGATATCTAGATGCACATTATAAGACTGTCCTACATAAATGAGGAAAAGTTGAGGTGCCTTTATTATTCTTTTGTTCCATTCTTTGTTTCTATGGGGAATGCACTATCACGATCTTTCTTTTAAACAAATAAAACTAAAACTTAAAAAACAAACAAAAAAACAAACAAAAAAAAACAATGGCTGTTGAAAATAGCAACTCCAGTCCTAATAACCACTGGGAAGCATTTCTTACTCAATTTATTCTACTTTTTCTACAGCAAGTTACAGTGGATCAGTATATTTGATTTGGGGGAAATGAAGTAACAGCTGTGCAAATTGAGCTTGAGCACTCCTGAATTTTGAGGGTGTTCAAATCTGGAAGGCAGGTGCTAGATTCCCTTTCTGAATATTAGCTATATCTGGAGAGGAAAAGTCAATTTCTGCTTCCATGGCTCAGAAGTGGAAATCCTCTTAAGTGTCTGGTACTGTATCTAAAGCTGTCCAGGTGCAGAGCCTCCCCTCCCTTACTTTTCATTTTAAATTCTAGTGGGATCCATATACCTCCCTTGCTAGGCTTCAGATAGAGAGGTGCACCGTCCATTTAGTCCCCCCAATTCCTTCTTTGGGGGAGAGCCCAGGGCTGGGGCGGCAGGGGGTGCGGGTGGGGGTCAGAGCTGGGGTGGCTGGGGATTCGGGGGGGGGGGGAAGAGCTCAGGACTGGGGCAGCAGGAGGTGCAGGTGGGGGGAAGAGCCCAGGGCTGGGGTGGCAGGAGGTGCGGGTGGGGGCCAGAGCTGGGGTGGCCGGGATGCGGGGGGGGGGGGGAGGGGAACAGCCCAGGGCTGGGGCAGCAGGGGGTGTGGGTGGGGGAGAGCCCAGGGCTGGGGCAGCAAGAGGGTGCAGGTGGGGGCCAGAGCTGGGGCAGCAGGAGGTATGTGGGGGGGAAGAGCCCAGGGCTGGGGCAGCAGGGGAATGCAGGTGAGGGCCAAAGCTGGGACAGCAGGGGGTGTGTGGGGGGGGGGAGCCCAGGGCGGGGGGGGGCAGCAAAAAACCTACCCTGTTTCCCCGAAAATAAGACAGTGTCTTATATTAATTTTTGCTCCCAAAGATGCGCTAGGTCTTATTTTCAGGGGATGTCTTATTTTTCAGAAATGAAAAATGCCTTATTATCGGTGGATGCCTTATTATCGGGGAGGTCTTATTATCGGGGGGATGCCTTATATTACAACGAGAGGCAAAACTGTAAGTAGGCCTTATTTTCGGAGGATGTCTTATTTTCGGGGAAACAGGGTAGTGCTGGCTCTGTTCCTACCATTCACAGCAAGCTGCAGATTTCAGTTCCATACTCCTTTCCCACACCCCTTCCTGTTGCTAGTGGCCAAGGGAATGCTGGGAAATGTAGTTCTTTCCCTGCTCCAGGGCTGGCTTTATAGGCAGGGAGCTAACCAAGGAACTACAGCTCCCAGGGGCCCCTGTTGGTTCTTAGCTCCCATGCTGGATTCTTGCACCCCTTGCAAATCTGCCGCCCCAAGCAACTGCTTGCTTTGCTGGTGCCTAGAGCCGGCCCTGCCTGTGGGTGCTCCACTCCAGGTGAATGTGAAGCAGTACCCACTATGGTTGGTGAGACTTTGGAGTTGCATCATTGATAACGGTAAACAGTACTGTGTGGTCTACTGTGGTGTCTGCCGTAGTGTCCTGTGTGATGCCTATGTGGCTGCCTTGCATATATTGGTAATAGGTATGTTTTGCAGGAATGCAACAGATGTTGACATTGCTCTAGTAGAGTGTGTTCTGATGCCCTCCGGGCAGGGCCATCCTTGAGCATACGCAGAATACGCAGCTGTGTAGGGCACCACGTAATTTGGGGCACCAAATTTTGTGGTGCCCTCGGCAGCTGCATGCTGTATATGCAGCGCTGGCTCCAGCAGCGAGTCCCATCCCCCAGCCAGCCCCCCTGCTCCGCCCCCGCCCTGCCCCCATTCGATCCCTTCCCCCAAACCCCTGCCCCTGCTCTGCCTCGCCTCTTCCTGCCCTTGCTCCGTCCCCACCCTCCCCTCATTGCACCCCTTCCCCCTAAATCCCCTCCCCCGAGCGACGCGGCCCGCGGGATTAGCAGGGGTACTGGAGCTGGCAGAAGGGGTCGGGCCCACCCCCACAGTCACTGGCAGCGGCGGGAAGCAGAGCAACCCGGCCCCAGCCTGCTCTGCTCCGCCAGCTCCTAGCTACGTTGCTTCCCGCCACTGCCCCGGTGAGTGCCGGGGCAGGCCTGACCCCTTTCTCCAAGCCCCCTCCCCCAAGCGACAGGGCTGGGAGGTGGCGGGCCCCATGGCCCTTGGGTGCAGCTTCCCCCACACCCCCATGGAGGGACTGGCCTTCCAGTGGAGCGGCCACTCCCCCCACAGGGGTGGGTGCAGGTGCTCGGGCTGCGTAGGGCATCACCATAGGTAGGGATGACCCTGACTCCAGATGTTGAGCATTCTGGGTCTGGTAGCAGGACCTAATGCATTCAGATATCCACATGGGGAGTCATTGCTTGGAAATAGCAGCACCCTTTGATCGTTCGGTAGTGGACATGAATAGTCTAGGTCAGGGGTCGGCAACGTTCGGCATGCGGCTCGCCAGGGTAAGCACCCTAGCGGGCCGGGCCAGTTTTATTTACCTGCTGACGTGGCAGGTCCCGGGCCAATGGGGGCAGTGAGAAGCAGCGCGGGCGAGCGATGTGCTGGCCACGGCTTCTCGCCGCCCCCATTGGCCCGGCACGGCAAACCGCGGCCAGTGGGGACCGCAATCGGCCGAACCTGCTGCGTCAGCAGGTAAATAAAACTGGCCTGGCCCGCCAGGGTGCTTACCCTGGCGAGCCGCGTGCCGAACTTTGGCGACCCCTGGTCTAGGTGATTTACGGAATGCCTTAATTCTGTCCAAATAAAAGGCAATTGCACGTCTGACATCAAGAGTACGTAATGCCGCTTGCTGTGGGTTCTTATGAGGTTTGGGGTAGAATGCATGTAGGTGTCGACCTGCTCTGTATTGGAAGTGGTCGTGGCCTATTGTAGAATGCAGGTAGGTGTATTGGCTGATTTAAATGGAAGATGGACGCCACCTTGGGAAGAAATTTGGGGTGGGGTTGCATTGTAATCTTGTCTTTAAAGAAAATTGTGTAAGGAGGGTAGGCCATTAGTGTGCTTATTTCCACAACCCTTCTTGCCGACGTTATGGTGACTAAGAAAGCTAGTTTCATGGATATGTGTAGTATGGAGGAGGTAGCCGGTGGTTTAAAGGGAGGTTTCATGAGACCCCAGAGAACTAGGTTCAGATTCCAGGTAGCTGTGGGTAGGTGAATCTCAGGGTAAAGGTTTTGAAGGCCCGTGAAGAAGCATTTTATGGTAGGGTGGGTGAAAACTGAAAACCCGTCCAGTGTGTTATGGAAGTTATTGACTGTTGCGAGGTGTACTCTGATAGAGCTGAGCAATAGTCTGTCTTTTTTTAGTTGTAAGAGGTAGTCCAAGATATC
The DNA here is from genome assembly GCF_027887155.1 of Malaclemys terrapin pileata. Classification (NCBI taxonomy): domain Eukaryota; kingdom Metazoa; phylum Chordata; order Testudines; family Emydidae; genus Malaclemys; species Malaclemys terrapin. The sequence continues at coordinate 92,928,293 of NC_071511.1, read as the reverse complement.
AGGGAGAGGCGCGGTATGGGGTTGCAAGTTTCTGTTGGAGAACCATATGGAGAACTTTTGCAGGTAAGTCTTACGAGTGGAGTCTCATCTACTGTGCAGGAGGATGTGTCGACCTGCTCTGAACAAGCTAGTTTGTATGTTTGGAACCATGAAGGAATGATGCCGTCAGATGGAACTTCTGCAGTTGTGGATGGAGAATCCAACCGTTGCTCTGGGAGAACAGATTTGGTCTGTTGGGAAGAGGTCTTGGAGGGCAAATGGACATGCACAGCTGGTAAGGATACCATATCTGTCTGGGCCAGTCCGGGGCAATAAGTATGACCCTGGCGGGCCTTGTCCTCTTTGATCTTGCGCAAGACTCTCTGTGTCAATGGGACCGGCGGAAAAGCATACATGAGTGCCTTGTTCTACGGAATGAGGAATGTGTCTCAGATGGACGCGGTCCCGAGTCCTGCTCTGGAGCAGAATAGATGGCATTTGAGGTTTTGTCTTGCAGCAAACAGATCTAAAGATGGGGTGCCTCAGTGGGAAAAGAGCTGTCACAGTATCGTGGGGTGTAATTCCCATTCGTGTTCTTGTGAGAAGTGTCTCCGGAAAGTGTCAGTGGTAGTGTTCTGACACCCAGGCAGGTAGGAAGCAGTGATCTCTATGAGATGTTGTATGCACCAATTCCATAGTTGGATGGCTTCTGTGCATAGGGAGTGCGATTGCCTCCACACCCCCGTCTGTTGATGTAGAACATGCATGCTATATTGTCTGTCAAGACCCAAACAGATTTGATCCTTATGTTTGAGAGAAAGTGGAGACAGGCATATCTAGAAGATTTATGTGCAGACGCGTCTCTGACAGGGACCATCTGCCTTGTGTTGTGTGGTCTCCCAGGTGCGCTCCCCAGCCTATCAGGGAAGCGTCTGTCATGAGCATGAGCACAGGGGAATTTTGATGGAAGGGGATGCCCATGCATATGTTTCCCATTTTTGTCCACCATTGTAGGGAGACTAATACCTTTGCATCATGTGAAGGCTGTGCCTGCTGGGTTTGTATATGGAGCTGAACCAACCCTGAAGGCACCTCATATGTAGTCTGGCGTATTTGACCACGAAGGTGGTGGCCGCCATGTGACCAAGAAGCTTCAGGCATGTTCTTATCTCTACTCTGGGGCAAACACATAATGTGCGTAAGAGGTGTGTGATGGTCAGGGGGGCTCCAGGCACCAGCTTACCAAGCAGGTGTTTGGGGTGGCCACTTCTGAGAGGGGCGGCACGTCCGGCTGTTCGGTGGCAATTTGGCGGACGGTCCCTCACTCCTGCTCGGAGCGAAGGACATCCCGCCGAATTGCCATCGCAGATCGCGATCGCAGCCTTTTTTTCTTTTTTTTTTGTTTGGCTGCTTGGGGTGGCCAAAACCCTGGAGCCGGCCCTGGTGATGGCGAGGAATCTGGTGTGTGGAAGTGAGGCTCCAGTCAAAATTGAGTCCAGATGAGCCCCGATGAATTTGATTTGCTGTGTGGGTAGCAGGGGGGATTTTTGGAAGTTTATTTGCAGGCCTAGACTGTGGAAGAGGGAGATGGTAAAACGAGTGGCCTTTAATCAGGGCTGGCTCCAGGCACCAGCTTGTCAAGCAGCCACTCCGGAGAGGGGCGGCACGTCCAGCTATTCGGCGGCAATTCAGTGGATGGTCCCTCACTCCGTCTCGGAGCGAAGGACCTCCCGCTGAATTGCCACCGCAGATCGTGATCGTGGCTTTTTGTTGTTGTTGTTTTTGGCTGCTTGGGGCGGCCAAAACCCTGGAGCCGGCCCTGCCTTTAATGTCTCTTCGTATGATCGGCCTTTGATAAGGCAGTCGTCCAGGTAGGGGAAAAGTATAATTCCGTGTTTGTCTAGGTGGGCCACCACTACTGCGAGAGTCTTGGAGAACACTCTCGGTGCTGTGGAGAGTCCAAAGGGTCGCACTCTTTATTGGAAGTGGTCGTGGCCTATTGTGAATTGCAGAAAGTGTGTGTGTGCTGGGTGAATAGATGTATGAAAACAGACATCCTGTAGGTCGAGGGCTGGGAACCAGTCCCCTTATTCCAACATGGGTATTATTGTGCCCAATCTGACCATCTTGAATTTTTGTACGCGTACAAATTTGTTCAGTTGGCGTAGGCCTAGTATAGGTCGCCATCCTCCGCCTTTCTTCCGGATCAGGAAACAGTGAGAGTAAAACCCTTTTCCCCAATGTTGTGCCAGTACAGGTTCCACTGCACCTAGCTGTAGAAGATGAGTCACCTCTGCTTGAAGTAGATACTTGTGAGATGGGTCCCTGAAGAGGGACAGGGAAGGGGGAAGGGTGGGTGGGCATGAAATGAAAGGGATGGAGTAGCCTGATTGTACTATTTCCAGGACCCAGTGGTCCTGTGTGCCAGACATGGTGGAAAAACTGGAGTCGGTGGCCAAATGGGCAAATAAGCGGTGGTGCCAAGGGATGGTCATGTAGACCCCTGACCAAGGCTTCAAAATTGTTGGTTGTTTCCCGATGTGTGGGATGTAGTTAGTTGCGGTTTTGTCTGCACCTGGGAGGTCTGTTGCAGTTCTTCCCATTATCGTATGGTCTTGACTGGGGCCAGTGATATTGTTGTGCGCAGGGCCTCTGATAAAGTTGATACCGTTGCCTCCTGGGGAGGGAAGGGTATATTCCCTATGTGCACAGAACTGCCCTGGAGTCTTTCATGCTGTGAAGGACTTTGTTGGTTTTTTTGGAAAAAAGTTTATCCTTCTCAAAGGGAAAGTCCTCCACTTGGTTTGCAGATCTTTAGGGATGCCAGATGAAGACAGCCAGGAAGACCTGTGCATCACTACTGTGGTGGTGGTAGTATGGGCTGCTGTGTCTGCTATGTCCAGCGATGCTTGTAGCGCCATCCTAGACACCAGTTGACCTTCGAGGACTGATTTAAAATCTGATCTTCTGTCTTCTGGGATATGGGAGGTAAATTCAAATAACTTGTTGTAATTGTCAAAGTCATAGCTTGCGAGGAGGGCAGAGTAATTTGCAATTCTGAATTGCAGAGTGGAGGAGGTGTATACCTTGTGGACCAGGATGTCAAGTCGTTTGAGGTCCTTATCTTGCAGTGTGGGCCGATATTGTGGTTGCTTTTTTCTGTGAGTCACTGCCTCAACCACAAGAGAGTTGGGCTGTGGGTGGGAAAATAAGAAGTCTATGTCCTAAGCCGGTACATAATATTTACATTCAGGCCTTTTACATGTTGGTGGAATGGAGGGAGGGGTCTGCCATATAGTGTCAGCGGGTTCCAGGAGGGCATCATTTATGGGTAGTGCGATCTTTGATGGCACAGAGGGTTGGAGGATTTTCAGGAGTCTGTGTTGTCTCCTGCACTTCCTCTAATGGAATGTCCTGGCTGATTGCCACCCTCTTAAAAAGTTCCTGGAATTGCTTAAAATCATTCATGTTCTGTGGTGGTGGTGGCATGAGAGCTTCATCTGCAGCTGACAGAATTATGATCAGATGATTCAGGGAAAAGTTCATAGCCCACTTCTTCAAGAGGGGGCTCAGGAACTCTGGATGTAGATGGAGCTGGAGATAGAGGCACAGACCGGGTCTGCAGTCTGGTGGTGGGTCTGCGAGAATGACTGGCATTGTAGGCAGACCATGGGTACCACTGTGGCCACTGCATAGGGTATGAAATGTGGGGCCTTGCCCATGGGGGGACAAAACAGCGAAATTGAGGCTGGTTCTTGTGGGGTACTGTGCCTTGAAATAGGTGTGGCTCTGGTGGTGGAGGAGAGTCAGGTGGGGAAAACTCTGCCTGCTGTGGTATGTCATTCTCACTGTCAGTGAGTGTGGCCAGGTCAGGTGGTGAGAGCGGCTGATCAAAGAGTGCGCGCTCGGTGCCGAGGAGAGGAGAGTCAGGCTCTGGGGCCATGGAGATGTCAGCATGGTTTAAGAATTGTTGCTGCTCCTTGGGCTGAGGGTGTCGGGGTGTGAGTTGATGTCCGCAGCGATTTCTGTTTAGCCTTGGAGGGTGCCGGCAGATGCATATAGGTGTCCTCCAGTGGTGGCGCATCTGCAGCGGGGGTTATTGTCGGTCTCAGTGCCGATGGTCTATCAGCGCCGGGGTGGACCGTGCAGTCGGTACTGAGTCCGTCGGCGGTGCCGGTAGCTTTGGTGCCGACCCCCCACAGCGGGCAGCTTTCCTCAAGTCCTTGTTTCTGTGCCCCATGTACGCCGTGCCTGAGGTGCTGGGCGGTTGTCTGTGCCAGTCTTTGGTGCTGTCAGCACAGGGGGAAGTGACTTCACTGGAGACCTTTTTTGTTTATTTAGTTCTCTCTGTGGAGAGGCTGGGGCTTCCTGCCTCTTCTCATGAGAGGGTGAAGCCCTGCTCCTAGTCGGTTCCGACCTGGTAGGGGAGTGTGAGGGAGAGGGTTTACTTGTACCCATCTCCACTGGTGGCTGCAGGGATTTCTCCATAAGGAGCATTTTCAGCTGCAGGTCTCTGTCACGGCAAGCTCTGGCTTTCAGCCTATTACAGTGGACACGCTTTGCGGGGACGTGTGTCTCACCTAGACACTTCACACACAGTGAGTGTCCATCAGACTGCGGCATAGACTCATTGCAGGAGTCACATTTTTTTAATTTAGGGGACCCCAGCATCATGAAGCTATGACTGGCTGGGGGGCAAGTCTCAGCGGAAGATGAACCGGAGAGAGAAAAAGGGTTTGTTTTTTTTAAACTAATGAACAGTGAATAACTATTCTAAAGGAAGGGAAAGAACTGGGATATTTCTAGCTAACTATTTCTACTTGTTTCTTTCAGTGACCAGGAGAAGAGGTTCAGCACTGCCCTGAGTCCTGTCTTCAGCCAAGGACGGTTGAGAAGGAACTGAGGGGGTGTGGGACACGCGCGCACACAGACAGACCCTAACTCTGCCACGAGACAATAGCTGGGACACGCGCACACAAACAGACCCTAACGCTGCCACGAGACAACAGCTGGGGGCGTGCGTCCCGACTAGGCACTGCTACCGAAGATCTCCGATCAATGGCGCCAGGACACACCATCACCTGGAGTGGAGCACCCACGGGGACAGCAGTTGAAGAAGAATTTATCTTTATAATTTGCCTGCACACTTGCGGAATATTAAGATAGCTACAAGTATGTGTAGCAAGGATGCTTGAAAACATAACACTATCTATATATGTTTTAGTTAGTTATGTTATATAATGTTCAAGCTAATCAAAAGAAATTGCAGGAGGCTTCTGCTTTCTGTCACTCCAAAGATAAGCCAAGTGGCAGGAAGATAACCTCCTCTTAGCCATAAAACCATGTTTATTACCCTAAGAGTGTTTATACAAACTCCAGAATGCATTCTTTTTCATTCCTATTTTGCTTTAATTTTTACAGCAATGTCATTATGCTATGTTTGAAAAGTGGATGTGTAATAGGTGCTTTGTATAGAATATTTAATAGTTTTAACTGAAAATTGTATATTGTACTGATAAATTTTATTTACATACATACATACAGTACATTTATACTGATAAATACCATTTAGACTAAATGGTAACTAAACCAGAATGTCTTATCAAGACCAGGACACTTCCCTTTGTAAAAAATATTTGTTGCTACAAATGTAATCCTTGTCTCAAGAAAACAAACCATGTAAAACATTTGTGTCTTAAGAAAAGACCTGATTGTGTATATATAAAAAAAGTAAGAATGTGTTGCCAGAGCAATAAATCTAGCTTATAAAGTGGGCTTTTCCATGCTCCCAAGAAATATCTCTAAGTAAGCCCACACAAAAAATTCCAAAAATTTGCTTGTTGAAATGAATTTTTTATAATCACTCTAAAAAGTCATTCAGAAAAGCCTCAGAAAAACATGCAGTTGGAAATGTTTTAAACCTTTTGTTTATTCCTTAAATGTTGAAATGGCAAACACCTTTAAGAAATGCGGTAAGAAGTCATTTGAGTATAGAATATTTATATTAATGGGGAATTGATTAATTAGCAAACTATCTGGCAAACTCAAGCAATTTCCCCCACCCAAGTCAGGAAGACAAAAATAATAATCTTTTCAAAACTTATTAAGAATCAACAACTTCTTTAATAACTATTCAGGCTAAGTGCTCTCTTCAGAATTATTGAATTTTAAAAAGGCTATTCTGAGATCTAAAAACTTTATATAAAAACAGGAGTATTTGGACTTCTTGAAAACAATTTCATTGCCTGTTGAACTCTAATAAAACTGAAAGAATATCTCAGAAAATGGGCTGAATACAAGGAATTAAAATTCTAAATTTAAAGATTTTCTGAGAATTTCCTGCCACAAAGATGACAAAGGAAATGCAACTGTCAAGGAAGAATTACAACAATAATGCATATATGTATTAACAAACTACATGCTCATAAGACTAAGAGGCTCCTAACAACAACCCATGATGATACTGAGCCAATGAAAGGATGACAGCAACTAATTTTAAATCTAAATAAGCCTGAAAATGGGTTTATTTTCCTATAATTTCATGAAAATAGAAAGGAGATGAGTATACAAATTGAAATGAGCACTATCTTACACATCCCCTGGTACCCTGCTTAAACACATCAACACTCATCAACTTATCCTGACCATCCCTACAAACAAGCTGCCATAGACAGCTAAAAGAAGCTAATATCTGGGAAACCTCAAGACAACCAATCCAAGGAGAGGCCTCCTGAAGACTTCAACAAGCATTGATGAAAACACATTAGGACACTACCAAGGGATTCAATTTTTTTTTAAAACTGTTCTAATGATTTTAGTGGTACAGTATATGGACATGTTGTTATAATTTACAATATTAACAGTTTTTCCTGTTAATCACCAAACTAATAGACCATGTATTCCTGGATAGCAAACAAGAACTAACCAGAGAAAACAGTGCGATTCAACTGGATTTAAGATTCTTACTATTTATTAATGTGCCTGTCTCAAGGCAGCTCCTTAAATAGATTCTTCTAAGTGACGGATTAAATATTTTCTTTGATTTCATAGGATTTAGTAGAATTACTTACCTTGCTCTTCTACAAATTGTCTGGTTATTAATAATAACCAATAGGATCTACCTGTCCTTAAATTTCTTTTGCTCATTTATAAACAGTCTGTTTTCTTTTGATACACTGAGATTGAACTCTTTCTCAATAATTTTGGGAAATTAAGACCTTGGTCTCAATTTACAAAGAGAAATGTCCCCCACCAGAGGTGCGTCTACTCTTAAAGGTGTAGTCTCTGTCCCCACAGAGAGAGACAGAGAAGATATTGTAACAGAAGTAACTGGTTTATCATTTGTGTTTTGTCATTTGTATTTATTTGTTTAATGTTTTCTTTAATAATAAAATAGCCCTGGTTTTTAACTGTGATTATTTTGCTTGGTTTTAATCATGATGTCCCTTAAGGTATGTAAAAGAACTTCTGTGACTAAAACAGTGGGAGTCACACATTTCTCAATTGTCAGTAAAATAAATAATTAAGAGCTGGCCTACCACTTCTTGTTTTTCTAGACTAGTAATTTTGGGGGTAAAATTACTTCGGCACCCTGCACAATTTAAAATTACCACTTTCTTTCCCACAATACTGCTTACATGTCATCAACTTTTGGGCAAATTTTGTAAATATATTTTGAAAAAATGACATTTGTAACAACACAAATACTGCATTTAATTAAGAACCTTAAGGCCAAACCTAAAGATCAACTGCTAATTTATGCAAAACAGTCTATTTAGAGACAAATTGCCTTGTATTTTTATATTTTGTGTTTTCTGCCATTTTTTACTTGGGATATATTTGCAGGAAAACAAGATAGTTGTTTCTTAAAAGTTTGTCTGCTCCTGCTGCTGCTTTCCTACCTGAAATATTAATCCTCTATTTGTGACATAATTTTTGCAGCAATCAGTGGTGATGTCATCACAATGGAAAAAGATTACACGGAATGCTAAAAAACAGCAGCAGCAGATGGATTCTTAAACCAATGAGCCTATATTCCTTCAAATCTCCTTTATAAACAAGGAAAAGAGAAATGTATCTACTTTAATTATTTCAATGAGTATACCTACAGCCTATCACAATAGCGCATGGACATGCCTTACAATAAATTAAAAATAAGCATATGAAATATCAAGAAATACAGAAAATAAATAGAATGTATTATATGCCAATTTTTCCCTAAGTAAAAGACAAATGCTGTACCCTGGACTGTACCCTATGCAATCCCATTGACTGCAATGGAATTTTTAAGGTATACATTAGTACAGAATCTGATGCAGAATATTTTTCAATGTTTTCCATTATGCATCCCAAACTGAGTTGTGGCCTTCCAGTTCTGGTGTAAAACATGTTCTTACTTGGCATGTAATAGATGTGTGCACTTTCAAGACGGAGTCAAAATATTACCAATCTAGGGTCTTACATGTTCTCCAGCAGTGTGGCATGTAAGCACATCTCAATTTTGTAAAGTTGAAACATTAAAATGTTTTTCTTCTGTACAGTGGATGTTTGTTTTGCATGTGATTGATTTGTTTTTTCTTTCCATTTGACGATCATGTGGGAAGGGTAGATTGTAGAAGAACGTTTCACATTTTGATCGGAATGCTCTGAAATTTATTATCATCCAGATCTCTTCTGTGAGTGAGTTCCAGATTCATAAGCCAGTTGCCGAAAAAGCTGCTGCTCATATGCATGAGTCTCATCCTGAGGTTGCCAGCCTGATGGACCAGGAGAACATCGCGGCCATAAAAAACTGCGTTCCCCTCAACGGAGTCATCCGCCATGGCAACCGAGACAAGCGCTGTAGGAAATGCGGCTATGCAAACGAGACCCTGCTCCACGTCCTGTGTGGATCCAAACAGCACTCCAGAGCCTTGCGGCACTGCCACAATGCCATCCAGAACAGGCTGGTGAAAGCCATCCCGCCGTCCCTGGGGAAGATCACCCTCGACTCCACCATCCCCGGGACAGACAGCAGACTGCGACTCGACATCATCGTGACAGATGCAGAAAAGAAGAAGATCCTCATCGTAGACGTCACGGTGCCTTTTGAAAACCGGTCACCGGCCCTCCACGAGGCCTGAGCATGGAAGGCATTGAAGTATACCCCACTTGCCGAGACCTTGAGAGCCCAGGGCTACGAGGTCCAGATACACACCCTGATCGTGGGAGCCCTGGGTTCGTGGGACCCCCACAATGAGCCAGTTCTGAGAGCGTGTGGAGTCAGTCAACGCTACGCCCAGCTCATGAGACAGCTCACGGTGTCCGACATCATCAGGTGGTCCAGAGACATTTATACGGAACACATCACAGGACACCGTCAATACCACATTGAGTAACTGAGACCGCCGACCAGGGAAATAACCCACTTCCTCCCCTGATGGACCCAGGGACGCACCCCACCCATGTACTTATCCGCTACACTGATACTGACTTGGACTCCTTATACATTCCATGGGTGGCATACCCGAGCCCACATATCCACTGACACTTTAAAAACCCTTGCACCCCAATCTGGGCCTATGCAGGTTATGCAATATCTATGTATCTTTTCATCCTTGCAAATGATACCTGTAACCCCCCATAACCCAAGCCTGACCCCAGATGTACAGTACCTTGCCTCTTAACTCATGTATATTTAATTTTAAACATTAACTTTAATAAAATTTTTAAATCTTTTCTTTTCCTGTGCCTACTACTGGATTAGTATACACTCATTTGTTCAATTAATTGTAAATGGACTTTTTAAAATTGACTCTTAAAACCTTCAAGGAAAACTAAAATTGATATGCGGCTACCAAGTAGCCGCTATTGATGTTACAGTAGCCTGGTGCTTAGATTCACAGAATCCAAGGCCAGAAGGAACCATTGTGATCATCTGGTCTGACCTCCTGTTTAACGCAGCCCATAGAACTTCACTAAAATAATTCCTAGGACAGATCTTTTAGAAAAACAACTAATCTTGATTTAAAAATTGGTAGTGCTGGAAAATCCACCATAACCCTAAGTAAATTGTTCCAATATTTAATTACTCTCACCATTAAAAATGCATACCTTATTTCCAGATTGAATTTGTCTAGCTTCAACTTCCAGCCACTGGTTTGTGTTTTATCTTTCTCTGCTTGATTGAAAAGCCCATTATTAAATATTTGTTCTCCTTGTAGGTATTTATGGACTGTTATCAAGTCATCCCTAATGTTCTCTTTGTTAAGATAAATAGACTCAGGGGGCCAGCAGACGGGGCCGGGGGATGCTGCATGGGAGGCGCACGGAGGCAGCAGGCGGGGCTGGGGAAGAGACCCATCCCCAAACATTGGTGGAGTCTGGCCCCCCAGCCCTGAATATTGCTGGAGCATGGACACCACAGGCCCACATAACTTGCAGCCCCTGCCCTCACATCTGGTCATGGTGTTGCAGGGGGTCCTCATCTCTAAAACTCCTGCATGGCCACTTTAGGGGCCACACAACAGCCTGTCTCTGTCTTGGTCTTCTGTGGCCTGGCCTTCTCAGGACTATTTTATTATTAAAGAAAACATTAAACAAACCGATACAAATGACAAAACACAAATGATAAACCAGTTACATCTGTTACAATATCTTCTCTGTCTCTCTCTGTGGGGACAGAGACTACACCTTTAAGAGTAGACGCACCTTTGGTGGGGGACATTTCTCTTTGTAAATTGAGACCAAGGAAGAAAGGAGAAGTTGATAGCAATGAATATAAATCAGAAGCTAGGAATTATAGAAAATTGATGAGGGAAGCAAAAGGACAGAAGGAAAAATCTGTGGCCAGCAGAGTTAAGGAAAATAAGAAGGAAAATTTAAACTATATTAGGAACAAAAAGAATCCTAACTATGATATTGGTCCATTTGTAGATGGAAATAGGAGAACTATAAATAATAATGAAGAAAAGGTAGAAGTGTTCTATAAATATTTCTGTTCTGTACTTGGGAAAAAGCCAGATGATGTAGTCCTATCATATGATGACGAAATACTTTTCATTACAAATGTAAGTCAGGAGAATATTAGACAGCAGGTACTAAAGTTAGACATTTTAAAATCAGCAGCTCCCGATAACTGGTATCCAGGAGTTTTAAAAGAGCAGGCCAAGGAGTACTCTGTCTCATTAGTGTTTATTAGTTCCAGAGGACTAGAAGAAAGGTAATGTTGGAACGGCTAATACGGGACTCAATTAATAAAGAATTCATTAATATAATTAATGCTAATCAACATAGGATTTATTTTCCATAAACCTATCAGACTAACGTGATTTTTTTTTTGGCCAGAATATAAATTTGGTTGATAAAGGTAACAGTGTTGATGTAATATACTCAGACTTTTGTAAAATATTTGACTTGATACCACATGAACTTTTGATTAAGAAACTAGATCAATACAAAATCAACATGGTACACATTAAATGGATTAAATACTGGCCACGTGACAGGTGTCAAAATTTTGAGTGGGGAACTATGCTCAAGCAGGTTCTTGGTTTTATACTATTGAACATTTTTATCAATGACCTGGAACAAAACATAAAATCATCCTGATAAAGTTTGCAGATAATACAAAAATTGAGGGAATGGTAAATAATCATGAGGATGGGTAACTCCTAACAGTGTGATATGGATTGCTTGGGAAACTGACTGCAAGCAAACAATATACATTTTAATATGGCCAAAAGTAATGTCTTATATCTAGGAACAAAGAATGTAGGCCATATTTACAGGAAGAAATGACTCTGAAAAGAATTTGGGGCCATGGTGAATAATTAGCTAAACATGACCACCCAGGGTGAAGCTTTGGCAAAAGGGCTGATGTGATTTTTGTATGTATATTACCTTTGTATTTGGCACTAGTGTAACAACTACTGGAATACTGTGTCCAATTCTGGTGTCACAATTAAAGAAGGATGTCCTTAAATGGGAGAAGATTCAGAAAAGAGCCCCAAGAATCATTAACAGATAGGAAAACGTGTGTCATACTGATAGACTCAAGGAGCTCAATCTGTTTACATGGACAAAGAGAAAATTAAGGGATGATTTGATCACAGTCTGTAAGTAGCTATATAGGGGCACAAAAATTTGATAATGGTCTCTTCAGTCTAGCAGACAAGGATATAACAAGATCCAATGGCTGGAAGTTGAAGCTAGACAAATGCAGATTAGAAATAAGGCATCCATTTTTAAAATTAGAACAATTTACTAAGGGTTGTGGTGAATTCTCCATCACTGAAAATTTTTTAATCAAGACTGCATTTTTTCTAAAAGTCATGCTATAGTTTGAATGGGAATTAATTCAGGGAAGTCCTATAGATTGTGTTATACAGGTCAAACTAGAAGATCACAATTGGCCCCTTCTGACTTTATAATCCATTAATTTTTCCCTAATCAACCAGTAGCCAGATTTCTAGCCTTTCCTTTAGGCCTCCAGTTCACCACTATGCTCATTCTAGACAGTTGGTCCCTGGCAAGTTTTTCCTCTTGCCACTTGTCTGTTTCCTAGCTCCACCCCATTCCTTCAGTATCTGGCTTCCCTTACACCTCTGAATGACTATTTTAGCACCTAGCTACCTTCATGATGGGAATCAGCATAGAACCCCTTCATGTGGCAATCTGTTCAGCCCACTTTCCAAGAATGTACTCCTTGACCAAATGATCCTTTTTTTTCTGGCAAGCTGTTTCATTCACCTGTGTTAGTTTGTGCACCATTCTGGGACCGCAAAAAGCACAAGACCCTATACAGGTGCTCATTCAACATATGCCATGAGCTAGTTGGGAGTACTGCTATTTCTGCTGTGGACATCTGTCTTTATGATCAATAAAATAGTACATCCTCCACCAACCTTGTCTCTCTCTGCAGATGCTTGCTCAGGCCTTGCTTGTCTGCATTGTGTCCTTCAGCCTTTTGGGTTAATGGATGTCTGGAGGTGGTATCACCCTGTAGTTAGGCAGTACTCCTGGCTGAAGGCTACTCCCAACTGTGTCTGAGGGGCTACACTGGGTCACTTTTATAGCATGAAGTCAACTGTGAATATGTCTGTTCAGTCCTCCAGTTCTCCCACCCACTTGTCTGAACATCATTGAATTTCTGTTAGTGAATCTTTCCCTCTTCCGGCTTGTGCTTCCTCCTGGTGCTTTAATGCCAAACCGTTGTAGGATCTGAATTTTACCCAGATGTTTGCTGTGTTCTGGGAGCCCTGGCAGTAGTAGAAGCCCTTTGTTTGAGTCCCAGAGACAATTGGTAGGATGTCGGGAAGGTCGAAATCCAGCTATTCTGCCATGAGTATGTCCAGGCTGCTATTAAATCCTTTCATCATGCTATGAGTGCCTTGAAATGTAACATCATGGAAGTCTATGTGGGGAACCCGGTGCAGATCCACCAGACTCTTACTAAGAAGGTGCCAGCTTCTGAGATGCTTGCTGGAGGAGAAGGAGCAGGGAGCCCTGGTTTGGGCCTGTTTCACACACCTGCAAAATATCAATGCTCCCATATGGTTTTTTATTTTGGTTTGCAGAGAAAGACTGTGGACTGCCAACAGACTCATTGTCTCTGGCAGCCTGATAGTCATCTGATGGCTGCCTATGCAGAGTTCCAGAAAGCAACTGTTTCCTTTTACAAGTGTGCTATACTTGCCTGAAGCTGCAATGTGCTGATGATGGAGAAGCCATACCAGGATTAACCCTGTCTGACTGGTTGGAAACAGTAGTGTCTGGATGTCTCTCTATTGTTACAGGAACTCTCTGTTATGGTTCAGCAGTTCTGTACAGGCAAGGCCTCAGGTACTGACAGGCTGAATTTTTGAACATTTTTGGTGTCTTATTGGTTCAGATTTTCTTCCTGATGGAATGTGTCCAAGAGAAGGAGCTGCTTCTTGTGACATCCTGGCGGAAGTGCTGGTTCCCGGCTAAAGGAATTTCTAGCCTGTGTATGGAAATTTGGTGGACTCCTTGTATCATCAGCCAGGGTGGGATATTGCTAATTCAGACCCTATTGATCTAGTATTTTAGGCTTAGTTTGCATTTTTATTTGCTAAGTAATCTGCTTTGATTTGTTTGCTCTCACTTATAATCACCTAAAATCTATCTTTCTGTAGATAATAAACTTTTTTTATATTTACCTAAAACACTGTGTGTTGTTTGAAGTACAAAGGGAAAAATCTCAGCTCAGTGCGCGTCCACTTTCCTTTGTAGAAGTGGTGGACTGCGTAATAAATTCATACTGGTCAGGTTTTTGACCAGGGCAGGATGGCACAGCTCTGGGATCCTAGGCTGGGGAGCTGGGGGCGTATTTTGGCTGCAGCCTCTCTATTGTGGGTTCATGAGTGGCCGGCCAGAGCATTCATGAACACAGATGGTTAGGGACAAAATATGTTTGATCAAGATGTATCAAAGAGCCAGATAGTTTTACAGATGCTTCTCAAAGGCTGTGATTAGGCTCTTGTAATCGGAATAATGAAAGAGAAATAGGTCTCCAGTTCAGTAAGTCACAGAGGGCCCTTTCTTGGGCTGCAGGGTGATTATTGCCCTGCAATAAATGAGGAGTGTGATGGGTCCCATCCCCCCCGGGGTGCCACCTGGAACTGAGATACAGCTGAGCCCTCTGTCTCACCAATCTTGCACTGTGATGCTGTGACAAGCTGCAAAGCCCTCCATGATAAAAGGTTTAGAAAATCTCACCCCTTTGTTTTTAATTCATTATATACTGTATACTGTGTCAAATTTTGGGTACCACACTTTAGGAAAGATCTGGACAAATTGGAGAGAATCCAGAGGACAGCAACAAAATGATAAAAGGTTTAGAAAATCTCACCCCTTTGAGAAAAGGTTAAAAAAACTGGGCATATTTAGTCTTGAGAAAAGAAGATAATAGGCTTCAAATATGCTAAGGGCTGTTAGAACATGGATGATGATTATTTGTTCTCCATCTCCACTGAAGGTAAGACAAAAAGTAATGGGCTTATTCTACAGCAAGGGAGAATTAGGTTAGTTATTAGGAAAAACTTTCTAACTGTAAGGGTAGTTAAGCTCTGGGATAGGCTAACAAGGAAGATTGTGGAATCCCCATAATTGGAGGTTAAGAACAGGTTAGACCTGTCAGGGATGGTTTAGATTTACTTGTTCCTGCCTCAGGACAAGGGGCTGGACTTGATGTCTTTTCGAGGCCTCTTCCAGCCCTACATTTCTGTGATTCTATATTTTTACTTTCACAAACTTTTAAATCTGGATGTGGGATTTATTTCAGTGGACCAGGAGAAAGCTTTTGACAGACTTGACCGTGTCTATCTTTTTAAAATATTGGAAACATTTTGGATTGGGCCAGTTACTTCACATATATATTTTTTATTGTACCATAATGTTTTAGTGTTTTAAAGATTAAAGGAGGGTCTTAGCTACTGCTTACCAGTTCATAGACCTGCTCTTCAGGGGTGCCTTCTGTCTGGGATGTTATCTGCCCTGAGCCTGGAGCCATTCTTGCACCTCATAAGAAGCCCATTGACTGACCTACCTTTGCCCAAGGGGCGAGATGCTTTCCTGGTTTGTCTGTCAGCCTATATTAATTACATCTCAGTTTTTATCATGTCTGAAGGTGATATGCAGGCACTTTGCACCTGTCTGCAATATACGAACAGGCATCCTCTGCTCGAATCAATTGGGCAAAGAACAATTTGATCTTACTGGGATCTTGGTAGTGTAGTGGTTCCCAATTGCTGCCCTCCCCATTGCAATAATGGGGGCACCTCTGGGATGAAAGTGTTGTTTTTTTATTTCTGATTTGAACAATATAGATGTGGGAGATGGCTGTGGAGGGTGCAAGGCCTCCTGCAGAAATGGTGCTGGCTCCTTACTGGACTTCCTTTTTGGGGATGGGTTTTGGTTGCCAACAACTTCATGACCTCAATGTTGTAGCACCTACTGCTGTATCTGGACCCTTTATCAGAACTTCTGGACTAGATTCAGAGGCACATCAACCATTTTTTGGAACTGTTACACCTGGTTTCACTCTGATTTGCTGTTCTTGCTGTTAGATAAGAGAGACAGGGTCATTGACCTGGTGAGTAGGGTGTCAGCTTTTTGCATTTGGTCTGTTCAGTGGCTTTCTTTCCCCTCTGTCATGCTGGGGAGATGGGCTTTGACTCTTATTTGTTCTGCTAGGACATGGTTACTTAGCCTGGATTTACCTATATTCTACAATGGCCTTTTCAACTCCTGGTGGCTCCTGCAAAGTGCTCAGCCAGACCAGGCATTTTACAGTTCATGGCTCTTGGACAATACACACTTTTTAAACCCTCTTTTCCCCTCCAAGTCTGTCTCCTCCAGGAGCCTTCTTTTTCTTTTACCCAGGCTGGGTTGACCAAGCTTATCCTGCCTGATTGTTCCTGGTTGGTTAAGTTGGAGTTGGCGGTAGCTATCACTATTCAGATTTCAGAGTAGCAGCCGTGTTAGTCTGTATCCGCAAAAAGAACAGGAGTACTTGTGGCACCTTTTGAGCATAAGCTTTCGTGGGCTGTAGACCACGAAGCTTATGCTCAAATAAATGTGTTAGTCTCTAAGGTGCCACAAGTACTACTATTCAGATTGGAATCTGATTTGTGTGGTTTTTGGGTAAGAGCATCTCTGATTTACAGTCTCAACAAGCTGCTCAGTGTCTGCAGAGGGTTTTTGACTGACTGTTCTTGCAGAGGGCACTCCTGCATTCCCTTCACAAGCTATCTTCCCTTCTGTGACCCAAGATTTGGTTACAGCTGGGCAGGTCTTGTCGTCAAAGTGTCTGACAGATGCTTCTTTTCCACTTATGAATAGGGCCCTTCCAAATTCACAGCCATGAAAAATGCCTCACGCAACATGAAATCTGATCTTCCCTGTGAAATCTGGTGCCCAGCTGAGGGGTCCTACCCTGTGCAAGACTCCAGCTGCTAGTCCCAGCAGGGGATGTGGAGGGACAAGACTTCCTCTTCCCGTACAGGGGCAGCTCCCAGGGTGGGTCAGACCCACCTCCGGGAACCTTCCCTCACTGCAGGAAGCTGCACAGCTCAAGCCGTCACTTCCCCACATGGCGAGGCTACAGTTCAACCTGTCACAAACAGCCATACACACACAAACCCCGCACAGAGAGGCTGTGGCTCGAGCTGACACATACACACACACACACCCCTGCGTGGAAAGGCTGCGGCTCCAGCTATCAGTCCTCCATGCTGCTGGGAAAACTAGACATATGGTAACCCCCTTTTCCTCCCTCCCCCCATATCCTGTGATCTGCACTTCTGCTGGCTGTGGCACAGGCTTTAGAGAGGCAGCTGGCCAGCTTGGAAGGCAGCACCTCTGGGAGAAGCAGGGCAGAAGTAAGGCTGGCAACCCCATGACCCCCTTACAATAGCCTTGCGACCCCCTCCCTCCCCCATGGTTACAATACTACTGTAAAATTTCAGATGTAAACATCTAAAATGGTGAAATTGACTAATTTAAAACCCCCCTAGCTGTGAAATTGACAAAATGGACCTTGACTTTCCTAGGGCCCTACTTAAGAACAAGAAGCAGCTCTATGGTTTCTGTGTCAAGATGCAGCATTATGCTACCCAATCTGATTTCCCCCACACTTCCTGCATACATTAGTCCCTGAGTGACTCCATGTCCCTAAGCACTTGGGTGACTCGAGCAGTGGTGAATCTTGCTTCTTAGCAATTGCTTTGCGAGCCACATCACCTGAGGGGGAGTGTAGGCCGCACCCCTCCTGTTTGGCCTCTGCTATGGCCTTTCATTTTCCCCTTCATTGCCCCGGTTTGATTTTTTACAGCAGCTTTTCAACGGTTTTAGTCCGGGTTTTTGCAGGTCCCTGTTAATTCTGGGAGTGAGATACAGCGCTCGCATGTGGCCTGTTTCCTGCCTGGGCAATTTTTTTACTGGGTCAGGCCAAACTGGTCTTTTTGACGGCAGGGGAAGCCGGGTGTGATGCGTTGGTGCTGTTCTGTGCACTGCCTGCCCCCCCGGCCTACACCTTTTGTAACCTGTAGTCTGGCCGCCTTGTGGTTGATCGGTGTATTGGGTGAACCTGGCGGGGGTGACGCCTGGGCTGTGTTTATCTTTAGTTACAGCTTGCTACGTTTACACTGCAATACATGATATCAAATAACACTTTGTATATGTTTTATACGCTTCCTTCTGGTGTTTACACGTCATGTTTCCCTCAGGCCCACAGAGGCATGAAGGCGCAGACACCCTCCCCAGCTCGCTTGTTCTGCAGTCTCCGCCCCGTGCAGGACCCCGTGTGTGCGGGCCCGGGCTGCCGGGGCGGCGTGGGCAGGTCTCCAGGGGCAGCCGTGGGGCTCCCCCTTGTGCGTGCGGGGCGCTACCGGGTCCCCCCGGGGGGCGCGGAGCCCGCCGGACCGGCGGCTGATGGCAGCTGCGCAGGATGACACGGGCCCATCACGTGGGTGAGCCCTCCCCGCCCCTCGCCGTACGGGACCCACGGGCCGCTGCCGCTGCCGCCCAGGGGACTCCGCCAGCGGCCGCGCCGTGCGCCACAGCTCGGAGAGTCTGGCAGCCGCACGGAGCCTCAGCGACCCGTCCCCAGCACCCCGACGCCCATCCGCGCTGGGCTTCCGCTGCGAGAGGCGGCCCGGCCCGCAGCCCGGTGAGTGCCAGGAGCCAGCCGGCCTGATCCTGCCCAGGGCGCCGTGCCCGCAGGCAGCCCCAGTCCCTGGAACCCGGCTGCGCCCTCCAGAGTCCAGCGAGTGTCGGGGGCACGCGCGCGTGTGGGGGGGGCAGCGAGCCGGGGCTGGTGCGGGGGAGAGAGGGGTGGGCAGCAAGCCGAGGTTGGTGGTTAGCGAGCTGAGTGGGGGATGGTTGGGGTTGGTGGTTAGCGAGCTGAGTTTGGGGGCTGGTGGTTAGTGAGCTGGGGCGGGGGCAGTTGGCGAGCCCGGGCTGTGGGGAGATGGTTGTGGTGCTGGGGGATTATCGCACTGGGGTGGGTGAGGGGTTAGTGGCCAGGGCGGGAGGTAAAGTTAGGCTGTTGAGTGGGTTTTTGGGCCAGGGAGACTGGCTTGTTAGGGAGGGGAGGGTGTCGGTTTTCCAGGACAGGGTGGGGACATGCCACAGAGTGTGTGTGTGTGGGGAAGGAATGGAGTTGCTGTCTGGATTACAGTGTTGTGATGTGGCAGTGTCTGGGAGGCTGGAGGTTTAGTGTGCCAGATCAGAAGGTAGCTGATGAGGGAGTTGTGATCTAAGGTAGGATATGCTGGTGCTGGCAGAGGTTAGTGAGCTAGGGAAGAGCTAGTTTGCCATTGGATTTGGGGCATAGTGCCAGAGTGGAGAGGCAGCTGCTGAGGGAGAGGGTTAGTGTGCCAAGTTGGATGGGGGCACCCAGGCGATGGATGATGGGGCTTAGAGTGCCAAGGTGAGGGTTGCTGCTGGAGTTGGTGTGTGTGTGTGTGTTTAGAGAGAGAGAGAGAGTAATGAATGTGACCCTGTTGGTTTTAAATGCTGTAATGTCTGGAACCTCACATTGCAACAAGGGGGCATATAAAAGGCCCATCTTGTCACTAACCTTTCTATTGTCAAAAGGTAGTTTTAGGATTTTATGGACATTATATTCAGTGATGGAAGTGGCCCAGTGATGTGTTTTGAGTTACAACCTGGGGCAGACAAGCAGCTGCAGTCACAAGTTCTGAATTCTTGAGGGAGGGAAGGAGGAAGGGTGTGAGTGAGTGATGGAGAATGGCATCTCTTAAGGCCAAAACTGTTGGTTACATCTCTGCTTTCACCGGGGAGCAGTGAAATGGGCATAGTCAACCTAGACATTTGTGGAATGAAATTCCAGGCTGAGTTGGGAATTCAGCAGAAGATACGAAATTATCTTTTGTGAATGGTTACAGGCTTTCTGCTCCCCACAAGCCCCAGAGTTATGAGAAATGAAGGAGGCAGCAGTAACGAATGGATTCCTCCCTGGCTCTTGCACGTAGCTGCTTAGGTAGATTGATTTTGTTTCTTGGTGGTTATTGGAGGCACAGTTCCAGGGAGGCTGCCCATTTGTGTAAGGGAGGCCTGGACTGAAGAGTCCTGGTGTTACTTCCTCTGACTCAGCAGGCCTAGCTCAAAGACTCATGGATTGTAGCCCAACCAGCCAAGAACTCCCCAGAAAAGGTGATCTGTTTACAATAGCCCTTCTAAGGACTATACTGGAGTCAAATTTTAAAGACCTCATCTGAATTCCCGTCTTTTATACACAAAAAAGGGCTAATTTTTGTTTTCCTATGTGACTGGGAAGCCCTGGTGATGCTTCCACTGAGCCAGCAGTCCTAGCTCAAGACTCATGGATGTGTGTGTGTGTGTGTGTGTGTTACAGGGCTGGGGATGGTTAGTGTGCTGAGGTGGGTGAGGGCTTAGTGAGCTAGGGCAGGAGGTGAGGTTAGTGCTAGGAGTGCATTTTGGGGCCACAGGTATGGATTAGTATGCCTTGAAACTTCAGGTTTCCAGTTTCTGTTGTTAGGAGAAGTGTATGTAGACACAGACTCCCCAACCCCCAAAAAGTTTTAACATTGACTTAAATATTATACCTTATTGCATTTTAAAATTATAAATGGAAGTATGGCCCTAAAATTACAGGGCTTTCTGGTGTGCACAGTTTATAAATAAGGAGAACAACTGTATAACCAGTGTAAAGGATGACAGGTGAATACTTTCTTTTTTGTGGAAAAGGATAGTCTCAGCTCAAATTTGGCTTCCGATATGAGTTTTGTAAAACAATACTTCTCTATTGCTCTTAGAGCTTTTGTCATGTGTTCCTGGAATCTAGATTGAAAAATAGATTTTTTCAAACAAATAAGCACTGCCTTGTAGGGTTCATAATCCCAACATTGAACTAAGCCTGGATCCTGCATTGACCATAGTAGACGTTGGGAGCTCTCCGCACCTGGCAGGATCAGACCCAATTGTATTAGAAGCTGAAAGTGAAACTGACCTGTCTATATGTCTGGACGGAAAGATATTCAAAAAGTGTACAAAAATCTTGTAATTCTAAGGTGGTATTGTAACAAATAAAGACAATTAAAAATAGTATGAAACTGACATTATGCTCCTTAAAGTTTTTGGGTGTTGCTTATAAAACTAGTGATCTAAGAGAAGAAATACCACACAGAACTAGCCTTTCAAATTTATCACTGGACCTGTATACACCTCCCAATTAGCCCATAAAACTTTGCTTGCTGAATGAAGGGCCAAGTTTTGCTTATTTTTGTAGGTAGTATCTTTATGACTTACTTATATTATAGTAGCTTCAAGAGGAACCAACCAAGATGGAAGTCTACAGTTTGCTAGGTGTTGTCGTCATCATCATCATGATGTTCCTATTACACCTCTGGCATTTAGGGCAGTGATGAAGCTCCTTCACTCGTCTGTTTCTGACAAATCTTTCAATGGTTCCCCAGATGTGCCCCAGGTTTTTAGCTCGGCTTCCACAGCTCTTCGCCATGTTGTTTTCAGGTGGCCTCATTTTAGCTTGCCTTCAGGTGTCCATTTTATTGCAACTCTGGTGATAGAATCAGTTTCCATCTGGAGCACATGACCGATCCATCTCCAACGCCTCCTGGCAATGATGGTGCTCAGATCCTCTTGGCTGGACTGTGTCAATAGATCTTGGTTTGAGATTGTTCTGGGCCAAAAGATACGGAGGATTTTTCTGAGGCAGGTTGTATGGAATGAAGACAGTTTGGACATGTTGTACTTTCTCATTCCCCAGCATTCTGCACTATAAAGTAGTGTTGAAAGTAAGGTGGATTTGATTTAAATCACTAGTCAGGAAGACTCGATTTAATATGGATTTCTACATAAAAGTGCATTCATGTTGGTTGTTATAACCTTTATACATATTCTTCACAACTCAGAGATAGATGTAGGTTTCATTTTTAGAAGATACACACTATGCATTTTTAAAGTGATTTATTTTGAAAACTTTTCAGATTAGTTTTATAACTATATCAGAAAATGAATGATTCATTTACCAAAGGTAATTGAAGCAGATATTTATGAAGTCATTGGGAGGTGAACTGTCTCCAATTCAACAGGTTAATCATTAATATTTGGAGGATTTTCTTGCCATGCTGTATTAGGAGGAGAACATCACCAGACAGACATTTAAATTGTTTTATTTAACTAAAATAACAATGTTGTGTATTCTGGATTTTTTTCTTCAACAGCAAAACATATTATATTTTAACAAAACAAGCATATGAATTTTTGAATTTAATTAAACATTCAAGTTTTTTAAAATCAGGTTTGTTTTTCTTAAAATTGTTTTTAACTAAAATAGTTAAATTAAATATATATATTTTTTTAAGAAACAAAAATTAAATCGACTGTCAGCCAGGTCAACATGAAAAACTTAAAATATTGGCTTAGTCGTCTTCACCTTCATTTTGCTGTATGTTCATAATCTGGAAAAGAAAAACAAGCTTTCCTGCCTTTTCAGGTTCCAAACGATTTCTCAATTTGGAATGAATTAGTCCAAAGGAAGAAAATATTCTTTCTACAGCGGCAGAAGAAGGTACTGCTGCTAAAAGTGAGATTATCTCTTCAGCAGTCTCTGAATCCAAGTGCTTAAGTGATTTCCACCAGTTCACTGGTGTGACTTTCTTTAAAACATCATCAGCAAACATATATTTCTTGAATGGTTAACCCTTAGCTCTGAAGTTTATTATAGTTGGCATTATGGCGGGGTGATTGCTGGATGTCCATGTCATAGCCAACTCCTCTTCTTCAGCAGTTAAAGTTTGACCCTGATACCGAGTATTGAGAATATTTGCAAGAAAATGAGCTGGAGATAGTGCTTGTCCATCCGTTTTTTTAATGCTTGTAATTTAACTCTATCATTGCATATTTCTCTTTTTAAGTTCTCACTTAGTTTCCTTCCAAATTCCTTCCAAATTTCAACAGCGTCAACAATAAAACAGCTATTTCCCTGCTTTTGTTCAAGGCTATAGAAATAGGCTTCAAGGTACTCGGCATGTGTTCAACATTTCTCTTAAGCCCAATGTTGAGAACTTTGGCTGTGACAGTGCCATCTATTTTTTCACGATTTTGTTCACAAACTATCATCAGATTAGACCAGTTCTTGATATAGTGCTTAAAACAGTCCACTACTGAGTTCGATCACACATCTTGTGGGAGAGTTAGCTTGGTTCCTCCCACTTTTTTCAGAGCAGCTGCTGCAAAGTGGTTGTTATGGAAGTATTTTGTAATTTCAACAACATTAGCCTTTATTTCTGGAACACTGAAGTCTTTGGCTAGGAGGTGCATCAAATGAGCACGCAACCGTATGTTATTAGCTTGGACTCTCTTCTAAATAATTTCTTCTCATTTGCAGCATTGTTTGTGACCAAGCTGCGTAATAGACATTTGAATTTTTTTTCACAGTTATAGCTTTTACTGCTACTTCTTGTAAGTATTCTGCTGTGTGTGCATTTCCTGATGCATCAATTGTTTCTGTAAGGAAGACTTTCGCTTCTTCTGTTGTCACATAAGCACATACAACAGGATCACTGTGGACATTGCTCCACCCATCAAGACCCAACAATTTCACCCTCTAGACCTTTTGAACACTGTTCAATTTCTCTTTCATACACTTTATCCAGCAATTTGCCTTCAACATCTGCTCTGTTGTGTGGACTGTATTCTGGTCTTAATGACTGAACCATGTTAATGAAGTGTGGGTTCTCAATCATATGGAGAGTTCTTTGCATAAACAAACCAGGCAGTTTTTTCATTAATTACCTCTTTTTGTAATCCGCTGGTTCTTATCACAAATTTATCTATGGTTGTTTCTGGATGATGGAGATTTTTTTTTCTTTTTGCCACAGATACTGTGGCTATGTTACATACACAATGTGACTGAAACACTATCATTGGCAGATAACTCTGAAACTATAGAAAATGATGGCGATCTTGAAGGTGGCTAGTCTTCAGCATCCTGTATGTTGAGGGCGGAGTTTCCTAAACAAAATAAGTCAATGCAGTTATTTAATTATTATTACCAAACTCCTCATTTAGTATTACTCATTGCATTCACTGACACTCAGTACTACTTTAAAGGTGAAATTGTAAAAGAAAGATCTGCCTATTTCAGCTATCAATGAAGGTTACACTCAGAAAGACCTCAAGAATTCTGGAATATGTTGCTCAGTTTCACTTTTGTTTCTACTGGCTGCCCCTCCCTTCTCATATTTATCTCCAGACTTCTTCTCCTTGTCCAGATCTATTCCGTCCCCAACAATCTTCTATTCATTGAACTTTTTGAAACTTTGCACTTTTAGAGAGAGGTAAGGGATTGACTCTGTGTACACAAATTTGTGGAGGGACAATAGGATTGGGGTCTGTTATTTCTCACCTCTATATATTATTTATTTAAAATATTTTTGCTGTTAACAAGAATGTTATCTCTGGAGACAAATCCACAGTTTGAGAACTGTAAAACTAAGCATCTCTGATGGTATCTTCTAGACTGAGCACTGAGTCCCACTGGGTAGATAGAAAGATTAACCTAAATAATCTATACAGAAGTCCCTGGAACCCCATAAGATTGGGTCCCCAATCCATGAACTATTGGAACTCGTTTACAAAATTGTTCTTAAACATTACATGACTATATTGTTTTATACCATAGAGTTAGAATTTATAATCCCTATTCCATGATGAGATATCTTTGAGCTATAACGTATCTTAATTAAAACTATAGATAGGTGTTTTCCTCAAAAAGCATTTTATCAAAAACATCCAATTTAAATAAAAAAAAATCTTTTTTTAAATCATTGATTTTTATCCACCCTGGTTGAAAGTTTGCAGCTCTGATAGATCTTGAGTTTGGTTTTGGTGTTGTATTTTGATGATTTCCAGATTGTATGTAAGCTCCTGAAGGTGTTCCTGGCTTTGATTTTTGTTGCGGATGTCCTGGCTCGTTCCGATGTCATGGCTGATGGTGCTGCCCAAGTATGTGAATGTTTCTACATTGGTGAGAATATATTCCTCTATCCATGATGGTGAGGCAATATTAAAGGTCATGATATCTGTCTTATTGCGGTTGATTTTCAGTCCAATTTGCTGGCTGAATGTAGGTGTTGTAATAGTCCTTGCCTCAAGGAGTTTACAGTCTAAATGAACAAGACAAGTAAAGAATGGGAGAAAAGAGGTGGTACTGTCACTGTTTTGTTTGATGGAGAACTGCCATGCTGATGAGTTGCATAGGAATTGTCACTTGCACGGAATCACTTGCCAGATCTGGAAATTTGACCTACATATTCTGAGTCCCAGTGCACTGCCTTAACCTCAAGACCATCCTTTCTCTCAGATTGACTGGCATCAATATATCAGCCTGCATCAACAGAGTTCATAGAGATTGCATCAAATCTGTTGAGGCTTTTGAATCCTGAGTAGGTGAAAATGATGATTGTTAGTTTTCTTTTTAATAATTTGAAAATTACAAAAAAAGGAACTGATCCTTCACAATTCAAGTCAGTGAGAATTTTACCATTGATCTCCGTAGAGTTGGATCCTGTGTTTAGGATTGCCAACTTTCCAGTTTCTCAAAACTGGACCCTACAAAACTGACCCTGCCCCCAATCAAAGGCTCACCTCACTATAAAGAGAAGAGGGAGTTTGAAGGGGACTGTGTCTCTCCTGCTCCGTCCATCAACGGCTCTAAGGCAAAGAGTTTGAAGGGAGTGATGGGGGCAGGAAGCGGGGGTAGGGAGAGGAGCTTCCTGCAGCCGGAGAGGTTCCCAGAGTGGGTCTGAACTGTCCCTGAGAGCAGCCCGTGCAGGGGAAGAGGAGGTGTCCCTCCCCAGGCCAGCCGGGACTAGGACACGGGGCGCCTCCAGCTCTGCCCCTCCCCAGCTCTGGGCCAAGTACTCTTGGGTTAAAGGGGCCTTGGGCTGAGCCAACAACGGAATGGTGATAACTGGACTTTTGGTGTCCAGTCAATACTTCTGCCCGGAGACTGTGTAGGCCCTCTTAAAACTGGACACCTGGCAGCCCTATCTGTGTTAGATTGACCTTGATTTTTGTCTTCTGGATTGAAATTATGTATGCTTTTCATGAATATTATACCTCTATGGATTTAGTAATTGGAAATTGGAGAGAACATACAAAAATCTTATTTGGTTGAAAGTGGAAGATAAAGACTTAATTTTTGTATTCAAAGGACTACATCTAAAATGACTCCATTGAGGTCTGAGGGGTTACTGCAGGTTTGTGTGTGTAACAGAATGAAACTTGGCCCAGAACTTTTTCAAACTGGATTTATAATGTATATAACAAATTATGGTTCCAAACTGCTTGTATCGTGTGCTTTGTTGTTTTTCCCCTTAGTGCCCGAGAAGCAGTGTAGAACTGTATATGTTTTCATTAGTTTTTATTTTTAATCCATACCTATTGCATATAAGGAAATGGTATATATAAATTAAATTAAAAAATTATTATAGACGTTAAATATTTAATTTAGAAGTTTAACTGTAAATTAAAAATGTAGCATGACTGAGATTAACACTTTATTTTCAAACTTTATAATTACCCTCTTCATTATTTGCACATACACAGACACACATGTACACTGAGATTTTCTTTGTGAATATGTTGAAAACAAACATGCAACTGTTAGTGATCAGCCTTCACTTAACAATTATTACCGGTATGAAGTATGACAATTATTTTGCATTCTAAATATGACTTAATTGGGACTTTTGACCAACATATGTTGGGCTAACATATATATCACATTATCAATATGTGGTATCTTTACTATAAATACTAATATGCATTGAGTAAAACAGTATTAATGTAATATTAGGAGTTACATAGCCTAAATTGGCCTACGACTTTTTCTAAACTTGTTCACTTCTGCTAAGTATGCCATAACACATTGCCTTAGCTGAAGTAAGTTTTGGCTTAGGTAGATAGGAAAACTGTTAGGATCACAATGTGTAAGTGTTTACTATAGCAACTGGCAGGGAGTTAAATGCTCACAAGCTACTACACCTCTACCCCGATATAACGCGACCCGATATAACACGAATTCGGATATAACGCGGTAAAGCAGTGCTCCGGGGGGGAGCGGGGCTGCACACCCCCTGCGGATCAAAGCAAGTTCGATATAACGCAGTTTCACCTATAACGTGGTAAGATTTTTTGGCTCCCGAGGACAGTGTTATATTGGGGTAGAGGTGTACTGGTATGTCCCAAAGGACAAGATATGACTGTTCTATGCTGGTACAAACCAAAAAGGTGCCTTTATTTTCCCTGGTACCTGGAGTGTATGTGTGTTCAGAACAAAGAGATTAAGGGTGCACCATGGTACCAAAATAACAAGTTAGAAAGTTGATTGGTTAAATGTAGCTTCAGATGTTGTACACAGTTCCCCTTTGCTTGTAGACAGGTAGGATATAAAAAGATGGCTTTAGCAGTGTAACTTTGGGAGCACACCTTTCCTGTAAGGTGAAGGTGAAAATGCTGCACAAGGTACTATATTGAACCTTTTCCCTGTGCTATATTATTATTGATTTTAGCAATAAGCCTCACTGATATTGGTTATTTGGTCTCTTAAATGTATTTCAGAATGAACCAATGTGTGGTCAAGCAACTGGCCGTATGATTTAACAGGGACTGCCTATGGAGTCTGGCCCTGAGGAATCTTGGAGACATCTGTGTGGTAGCAGTTGGTGAATAAAGACTTTTTTTTATGGGAATCACTGTATATCTTGTAAAATACCTATTAAAACAATCCAGGGGACTTTTCCCTTCCGATTATACTTATTAGGGTAAATCAGTCTGGGTTGTAAAATCTTTTTAAACGGGCTTATCAAATGCTAGATTATTTGCTTGTTATGGTGACTATTGATTCTCTTCTAATAAC
Source organism: Malaclemys terrapin pileata (assembly GCF_027887155.1). Lineage (NCBI taxonomy): Eukaryota > Metazoa > Chordata > Testudines > Emydidae > Malaclemys > Malaclemys terrapin. Next base: position 92,900,383 of record NC_071511.1, on the reverse strand, counting down.
TCTTAGCATGATACTTGTTTGGTTGAAAAGGATTGTTTGGCTCCATACGAGCCATATTATGTAGTCCTGTTTTTGAGCCTCACAATGGAGTTGGCCTAAACTTTGTGGCTATCACAACTAATGCTCATCTGAATACAAAACATTAGCATACACAAGCATTATCCTTTGTCAGAGAACTCTTTGCGCAAAGACCAGTACACATTAAGATGAGACTATCCATTTTGGTTAAATCTGTTTATTTCTTCCTGTCCTCTGCCTGTTTCTTTTCATTTGTCTCCTGAAACACCAAGAGCTATTGCTAGAGGGATTTTAGACTACTTAAAGAAAGAGGTAATGACTGCAGTGATTCCATTTCTGGTGAGATCAGACCAAGAGCTGGAAATCCTGGCAAGACCTTGTTCTTGTTGCAGTCATCAACCTCTTTGGGCCTTTATTACTACTAAAGAGGCATAAGATTTATACGATCTGAAGAGAAACCAAAGTAAGGTGGGAATCATAAATGTTTCATCCTTAGCTTACCTGAGTTGGAAGTAGGTGAGGGAGAATTACCTGAAGCATTGGCAGCTAGAAAAGCTGATGTATATCTGTACTTCTTTGGATGGAGCATTTCTAGAACTTTCTGTTCCTGAGGCTTCTTAGGGCTTTTCTTTTAGCTCAAGTTATAACTTGAGTTTTGCCCCTTCTCTGCACCCAGAAATCTCTAGCTTGAGTTGAGTAGTGCTTTGAATTGAGTGGCTAGCTAGCCAGTGGGGATGGGTTGGAGCTTGAGTGCTGCTGACCTGGAGCTAGTAATACAGTGAGGATGCAGCCACTCAATGTATAAGTCATAACTGCTAATCCTGTCACGCTGCTGCTAATCAAACCCATGTAGATGTTTCTCAGGAGGTGCCTTCTCAGCACAGTTAGTTATAACTCTGTCCATACACAAAAATCTCTAGCTCAAGTTAAGTGATGCTTTAAGCTTGAGCTAGTTGGCCCACTGGTAGGGCCTTACTAAATTTGCAGTCCATTTTGATCAATTTCACGTCTGGAAGGTTTTTAAATGGGTGAATTTCACGTTTTCAGATGTGTGTGTCTGAAATTTCGTAGTGTTGTAACCCCAGTGGCCGGGCAGGGAAAGAAATAGTCCTGTCCCTCTCCAGGTAGAGGTGCCCCCAGCCCTGCCCCTTTCCCGCCCCTCCAATAGCTAGATTTCATGGGGGAGGTCTGATTTAACGGTCCATGACGTGTTTTTCACAGCCTTGAATTTTGGTAAGACCCTACCCACTGTGGGTGTAGTGGGTGGATTGAAGCTGAAGTAATGCAGTGGGGATGCAACAGTTTGATTTATAACAACTCATCATCTGTTAATCCAATCACTGTATTGCTAATCAAATCACTTTGTGTAACTCCAGTGTGATTGATCATTCTAACTCAAGCTAACTTGGAATGAAGACAAGCCCCGAATGAGTTTTTGCAGGATTGGGGCCTACACCCTGGCCTACACAACATATTGATCCAATTTAACTAAAAGTGTATTTAAAAAGAGTTAATCAAAGTGCTGCAAATTCCTATATAGACGCCTTTCTCCTTTCTGCAAAATTCTGTTTGTTTTCCTAATTTTCCCCCTTCTTTCCCTCACCTATTTGTTTTGACCATGTGTTGCATCCTGTCTGACGTCTAGACTGTAAGCTCTGTGGGCAGGGACTATCTTCTTTATTATCCATCTGTATAGTGGTAGCACAACAGGGCCCTGACTGGAATTTCTAGATGCTGTCATAATACTACCAAGACATTTCAAGCTCATTTTAAATAACTATATTAATAGATTCATAGATTCCAAGGCCAGAAGGGACCATTGTGATAATCTAATCTGACCTCTTTTGTGTAGCACAGGACACAAAACTTGCCCAAAATAATTCCTAGACAGATCTTTTAGAAAAACATCCAATCTTTTTTTAAAAATAGTCAGTGATGGAGAATCCACCATGACCCTTGGAAATTGTTTCACTGGTTAGTTATTCATATTGTTAAAAATGTATGCCTTTTAGTTTGAATTTGTTTAGCTTCAGGTTCTAGCCATTGGATATATCATTATCTGTTAGGCCTGGGTCTAGACTCCACAGTTAGGCAGCTTACATCGATCTAACTCTGTAAGTGTCTACACTAAACTGTAGCTCCCACCGGAGTAACTTGCCCACGACATCTATTTAGTAACTCCACTTCTGCAAGAGACGTAGCGCTTAAGTCGATTTAGTTAGGTCGATGCAGTGTCAGTATAGACTCTGTATTGCTTACATCAAATGTTGCTGCCTTTCAGCTCCCACAGTGCCTCACACTGTCGATTAAATCAGTGCAAGTGCTCTCGTTTGGATGCACGGCACCAACACAAGGAGCATAGTGTGGACATGTTAAACTGATTCAATTACTCCCTGGCCCCCATCCTCCTTTTCTTTCCTTCCACATTTGCCATACACTTGGCGCCAGGGGAGGGGATCAATATGGAGGACAGCATGAGGCACAGTTTCCCTACCCCGCTGCTCATAGGGTCTGATTGCATGGGCCACCCAGCTATGGAGTTGTCCAAACTATTCCTGAACTGCAGCACAGGGTACCATGGACGGGGCGTGGTACAGGTGCAGCCAGAGCCTGTACTCCTGTGGCTATTAATGATAGCGGCGGCTCAGACAGTTCCTTCTGCTAAGCTCTGTCCTCCTCCCTTAGCCTCCATTCCTGGTCCAGGAGCTGCAAAGCAAATGCCTGCTCCCTCACAGCAGCCTTGTCCTCAAGCTGTGCAGCTAGCCTGAGCCTTGCCTCTTGCCATGCCTTTCCACTAGCCCGAAGTCCCTCTGTCTTTGGCAGGGCCGGCTCCAGGCACCAGCCCAGCAAGCAGGTGCTCGGGCCAGCCAACGGAGAGGGGTGGCACGTCTGGCTCTTCGGCAGCAATTCGGCAGCGGGTCCCTCACTCCCTCTTGGAGCGAAGGACCAGCTGCCAAATTGCCGCTGAAGACTGAAGTGGCGGCAGTAGAGCTGCGCTGAAGTGCCGCAGATCACGATCGGGGCTTTTTTTTTTTTCTTTTCTTTTTGCTGCTTGGGGCGGCAAAAACCCTGGAGCCAGCCCTGGTCTTTGGTACTGGACCTGCTTCTTGGCCCTGTCCAGAACTTTAGCCATCATTTCATCACACAAACGCTCTTTCTTGGAATGGTTTGTGAAGGTCCATTGGCCCAGGCTTCTGCTGCAGTGTGGGTGAGTTGTAGAGGTACTGCAGTCTGTAGAGTTGAGGGGCCTGCAATAGGTCAAGATATAGCTCACGTAGCTCAGTGCAGGAGCACAGAAAAAATCCTTGTGGAATTTGAAGGATATAAAATATTACTTTTCCAGACTGAACTTCAGTATTTCGTGAGAGGGACCCAGCCGGGTAAATTGCAGCAAAAGAAGTGCAGAGACAAGGGTAAATTTTAAAAAAATCTTAGCTGCTTTTTTTGTTTTGTTTTTTTTCCTAAAAATTTCAGAACAACTTGGGGGCAGTCGGTGGCTGTGCTACAGAAGTTGCTCCATCATTTCATATGAGGTTTCATTTCCACATTTTGGAGGACGTAACATTCTGCCTGACTGGCAAAGGGAGATGTTATTCCAAGCTGCCGCTGGGAAACCAGCAGTGTATGCAGCTGAAAGTAGTCAAACATGTAGTGACTGAACAGTACATTTACAAGTGGAGTGGGCGGGGCAGCTTCTGAGGTGAGCCTGGAAAATGCAGCCTTACCTGAAACATGACTATCTATCCGGAGTTCCTGCTAGACGAAAAGTTTGATAGTGGATATATGTTCCTATATTAATAAACATGAAAATGGAGCTAGAAACTGACCAGGCTCTGAGACAGCTTCTGTCCCTTCTGTTTCTGGTTACGTGATGGGCTGTTCCTCAGAGGGGCATGGAAAAGCTCCTCTGAGTAAGGCCCCGGGTTATGCTTCAGCTGCTCCTGTGGCAAAGCCTGCTATGGGACCAGTGTCAGCAGCAGAGTCCCTTCACTGGCCTCATTAGGCGCTGGCTCCCATCTGTCCCCATGCTGGATTCTGGGGTCAGCAGGTCCTCATTCAGGCTGACCAAGACATCATGGACCACTATTGGCTCTGCGCTCAGCGCAGTACCCAGCACCTAGTCAAACTCCTTATAAAATGGGCATGATGTCGTTGAGTTGACCAAGGTGTGGTTGTGGTCCCTCATTTTCCAGTACTTGGTCTTGAGCAGCTTAATTTGTTCCCTATAGTGGTCACTGGTCTGGTAAAAAGTTACCAGCTTCTTCATTCTTTGCTGGTATGCATGGTCATTCCTGGTACTCTTACTAAAATCCACTGTTGTACTGATCTCGCACCAGAGATTAATCAAAATCTGGGTGTGCTCCTGTGACCATGAAGCGGCATGCTTTGCACAGGACTTCTTCTGCTTGGTTTCTGTTACAAATGCAGAAGATTCTCTGAAGGTGTGTTTGCAGCTCTGGGGTCAGAAAACAATGGAAAGGTTAACCCGGATTTAACGAGCTGCTGCATTTAGTGCAGCCTGCACTACAACAAGGACACCATACTGCTGGATGTTTTCAGATTAGGCAGTATTCAAAACCTAGGACCTGGTGATCAGTGGCCAGGTAACTGGGGTTTCTACCCTAATTTCTGCAAAAAGTCTAATTTGAGTAATTAAGTTTGCCTGCCTAAAGATTCTCCTCATAGCTTATTTGCTTTCTGTCCTAAATTGTTGTACAGCATGGTTGTGAACTGTAGTTCTGTTTTATAAAGTACTTCAGGAACATTCTGAATGAGAAGTACTATCCAGCTACATCATCCATATGTTTTGTTCTCCCCATCACAAAAGCGCACTAGTTTGTCATAGGGTTGCTTATATGTACTTGGAGTTTCATGCCTTTTTAAGAAAATAAGAGTGTATTGAAAAAATAGCTGAAAGAATCAGTGTTGAAGGGGGAAAAAAAAGAATTACAGGGACTTTAAAAATAAGAAAAAACAAAAAACAAAAAACAACTTTTAACACACAAGTAGGCCGGGTGCTGGAACCATTTGTATAGTGGGGATGCTGAGAGCCATTGAACCAAACTGTAAACCTCATATATAATGGGAACCACTTGAAGCCAGGGGGTGTGGCAGCACCCCTAGTTCCAGCAGCTATAGAAGTAGGTCATATTTTTGGATCTATCAGACATGATGATATCACAAATTAAAAACACAATTTAGTTTATAATGTAATTCATATAGATTACAACTAGTACTTACGGGTGTTTTTACTAACATCATGATAAATTAATTCAATAGCTTGGGTTTGCTGAGGGTATAGCATAAAAGGTAGCAGCTGAGTTTCAGTTTCCTACCTAAATAACCTAAAGCACAAATGAAATTATAGAAACTACCTCAGTCTGGTTCACTTCAAAATAGCGTACACTATGCTGAAATGAAAGCTTAGGTTTTTTTGGCATCTGCGTTCAACTGAAACCGTTTGGTGCATTTGTCATCCTATTATATGTAACACAGAGGGTCTTGCATTTTCCATCTGTACACACTTGAAAATGGTCCAACTGTCTTGAGTATAGTGACTTGTGTTTAATGGCATACGAAGCTTACAGGATTGTATAAAGAAAGTGCTTAAAAAACAAGATGGATTCAATTTTTTTAAATGAGATTTTATTATTTAATTTTTTAAAAAAAGCTGTTTAAAATGAAATCTGAATTTTATACAAAACATGTTAATGTCTAAACTTATTGTAATCTCTTAAACTATTTAAATAAAAAAATACACTGAGTCCATGAGGATTTATCAAAGAAGTTGAGTTAAAGGCTGCTTTTCCATATACAGAAAGGACCAGGAAAGACATCTAACTTTTGAGGTCAAGCTTTGTAAATGTGGCACAATAGGTCAGCCTAAGTAATTTAGGAGACTGTCTCATTTTCAAGAGATTTAGGTCAGACTAGGAATTTAAGCTCCAATCACTTTAATTGAGGCATATTTGAAAATTTTCCCAAGCTGCCCTGAATAATTAGTTCAATTCACTGACTACAGTTAATTTCTGTGTTTAATAAATAATTTAGTTGTGAATGTGAAACATGTTTTGGATACATAAACTTCTTTTATTAAAACATTTAAGGTTGTTTTTCTTTAAAAAATAAACATTTTATATTGTTGATAAATTGTATAGTCAATTGCTTGACCACACTTTGGTTTGTTATGAAATATACTTAAAAGACCAAATAAATAACATCAGTCAGTTTTAGTAATATGGTACAGGAAAAAGTTCTATATGATACCCCAGTTTCTGAAGATCAGTTCCATGCAGCAATATAACGTTCACCTTATACAGGTGTGTGCTTTCCATAATTACATCTTTTAAGCCATCTTTTTATATTCAACATGTTTACCAATAAAAGGTATTATATATGTCACCTAAAACTGGATTTAATTAATTTGCTTTTGACTTTGTTTCTGGTACCCTGGTGTGCCCCCCCCCCCTTTGTTTTTGTTTGTTTTGTTTTGAACCCATCCATTCTAGGTCATGAAGCACCCTTAACTTTGTTCTGAGCACATGCATTCCAGGTATTACGGGGCATGAAGACACCTTTTATGCATATATCAGGATAAACTGATTTTTGAGGGTAACTCTGTTTCTGTTGCTTTGAGGAAACAGTTATATGCCTTGATATTAACAGTTTTCCTGTTTACTTAAATCAAAGCTTACTTCAGCTAATGCAAGGCATTATGGGATACTTAGCATAAGTGAACAGGATTATAATAAAGGTACAAGCCAATTTGAGCTATATAAATGCCATATTAATACTTGATAATATGCATACTTAAAGGCTTGGAATATAAATTGTGAGTAGTATTCTCAGCATGATATATTTGTATGTTAGTTAACAGGTGCCCACTTGTCGCCTTGGTGATCATTCAAGGTGACACCTTTGCCAGATTGATATATGAAGCAGTGGTGAGGGCCTTTATATGTGATTTAAAGCATTTTAACAAACTGCATAAGCAACGAAGCATAATCAGTACAGGTAAAACTAATACCCCTTGTAACACAAGCAACACTTTCAATGTCACCTCTATCCAGGTGTGGGAAATCAATATTTCAAGATCCCCTCATGAATAAGGTTATTCCAGGCTTGTTCTGCTTTGTGCATGTTATTGCTAATTTGACCCATGTGTGTCTTTTTTTCTGTTTAGTAGTGTTTTTAAATTTAAAGTAAGTGGGTTAATATGTACATTAAAAACTTGGAGATAACTTTCAATTTCATTCTGGTATTGGAGCTCTGTGGGTAATAGAGTCGGTTTGAAAAACTGGGGTAGGCATTATTATAGTGTGTCCCACAGTGCTACATAAATGGGGAGTAAAACAGAAATTTGGAGTAATGGCATTACAAGTGAGGCTTCCATATAATGTTTCTACACAATACGGCCTAATCTTGTTATAAGTTACTTTGCTGCTGATTGTTGCCCTTTGGTAAGCTTTACTAGGCAGGAGGGGCTAGCTCAGGGGTCTGCAACCTTTCAGAAGTGGTGTGCCGAGTTTTCATTTATTCACTCTAATTTAAGGTTTTGCGTGCCAGTAATACATTTTAACGTTTTTAGAAGGTCTCTTTCTATAAGTCTATAATATATAACTAAACTATTGTTGTATGTAAAGTAAATAAGGTTTTTAGAATGTTTAAGAAGCTTCATGTAAAATTAAATTAAAATGCAGAGCCCCCCGGACCGGTGGCCAGGACCCGGGCAGTGTGAGTGCCACTGAAAATCAGCTCGCGTGCCGCAGGTTGCCTACCCCGGGCTAGCTTCTGTGCTTCATTGTATTGGGCTGAACCATTGTGACCACACGCTGGAGTTGTGGTGTCAAAACCAACTCTGGCTTAACAAGTTGTGTGCAGTGCCCTTGAGGTTTGCATTGCTGTGTGGTACACCACTAGTTTACATAGATGCAGTTATTCGTTATAGATGTCTTCCAGATAACCTACTGAATGGTTGGTAACCAATTTATCAGATATTGCTGTTAGGATCCAATCTTGGTATTAAGTTACCATCTTAATGCAGCTTGTCATAAATAAGCACCATATCATTCACCATTTTCTAACATACTAAAACGTACAATTAATAAGAATCTGAAAATATTAAGCTGTATAATTGCTTAAATAAATGTAAATAGTTACAGTGTACCCTTCTAGGTAGCAAAAAGCTATAGCAAATCTAGTGTCATGGCTTTATTTAGTTGTATTTCAACATGTTTTAATGGTTATATCAACTAGAGAGGCTGCACCTTTGTTTAGAAAATAACTGAAGTACAAATGGAAAACTTCGTTTAAATTGAGGCTTTCCACTTGGCGGTTTAAATCATGATTTAAAGTGGTGATTTAAACTGCCTTGATATAAATCAATATACCCTGTTCAGACCCAAATTAGTGCAACTGACCTGTTCTGGACATCAGAAAATTATAACCTCTCCTGTCTCCTTATCTTAGATACAATATACAGTCATGGGCATACAAATCAGCCCTACAAACCTTTACACTCATGTTTAATTTCAAGAATCTGAGTAGTCCCTTGAATTTAAGCACATGCATAAGTGTGTGTAGGACTGGGGCCTTAGTATGCTAATAAAGTGTTCCATGCTGTCAAGGCTTCTTCCCCACTCTGAACTTTAGGGTACAGATGTGGGGGCCTGCATGAAACTTCTAAGCTTAACTACCAGCTTAGATCTGGTCCGCTGCCACCACTCCCAATGTGCTAATTCCCTTCCCTGGGTAGCCTTGAGAGACTCTTCACCAATTCCCTGGTGAATACAGATCCAAACCCCTTGGATCTTAAAACAAGGAGAAATTAACCATCCTTCCTCCTTTCTCCCACCAACTCCTGGTGGATCAAGATCCAACCCCCTTGGATCTAAAAACAAGGAAAAATCAATCAGGTTCTTAAAAAGAAGGCTTTTAATTAAAGAAAAAGGTAAAAATCATCTCTGTAAAATCAGGATGGAAAATAACTTTACAGGGTAATCAAACTTAAAGAGCCCAGAGGACCCCCCCCTCTAGCCTTAGGTTCAAAGTTACAGCAAACAGAGGTAAACACCCTAGCAAAAGGTACATTTACAAGTTGAGAAAACAAAGATAAAACTAACATGCCTTGCCTGGCTGTACTTAAGTTTGAAATATGAGAGACTTGTTCAGAAAGATTTGGAGAGTCTGGATTGATGTCTGGTCCCTCTTAGTCCCAGGAGCGAACTCCCACCAAAACAAAGAGCACAAACAAAAGCCTTCCCCCCCCCCCCCCCCCGCCAAGATTTGAAAGTATCTTGTCTCCTTATTGGTCCTTTGGGTCAGGTGTCAGCCAGGTTACCTGAGCTTCTTAACCCTTTGCAGGTAGAAGGATTTTGGAGTCTCTGGCCAGGAGGGATTTTATAGTACTGTACACAGGAGGGCTGTTGCCCTTCCCTTTATAGTTATGACACATGCAGTAGCATCACGATAGTTAAATTTGCTCCCAGATTTTTATTTTAAATTTTTATAAAACCTGGTTTGACTCAGAGAATTAATTCCAAAAGCTTCTCGTAATTTAGGAACTGCTCAGATTTTCTAGGACATTTGACGGGAAAAAACCCCAATTGAGGTTGGTTCTAGCTATGTTTTGTATGTATTAGGTTTGTGTTTTGAATGTTGACATAGTGATGTAGACACAATGGTAGAGGGTTCTGGATCACACAATGTACCAGAAGTAGTGCTTACTTCAACACTCTAGGACTTCAGAAGATGCAGTTGAAACCCACCATACCAGCTTGGCTCTTAATTCCCTTCTAGGGGCTAGGTCAGAAGAGCTATTGGATGTGGTCCTTCAGTTTTAGCACTAAGTCCATGCTTTTGTATCCGGAGATTGCAGGTTCAATCTTTATAGATGTATATGGGGTTATGAATGATAGTCAACCTCTGGTTCTTTGGGGGTAAACTTCCCTGGTGGGCATTTTGTAACTCATACTAGCATAATGTGTCTGTCTGCCCCCATACTCCAGTGTGACACACATACCATGTGAGACAATATCTGTAGCTGGGTCATTTGAGGGGGAATAATCTCTGGGCTTCTGGGTTTAACAACATGTGTTTCCACTGCATGAGTTGAAGGACTAGGGGTAGGCAACCTATGGCAGGTGAGCTGATTTTCAGTGGCACTCACACTGCCTGGGTCCTGGCCACTGGTCCAGGGGTCTCTGCATTTTAATTTAATTTTAAATGAAGCTTCTTAAACATTTTAAAAACCTTATTTACTTTACATACAACAATATTTCAGTTATATATTATAGACTTATGGAAAGAGACCTCCTAAAATTTTAAAATGTATTACTGGCTCGTGAAACCTTAAATTAGAGTGAATAAATGAAGACTCGGCACACCACTTCTGAAAGGTTGCTAACCCCTGGACTAGAGCCTCAATATGTAGGGTTGCTAGGCTTTCACTTCCATTGCTGACGCTTTCCAAAAAGCAGTAAATTCCCTGAGTTTATCCAACTCATTGTGACATAAAACCTTAACGGTGATCTCAACAGTATTAAATTAGAATAGTTTTGCAGCTGAATGGACTGTGACAATCAGAATATGAGGTCACTATTGAGGTTTTACATAAGAGAGTGAGTTGGATTAAGATGGATTATGGATTGCTTTCTGTATCTGTTGGAAATGGAAGTGAATACTTTCTGCAGCATCCAGTGTTAGCAGCAGCATTGTAGGCAATGTGAAAGTGGCAAGGAATGCTGCACACTTGTCCCTTAATTTGTTTGCATGCTTTGAAGGAGTTGAATAGAAGGGGTTGGGTCCTGATGCAGCCTCAACTGTCACTAAACATAATTTTTGTTTGTTTATATGATGGATCACATTCTGCTCCCATTTACATTAGTGTGAGTCTAGAACAACTCCATTGTCTTCCATAGAATTGTTCCAGAATTTATGGACTTAACTGGGGGCAGGATTTTATATGCATGGCTTGTGTCAGTTTGTCATAGCCCTGGTATTTATTACCAGTTTCAATACAGGTTGCCTCCGGTAACAATAACTGCCTAAAAAAAGGTAGGGGAAAGCCAATGAGTGCCATAAGTGAAAACATGGATTTTTTTATAAACATATATTAGTTTAGTTTATCCTTCTAAAAAGGGATTGAGGTTTTCAAGTAAGGCCAGGGCTAGTGTTTTTAGAATGGTCTACCTGTGATGAATATTTATTCTCAGTTGTTTATTTTTTGAGGGACATGAAATAATAATTGCTGCTCTTGAAGGCTTTTTTGTAAACTTTCTGAAGATTTTGCTTTATTTATTAAAACTTTTAATTAAAGCACAGAACTTCTAAATGACTGTTCACATTTAAATTTGAGTACACAGAGAGACCTGGGTAAAATGTTTAAAATGTCTCTCAGCTTTATTTTTACTGTTAAATACAAATCTTAAAAATACATATACTGACAAGAATGAACTAGTGCCCCAGTATTTTCACCTTAGGGACCTGATACTACAGTCACTGATTGAGTGGGCAGGGTAGAGCCTTGCAAGCCAACCCAAATCTGTCAGGAGCCAACTACAAGTGTCAGGTTCAAGGTCAGGTCTGAAACTGACTTGGTAATCTTGGTTAGGATCAGCTGTGCTCAGGTCTGGTTGGGTCTGGGTTGGGTTTAAAATTAGGCTCAAGCAGACCTCTAGGTCATGTTCCTGTTGACTCTGTTGGGACTCTGTGTGGGCATAAGAGTCAGTACAGTTCTAGTTGCAGGATCTGAACCTGGGAATGCAATTACTGGATTTGTGAATGCAAATGTAGGATTTGGTGGGTGTATGTGCATTTTTATTGGTAGACACATAACCACCAATAAAATGTTGATTCTTGCTTTACCACAGCAATCTTACTGGCTTCAGTTTGTATGGATTCTTCATGTAGTTTTTATTAACCCCTCCAAACTCCCCCCCCCCTCCAAATTATTAGAGTTATTCTTATGATAAAATTGAATGGTACGATAAAAATGAGCCAGCATGACTTGGCATGACAGTTCCTGGCATGCCTTCTGGTGAAGTTTTAAGAAGGGGTATTTTGACATGTATTCTTGCTAGCTTTTTTCTCCTTTAGACAAGAAATCATCAGATGCCAAGTAAGGTTTTCACAAGGTGGATTATTTTATATACTGAACATTTTATTGCTAAAGCAGTATTGTTAAAACAGCTGTTCTGATTGCTATGATTTATGTTGGCAGGGTGAGGGCAGCACTGTTCCCCTTGGATGGCTGTCTGTTGAAGTAAGATCTCTTTGGACACCTCTCAGTGTTAATTTTTCAATAAGGGAAAGGAGCAGAACTATTCAAGAATCTGGGATAATTCTTGCCTTCCTTTTAAGCTTGAATGTGACTAATGATTATGTTGTGTATGCATTGCATATCAATGACCAGTTTTTAAATAGGGCAGTAAATATAAATACTTTCATAATGTGGTGTTGCAAATGTCCCCATGTTATATATAGGGGTCAGATTCTGCTCTAATTAAAGTCAGTGAAGATTTGACATTGAATTCATTGTGAGTGTGTTGGGTCCAGTACACTGAAGGCTTCATACTCTGCAAAGAATCACAAAATTCATAAATAAGCCTATGATCTTAGTTACCTTCTCAGGCAAGATGCTGCAAATGTTAAGTTTGAGTTGTGCTAAATGTTACAACTATTTTTCAAAGCAATATTCTGATTAGTTTCTGGGCTTAAAGTGCTCTTGTGGGTTGTTTAGGAACAGATTGTAATTCTTGATGGGGCTCACACAAAGGGAGAACTCTGTGGAATTAATAAGAAGGTAGAAAGGGAATTTATGAATATGTTTAAGTACTGGAAAAAAAGGTATGTAATCTTGAAAACACAGTTATTTTTGTGTACAGATAAGAAATGGCTGTAGTTCCATCTAGAAGTACTTTAATGGGATGTCTCAAGATCTGGTTTGGGGCAGATTGTTCTTTCTTACTGATATATGAACATTATCTTTTAGGGATAAGGGTTGCCTTAAATGTTGTCCTTATTGCTGGTGGGATGTTTCATACTTTTATTGTTGTTGTTATAAAACAAACTTTATTGCACAGTGACTTTAGTGAAGTAATTTCTTTTGCAATTAAGTTACAAATCATCTGGAGTCTCCATTCTTACATGCTTATGGGCAAATTCATAAAGGCCACTGTCAAAAGACAGTTACCAGCTAATGACGAAGTAAATGAAGATAGTTGATACTTAGTCTCTTTTAAAAATATGTATGTTTCTCTTTTCTTCATGCTTTTGCATGCTGCTTGACATCTTAAATTGTGCTTTAAGCACATACACCGCTACCTCGATATAACGCCACCCGATGTAACATGATTCGGCTAGAACGCGATAAAGCAGTGCTCCGGGGGGGCGGGGCTGTGCACTCCGGTGGATCAAAGCAAGTTCAATATAACGCGGTTTCACCTATAACACGGTAAGATTTTTGGCTCCCGAGGACAGCGTTCATAGACTCATAGACATTAAGGTCAGAAGGGACCATTATGATCATCTGGTCTGACCCCCTGCATGCTGCAGGCCGCAAGACCCTTCCCTGTACTCTACCGTTGAAGTCCCCAGTCCTGTGTTTTAGTGACTTCAATCGGCTGAGACCCTCCTGCTAGTGATCCCTGCCCCATGCTGCGGAGGAAGGCGAAAAACCTCCAGAGGCTCAGCCAATCTACCCTGGAGGAAAATTCCTTCCCGACCCCAAATATGGCGATCAGTAATACCCCGAGCATATAGGCAAGAGTCTCTAGCCTGACCCTTGTTGGCCATTATGTTGTTCATGTACCATTGCTTGGTTTTCCTTGGCTACTATGTTTTATCATTAAACCATTCCCTCCATAAACTTATCCAACTTAATCTTAAAACCAGACAGGTCCGTCGCCCCCACCGTTTCCCTCGGAAGGCCGTTCCAATATTTCACCCCTCTGACGGTCAGAAACCTTCGTCTAATTTCTAGCCTAAACTTCCCCCCGGCCAGTTTGTATCCATTCGTTCTCGTGTCCACATTAGTACTAAACTGGAATAATTCCTCTCCCTCCCTTGTATTAACCCCTCTGATATATTTAAAGATAGCAATCATATCCCCCCTCAGCCTTCGCTTTGTCAGACTAAACAACCCAAGCTCCTCTAATCTCTTTTCATACGACAGGTTTTCCATTCCTCTGATCATCTTAGTCGCCCTTCTCTGCACCCGTTCCAGTTTGAGTTCATCTTTTTTAAACATTGGAGACCAGAACTGCACACAGTACTCCAAATGAGGTCTCACCAGCGCCTTATACAACGGAAGCAGGACCTCCCTATCTCTACTAGATATACCTCGCCTAATACATCCCAAGACCGCATTGGCTTTTTTCACCGCCACGTCACATTGCCGACTCATAGTCATCCTGCGGTCCACAAGGACCCCTAGGTCCTTCTCCTCTTCCGTTACTTCTAACCAATGCGTCCCCATCTTGTAACTAAAATTGTTATTATTCGTCCCCAAGTGCATAACCTTACACTTTTTACTATTAAATTTCATCCTATTTCTAATACTCCAATTCACAAGCTCATTCAAGTCTCCCTGCAGAGTATCCCTATCCTCCTCCGAGTTTGCAACTCCTCCCACCTTCGTATCATCCGCAAACTTTATCAGCCCACTCTTGCAATCTGTCCCGAGGTCAGTTATAAATAGATTAAATAAGATGGGTCCCAAAACCGAACCTTGAGGCACTCCACTAGTAACCTCCCTCCAACCCGACAATTCACCCTTTAATACGACCCGCTGCATTCTCCCCATTAACCAATTCCCTATCCACCTCTGGATTTTCATATCGATCCCCATGTTTTTCATTTTAACCAATAGTTCCTCATGGGGTACTGTATCAAACGCTTTACTGAAATCCAGGTAAATTAGGTCCACCGCATTTCCCTTATCTAATAAGTCCGTTACTTTCTCAAAGAAGGAGATCAGATTCGTTTGGCACGATCTGCCCTTCGTAAAACCATGCTGTAATTTATCGCATTTGCCATTAACTTCAAGGTCCTCAACTAGTTTCTCTTTCAGAATCTTCTCCAGCACCTTGCACACTACTGATGTTAAACTAACAGGCCTATAGTTACCCGGGTCACTTTTTTTCCCTTTCTTGAAAATAGGAACCACATTGGCTATTCTCCAGTCTAACGGGACTACCCCCGAGTTTACAGATTCATTAAATATAGTCGCTAATGGGCCTGCTATTTCCCGCGCCAATTCCTTCAATATTCTCGGATGAAGATCGTCCGGTCCACCCGACTTAGTCCCATTGAGGCGTTCTAGTTTTGTTATATCGAGGTAGAGGTGTACTTACCTTCTTTGCTGAATGGCGTGCCAAGTGCTGTGGGTATAGAAGACTTCTACTTGGTGAAAACATATTTGTGCCATTTGCAAGGTTGCTTTGTTCATCTCTTTTTAAAAAAGTGTGTGATCTATACTATCACAGTAACACAGAGATGGTTGTAAATAATATTTGTATTTTTATAAAAAAGCATCAGTCACAAAATTACATTTCAGCAGTTTAGTTTAGTTTACTCAGATGGAAAAGGATAAAAATAAGCACATGCAGTAATAAATGTATACAGCTATTTTTGTATATGTTTAAATATATTTGTATCATATGTTCTTTGATATATACTGTGAACATTGTCATTTAATTTGATTTCTGAAGTTAACTTTTTGTGGTCTGTTTTCTGCTGCAAAGATTTTCCAAATGAAAAGGCAGTCAATCAGCTTCTCTATATTAAAGTTTCAGTGTAGGTTACTACAGAGGAGGAAACAGCTTTGTCTTAGTCATCAGTATGCAAACTATTTGTGCAATTCTGCATTTCTTACACTGAGACTATTTTGGTAAATTAGTCAACTTGAACAGGGATTGCAGAATCAGGCTCTCTATTAACATTTTTGCTAGTCTCACTATCCACTTCTATAGACATTAAATCACTTTCAATTGAAATGTAATAGCCGGTTAAAGTTGCAGTAGAACTTTGAAGAAATGGTGTATTCTGATGATGGAAAAATCAAAATCAGTATCTTCACAATTTCTGAGAGGTATGATGATCTGTAAACTAAATACAACTGATCAATGCTTACTTACCAAATGTTTTTATTTGTGCTTACAATCTGTAGTTAGGATTATCATATTGTTTGCAGTTATGGCACCAGTGTCTTCTGTACAACAGATTGCTGTTTCATGGGGTTTATAAAGTACCTGAACTATTAATAATTCTGTGCATATGGTCTGAAGACGGAAGTAAACATTTTCATGATATTAAAACAGCGTTATTAATATATACTGAAGTTATACAATTAAAAGTTCCAAAAAGGATAGGTTCATTTGTTTCAGATATTTGTATCAGTAAGTCAAAAGACTGTTCTATCTTGGAAAGATGTTTAAAATAGTAGGGACTAGTGCACTTGTGTACATAAGGGGACGGGAAAAATTACTAAGTTACCAAGTTACTTTGTTCAGAACCAGTTTTACTCTTTCCAGAGCCTTGCCTCATGGGGTTAATTGGTTACAGGTAGTTAGTTCATAAAGTGACTCATCTCCACATCAGTGTAGAATAGAATCTTCTCAGTGTAGGAGTTGAAATATTTCTCAGACAGCTACTGGCTTGAGAACTAACTCTACTAGTCTCAGTGAAAAATTCTTGCACAGCCACTCCCTCTTTCCTCCCCATATCACGTAATAGGGTCCTCTTCACTGCTACAAGTTGCAGTGTCTGCCTACTTTGTTTTCTTCCTTCCAGTAGGCCTTGCCAGGTGTCTCTTCCTGGCATAGGGTAGAAGAGGGTGCTGCCATCACTGTTCTTTGTCAGCTGTAAGGGGTCTCTGCTTCTTAGCCCTGGTCTACACTACAAGTTTAGGTTGAGTTTAGCAGAGTTAGATTGATTTAACCCTACACCCGTCCACACGACGAAGCCATTTTTGTCGACTTAAAGGGCTCTTAAAATCAATTTCTGTACTCCTCCCCGACGAGGGGATTAGCGCTGAAATCGACCCTGCTGGGTCGACTTTGGGGTAATGTGGATGCAATTCGATGGCCTCTGGGAGCTATCCAAGAGTGCTCCATTGTGACCACTCTGGACAGCACTCTCAACTCAGATGCACTGGCCAGGTAGACAGCAAAAGCCCCGCGAACTTTTTAATTTCATGTCCTGTTTGGCCAGCGTAGTGAGCTGATCAGCACAGGTGACCATGCAGAGCTCATCAGCACTGGTGACCATGGAGTCCCAGAATCGCAAAAGAGCTCCAGCCTGGACCAAATGGGAGGTACCGCATCTGATCGCTGTATGGGGAGATAAATCCGTGCTATCCGAACTCCGTTTCAAAAGATGAAATGCCGGAATATTTGAAAAAATCTCCAAGGGCATGAAGGACAGAGGTTATAACAGGGACCCGCAGCAGTGCTGCGTGAAGCCTACCAAAGAGGCAAATGGCTGCTCCGGGTCAGAGCTCCAAACATGGCGCTTCTATGATGCCACTCTAGGGGTGCCCCTACAACTACCCCACCCCTGTGCTTCCCTCCTCCCCCACCCCTCCCAGGCTACCTTGGCAGTTATCCCCCCATTTGTGTGACGAATTAATAAAGAATGCATGAATTTGAAAGAACAATGACTTTATTGCCTCTGCAAGCGGAGATCAAAGGGGGGAGGGGAGGGAGGTTGGCTTACAGGGAAGTAGAGTGAACCAAGGGGGCGGGTTTTCATCAAGGAGAAACAAACAGAACTTTCACACTGTAGCCTGGCCAGTCATGAAACTGGTTTTCAAAGCTTCTCTGATGCACAGCGCGCCCTGCTGTGCTCTTCAAACCGCCCTGGTGTCTGGCTGTGTGTAATCTGTGGCCAGGTGATTTGCCTCAACCTCCCACCTTACGTCTCCCCCTTACACTCACAGATATTGTGGAGCACACAGCAAGCATTAATAACGATGGGAATATTGGTTTTGCTGAGGTCTAACCGAGTCAGTAAACTGCGCCAGTGAGCTTTTAAACATCCAAAGGCACATTCTACCACCATTCTGCAGTTGCTCAGCCTGTAGTTGAACTGCTCCTTACTACTGTCCAGGCTTCACGAGCCATGGGAGCAAGGGGTAGGCTGGGGTAGGTGTGACCGCGAGTTAGTGCCGACTGGGAGAGCAGCCTGAGGCAGAAGCCTCCAGCTGGCATGATATTCCAGGCAGGACTGAATCACCATTGGACGAAACTTAAAGAAGAGAATGACCTGGAGTCATTCCCATTTTTGTCCAGGTGCCCCCGACCGACCTCATCGAGGCCAGCCAGGAGCACCCACGGGCCGCCGCCGACGGCTAGCAGTCATATTGTACTGTCTGCCGTCTGCAAGGCAAGGCAAGGGGATGCTTCTGTGTAGCACTGCAGTACCGTGTCTGCCAGCAGCACCCAGGAGACATACTGTGACAGTGAGCTGAGCGGGCTCCATGCTTGCCATGGTATGTCGTCTGCACGGGTAACCCAGGAAAAAAGGCGATAAATGATTTTTTGCTGTAGCTTTCACGGAGGGAGGGAGGTGGGGCCTGACGGCATGTACCCAGAACCACTCGCGACAATGTTTTTGCCCCATCAGGCATTGGGAGCTCAATCCAGAATTCCAATGGGCGGCGGAGACTGCGGGAGCTGTGGGATAGCTACCATAGTGCAACATTCCGAAAGTCGACCCTAGCCTCGGTACTGTGAACGCACACTGCTGACTTAATGTGCTTAGTGGGGAGACACAGAATCGACTGTAATAAATTGATTTCTAAAAAAACGACTTCTATTAAATCAACCTAATTTCGTAGTGTAGACATACCCTTAGTTCCACCCTTAGACACAGAGCTGGAGCATGATGGAGAGAAGTTGTGAGGCAGACACACCTCCTGTGCATCTTTTGGTGAGAGGAATTTAGCCTTGCAAACTGCTTCCTTCCTGCCTGTGTATAAAAGCAAACTATAAGGGGGAGGTAAGCTAACACATCAAAAACAGTTGAACTGTACAGATTGTCCAAGGGAATCTGGTTAAAAAAGATGGAGTAAAAATAAAAAACCAAATTCTGTCCCTAAGGTAATACATAACTATTAAACAGATTTCAATGGGGAATATATACACACATCTTCAAGCAGAATATTTGGTTCAAAAAGCTTAATTCTTTTTTTATCTTTCACCTTTTGTGTCTGACATTCAAGTTGTTTCTTTAGGCTTCCTGAAAGTTGTTTCATTCACAGTAAGATATTACTATTATTAAATCTTTAAAAGGATCACTTTCTTTTCCTGTTGGGTGGTGTACTCCAGTGGTGGGCAATCTGCGGCCCATCTTGGTAATCCGCTGGCGAGCTGCCGGACAGTTTGTTTACAGTTGCATGGCTGCCCATAGCTCCCAGTGGCCGTGGTTCTGGCCAATGGGAGCTGTGGGAAGCGGCGCAGGGCTCTCAGTTACAAACCAAGGGCCTCAGACTTAGGAACATATTGAATGATTTCATTGTCTTAGAGGGACAAGGTGGCTCAGGTAATATCTTTTATTGGACCCAACTTCTACTCCTGCAGGAATTCTGTGCTACTGCACCTGTGCAGAGTTCATGTCCCCCGCGCAGATTTCTTTGCTTCCCTGCAGGAAAAATGACTTCTGATAGGAAAGCAAAGGAAAGCCACGAGAAGGGGTCACACGCCCCTCCGCTGTAGCATGGGTGCGTCGTTTTGGGCACCCGGAGCAGCTGGTGGAGAGAGAAATCACTGTGGGGCAGGGGCGGGACTATGGACACCCCAGTTGCTGGCTTCTACCCTGTGCTGGGTTCATCTTCTAGTCCTGGCTGGGTTGGGGAGCGGGGAGGACAGACTTCTTCCCCTGCAAGAAGCGGCCTGGGCCGGGTCAGACCCACCCCAAGAAATCGTCCCGGGCTGCAGGAAACTCCAGCACCCCTTTCCCCCGCTTCTTGCCCTCATTGCTTCTCAGCCACAGGGGAGGGGTCACTGTACGGGGCGCTGATCCCCTCTCCACCCAACCCCCTTGCATCCAGACTCCCATATTCAACCCATCCCCCCCTCCCCCGGCATCCGAACCCAAACCCCACCCCACCGAGCCTTACACCCTGTACCCATACCCCCTCGCTGAGCCACTTCCTTTGCATCTGGACCCTCACCAAGCCTCTCCCACTGAGTCTCCTGCACTCAAACCCCCACCCCGATGAGCCCTAGCCCTTCTGCACCTGGACCACCCCAACAAGCCCTCTCCCCCCGCATCTGGACCCCCCACCCGACTCAGCACTAACCAGCTGCACCTGGACCCCCACCCTACAAACCCTCACTCCCCCAGCACCTGGACCACCCTGCTGAGCCCCCCACACCCAGACCCTCCCTGCTGAGCTCCAACCATCTTCACCTGGACCCCCCTACACTCGGAACCCCCAAATGAGCTCCCATGCATCCAGATTTGGCCCTTCACCCAGACACCCTACCGAGCTGCTCGCACCCAGATTGCTCCACACAGAACCCTCTCAACCCACACTTGGATCCCCCCACACTAAGTCCCTCCACACTTGGATCCTGCTGGACTGAGCCTGCCTGCCCATACCTGGTGTTCCTGGCGTGGAGGGGCAGCACCCCAGGATGTTTCTGGGGGCAGACCCAGCTCTTGACCTG
The DNA here is from genome assembly GCF_027887155.1 of Malaclemys terrapin pileata. Lineage (NCBI taxonomy): Eukaryota > Metazoa > Chordata > Testudines > Emydidae > Malaclemys > Malaclemys terrapin. Next base: position 92,879,693 of record NC_071511.1, on the reverse strand, counting down.
TGTCAGAGTCGGGTGCAGTCTCATTGCCAAGTCCATGTGCCAGAGGGGAGCTGCAGGGCAGTCTTCCACCCCCATGAAGCCAGTGCCCTGTGCTCGTCATGCTGGAGTCTGCAGAATTTTAAAATATTGTGTTTAGAATTTTTATCTTATTGGCACAGAATTTTTAATTTTTTGGGCACAGAATTCTCCCAGGAGCAAACTTCTGTTGGTAAAAGAGAAAAGTTTTTGAACAGCACTGATGTTGTTCTTTAGCTTTTCAAATGTTATCTTTTCTTCACTTAGTCGGCATAGATAGCTTGTGTATGTGTTCTGTTATAGAAAGCAAGTTGTTTTGGTCTGTATTTTACATGATTATGTAATTCAGCTCATTATAAAGACTAAACAATGTGCTTTACTAGCAGAAGGAAAGCAAGGTGATTGTGCTCTGTCTTTGTGAGTCTAAAGTTCAAAAGTGCAGGTGGACTGCTTATTCTTAGTGACTGAACAGATAGCAGTGTGCCATTTGAGCAAGTGAGTGGTTCTGTTTTCCCAATGCCGTATAAGCAATACATAAGATTCTCTCAAGATTATGCGTGTCCAGAGTCTGAAGTTTGGGTCAGCTGAGTATAATGAGATTTACTGTAAAAGACTCTGACTTTAAAAATGAAGTATGTTGTATTATATGTTGTTCTAAAGGCATTTGTTTGTGGTTTTACTAAACTTTTTCCCTCCATTTCATAATTGTAGTGGGAGTTGAGAGGTAGGGGATTGAAAATTGGATTGTTTAATTTCTGAAAATAATTAGCAGTTGAGTGATAAAGAATAGTCACAGGTGAGATGAGGTGGCCATCAGCTGATTGGATTACATTTAGTCTAGGGTTTGTGGCAGAGCAGGAGTGTGAGACCTGATGTAATTGAGAGCTCTGAAACTGAGATTTTTTTTTTTTTTTTTTTTTTTACCCAGAATAGTTGAGGATTGTTTTGGAACCTCTTCTACATAGATTTTGTGCACGCTTTCTGTTTTTAAAAAATAAAACAAAAATATGCTTTAATAAATCCCCTTTTCTCTAATAAAATAGGCACCTTTTTGTATATGTGTTACTCTAGATGTCATCTTTCCAGTTAAAGAAACAATCTAAAATTACGGTTAGGAAACCTACTGGCAGTCACCAATAACCATCTCCAACAGTACTTCTCTCCCCCTTTCAAGTCCTCCAACTCCAAATGCCTGAATAAATAGAAAAATCTTGCATCATGTCTTGAATGTTCAAATCTGGGTTACTTCAATGAGGAGTAAGTTCCAAATCTGAAGGCACCTAATGAAAAAAGCGGTACCAGCATCTCCCCTCTTATTTTTAAGTGAAGGGGCTCTTGCTCATTGCTTAAGCTGATCTTGGGTGTGCAGCTTTGCATGGGGAGAGGCAGTTTCTCAAGTTGGCAGGTGCTAAAAATGTTAGGGATTTATAGGTCAAAACAAACATCTTAAATTCTGCCTGGAAACCAATAGACAGTATTGATATTGTGAAAGCAGTATTCCTTTGTTAGTGACACTGGTTAGTTGAGTAGTTTCTTGCTGGATACTTTGGTGTGAAGTACATATGTGCTTGGGGAACATAAATAAAATCTCGTGCAAGTGAAAATCATTCAGAAAATTACTTACCCAATTGTATGTTATATAATTATTTAAGTCTGCTACAGTTCTTTGTTCTGTCACTTGTTACAGCGTACAGGAAGGTAGGCATCCTTAAATGTTAGTTCTTGTGTGTGTTTGGGCATCTATGTTTGTACAGCCAATTTTGGGCTTTCTATATTATCATATTAATAGTTACCTATTAACATGGAAGAAAATGTGCACTGTTCAGCTGATATCTCTCTAGAGGGTTGAGGTCCATGAAGTTAACAGATATGTAGAAGTATTACAGAGGTCAACCTTGCAAAAAGTGAAATAAGAGGAAAGCTGCAGCAACATATTATAAATGCTGTACTATGGGAAAAAGAAGAACAGGAGTACTTGTGGCACCTTAGAGATTAACAGATTTATTAGAGCATAAGCTTTCGTGGACTACAGCCCACTTCTTCCTGTTCTTCTTTTTGCGGATACAGACTAACACGGCTGCTACTCTGAAACCTGTTATTATGGGAATGATTATTAACCACCCCACCCTGATCTGTCTATATGTTAGCTTTCATACTACAATATGCTGGTATCCACAATAGAGCAAAGTAAGTAGGTATGCTGCAAGACATGGCTGACACAAACAGGAATTAAGAAATTTTTTAAAATCGCTGTATTTTTTGCAAGGATATTGCTTGCCTTTCTAAAATTATATTCCTGTATTTAAGCACCATACCAAAGCGGATGACAAACTACTGGAGATACCAAACAAAACAGTTAAAATCTAATCTCTTTTGCCATGATAGAGTCCTCATTTTATTTGGACTGTATGAAAGAGCACATCTATGCTTAGGGAAGTGGAACATAAAGCTTAAATCAACTTAATAGGTAAATAAGTATAGCAAAGTTCAAACACCCATATCTGCTGTACAGTGCAAACCTCATGTAATCATTAAAATAGAGAAAAGATGGGGGGAGAGGGAGAGAAATCCAACTGCCTTTCCCACCAAGGGGAAAGAAGGGTATCACACTTACTCATTAATTATTTAAAAACATATTAAAAGTATTCCCTTAATAACAGACACAATTGAGGTTGTGAAATACAAAAAATAGGGAAGTGGGGAATAACGAATGAGGCCAACTTAAAAAAAACACCCCTTAATATTTAAGTCAGAAGAATGATTAGAGAAGTGGGGAGAGAGTTTCAATCTTTAGGGCTCATTGCAGGAAAGGCAAGTTAATTAGGGACGTGATGCTTAGATTCCTAAAACGCAGGGTGGTATCAGAGTGCAGATATGTGTCAACTAGCTAGTCTCTAATAAAGGTAAGGCTTACACAATTCGGGCTTTAACAACTATTTATGCCAACTTGTTGCTTTAGAGGCAGTGTGAATGTAATATGATTGCTCAAAGAAGCTGTTGTATGCTGAACAAGCTGCCAATGACAGAGAAGGGATTCAACTGCAATAATCAAGCCTCCTGATCATGAGGGCATGTTTTGCTAATTCATTACAGGTTAAATAACTCTGCATATGCAACTGAAGAGACTTTCAAGCTGTGTCTGACATGGTTTATCATTGACGGGATGGTCAAGGTTAAGCCAACATTCTGATTTTTCTTCATTACATTTGAATGAGTCCCCTTGAGTATGTCACTGGGGTCCAAGTGCAGCTGTAGTTAAATAGCTGCTGTTTCTCCATCACCCCAGCAGAACAGGAAAGTGGATTCTGAAATGTAAATTATTAAATTGCTGGGCTTTGTAGGCATCGGTATTAAATTGGCTAAAAATACACTGTACTTAGTGTGTGTGTGTATATATATAATATAATTTCTGAAGTCCTTTACATGGAAGAAAGAAATTGAAGGGACACTCAATTTATTTATTTTTAAAATTGATTAATTTTTAAAAAAAAATCCAGTTTCTGTCAGAGTACCTTTTAAATAATATGCTCTGAAAGTATTTGTAAGCAGTTATTTCAAAGTATGTAAGGGTTTTTTGCTTCTTGGTTTATGTTTACAAAGTCTATTAGCAGTGGAGGAACTGTTTACCTATGCAGAGGAAACATTGAAACTGTACACAAAGTGTTGGAGGGTATGTCTACACTGCAATTAGACACCCGCTGCTGACCTGTGCCAGCTGACTCGGCTTGTGGGGCTCGGGCTGTTGAATTGCAGTGAAGATATTCAGGCTCGGACTGCAGCCCAAGTCCTGGGACCTTCCCATTTCTCAGGGTCCTAGAGCTTGGGCTGCAGCCCAAGTCTGAATGTCAACATTGCAATTAAATAGTCCCTTAACCCAAGCGAGCCCCATGAGCCCAAGTGAACCATGGGTCAGCCATGGGTTTTTAATTGCAGTTTAGGCATACCTAGAGAGACAAGGTGGATGAGGTAATATCAACTTTTATTGGTGAGGGAGACAAGCTTTAGAGCTTACCCAGAGCTCTTCAGGTTTGACAAAGTATTGTCAAATATGCAGAACAAAAAAGATGGGAGAAAAAAAAAAGAAATCTTTTTGTTAATTTCTGAATTATAGTAATCATAGGTCAAGTACAGAAGGTACAAACCTTTCAGACAAACGTGAGTTTTTTTTCAAATAGATAGTGACTATACAAAGATAAAAGGAAGATAGTGAGGATGTCCCAAAAGTTAATGTTACAAACTAACTTTACATGAGCCTCCAGTTAAAATGTTGCATAGGTTTCAGGTTCAGAAATTTATAACAAAACAAAGTCTTTCTTAGTATTGCAATCATTCCTCTCTCCCCTCTGCTGTAAGTCTCTGACTCATAGCTCCTCTCCAGAGTTCCCTCAAGTTCTTTCATGAATGTCTTAGGTCAGTGATGCCCAACCATATTACAGGAGGGCCACATAAGCCTAAGCACAACCTTGTGTGGGTCAAACAGATTCTACACATTTTAATAAGATTTAAAGTCACCTGTACTGATTTATGTTTTAAGTTGATCTTGTTTCATAAGTGTGTACACTTGTGTAAACTAAAGTGATGTAAACATGATGACAAAATGCTAATGAATTGGCTGTTAGTATATTGTGTTGAAGCAGGACACAAGGCTTATGAAATGGTCTGGTGGGCCATAGGTTGGGCACCCCTGTTTTATTTCATTTTCTTCTCAGCTTTCAAGCCCTATAGTTTCCCAGCTTCTCAAGCACCCCCAAGTCACAGTACTTCAGACTGGAGATTTTTATTTACCTGATCAAACTATCTTATCCTTCTCTCCTCTCCCCTTCACAGCTTGTGACTCTGAGGAAGAGCAACATGTAAAACTGACGACATTGTGGCAGCATAAATTCTGCTAGTGTGAGTACAGAAGCTAAAAGTGAGCTTTAAAGTATTGCCAGTATAGCTTAAATGTGAAATTTCACTATTTAATTTGTGATCAAACTTCAGAGAGAGAATTTGGGATGGAAATTGGTAGCTATGAGTCTCTCTCTCTCTCCTTTATTCCATTCCTATCCCTCTTTCTTTGCCCTTTTCCCATTGAAATATTTGTTATAACTAGGGCTATCAATTAATTGCAGTTAATGCCTGCGATTAACTGAAAACAAAATTAACGCGTTAATTTTTTAAACTGCGTTAATAGCATACATCTGGTCGGAGGAAGGCATGGGCTGCGGAGGGACCGGACAGTGTCCGGTCAGATGCAGTAACCCAATTTGCCTCTGGAGGGTGGGAAGAGAAGAGGAAGTGGCTCCCAACCCGGCACTGGCGGAGAGGTAGGGGTCTTGAACCCACCGATTGCCTCCAGTCAGCCCCTCACTCTGGGGACCGACCCCTCCTCCCCATGCCGTGCCCCAAGACTCCTCTAAAGGAGGAACTAGAAGTAGGACTGAGTGGATTTGTAGGTTCTAAAATATTACATTGTTTTATTTTTGAGTGCACATACATTAAAAAAAAAAATCTACTTTTGTAAGTTCAACTTTCATGATAAACACATTGCACTACAATATTTGTATGAGGTGAATTGAAATACTATTTCTTTTGTTTCTTTTTGATAGTGCAAATATTTGTAATAAAATGTTTAAGAAGCATGGTACTCTTTATATTCTGTGTTGTAATCGAAATAAATATATTTGAAAATGTAGAAAATATCCAAAATATTTAAATAAAAGGTATTCTATTATTGTTTAGCAGTGTGATTAAAACTGCAATTAATTGTGATTAATTTT